>NW_004444112.1:139411-154232 GCF_000243295.1 Trichechus manatus latirostris
ATTTCTTGGCACAGACGAGGGCCTCCAGTGCTGCATCCATTTGTTGAAACATCTCAATAGGTATTCTGTCAATTCCTGAAGCCTTGTTTTTTGCCAATGTCTTAAGTACAACTTGGATTTCTTCCTTCAAACCCATCGGTGTTTGATTATATGCTACCTCCTGAAATGGTCAAACATCGACCATTTCTTTTTGGTACAGTGACTGTATATTCCTTCCATCTTCTTTTGATGCTTCCTGCATCTTTCAATATTTTGCCCATAGAGTCCTTCAATATTGCAACTTGAGGCTTGAATTTTTTATTCAGTTCTTTTAGCTTGAGAAATGCTAAGTGTGTTCTTCTCTTTTGGTTTTCTATCTCCAAGTCTTTGCACATGTCATTACAATACGTTACTTTGTCTTCTCAAGCCACCCTTTGAAATCTTCCATTCAGCTATTTTAATTCCATTCACTTTAGCTACTCTACTTTCAAGAGCAAGTTTCAGAGTCTCTTCTGGCATCCATTTTGATCTTTTCTTTCTTTCTTTCTTGTCTCTTTAATGATCTTCACATTCTTCACATATGATGTCCTTGATGTCATCCCACAACTCATCTGGTCTTCAGTCATTAGTGTTCAATGCATCAAAACAATTCTTGATATGGTCTCTAAATTCTTGTGGGATATACTCAAGGTTGTTCTTTGGTTCTCATGGACTTGTTTTAATTTTCTTCCACTTCAACTTGAACTTGCATATGAGCAGTTGATGGTCTGTTCTGCAGTCGGCCCCTGGCCTTGTTCTGACTGATGATATTGAGCTTCTCTATAGTCTCTTTCCACAGATGTAGTTGATTTGATTCCTGTGTATTCCATCTGGCGAGGTCTACATGTATAGTCACCATTTATGTTGTTGAAAAAGGTGCAACGCGTAAGTTGTTGGCCTTTAAAATTCTATCATGCGATCTCTGGCATCATTTCTATCACCAAGGCCATATTTTCAAACTGCTGACCCTTCTTTTTTGTTTCTAACTTTGCATTCTAATCACCAACAATTATCAGTGCATCTTGATTGCATATTTGATAAATTTCAGATTGCAGAAGTTGGTAAGTATCTTCAATTTCTACATCTTTGGTCTTAGTGGTTGGTAGGTAAATTTGAATAACAGTCCTATTAACTGGTGTTCTTTCTAGGCATATGGATATTATCCTATCGCTGATAGCATTGTACTTCAGCATAGATTTTGAAATGTTCTTTTTTGTGATGAATGTGGTGCCATTCCTCTTAAATTTGTCATTCCCAGTATAGTAGACCATATGATTGTCCAATTCAAAATGGCCAGTACCAGTCCATTTCAGCTCACTAATGCCTAAGATATTTATGTTCATCTGTTCTATTTCATTTTTGACTACTTCTAATTTTCCTAGATTCATACTTTGTACATTCCATGTTCGGATTACTAATGGATGTTTGCAACTGTTTCTTCTCATTTTGAGTGGTGCCTCATTAGTAAATGAAAGTCCCAAAAGCTTGACTCCATCTACGTCATTAAGGTTGACTCTACTTTGAGAAGACAGCTCTTCCCCAGTTGTATTTGGAGTTCCTTACAATCTGAGAGGCTCATCTTCTGGCACTATACCAGACAATGTTCCACTGCTGTTCATATGATTTTCACTGGCCTTTTTTTTTTAGAAGTAAACCACCAGGTCCTTCTTCTAGTCTGTCTTAATCTGGAAGCCATGTGTTAAATATTTAGCATTAAATATTTCTTGATTTACTTACCATTGATGATGTGTTCCTCAGTGGCCCATAACTTCATGCCCTATGGAGACTATATCCAAAGTGACAAAAAACTCACCAAGGAAACATAGGAGACTTAGTTGTGGATTCACAATAGAACGCAAACGTTATTATCCTTGACAGTGTAATAGTAAACAGACATCTTTCAGATGAACATTGCGGGTGAAGGGCAGGAGAGTTAAATGGAAGGAAAGGGATGCTAATGTGCTTCATTTCTCTTTTCTGTCACTATACTCCTGGAAAGATGTGTGGCAATCAGTTAAACATGTATAAAGTTCAATCATATTTTAACTACTAGGCATGTTAATTCTTGTCTTATCTCCGTCCTAGCTTTTCCAGATGAACCTCTCTTAAATGGCAGGCTCAATCTGATTTTCACCTATAACCAAAAATATCCAGTTGGGCAATAAAGAAATAGCTCCAGCCTAAAGAACTTTGGGGTTTGAAAACAATCTTGGATGCTTCTCTAAGTCTCTGGCAATGTACTTTATCTTGTTGTCACCCTCCCCTGCTCTGAGGGAAGACATGTTGCTTAAGTATTTTTCTTCTTCTGCCTGAGTTTTGGCATATCCTGGACATTCTCTCTCCTATCTATTCCCAGGGCAGAGGCATCTTGGCTTGGAGTTGTCTTGCCCACATCACTTTGTCCATTTGTCCCTTCCTTTTTAGAGCTGAACCCCACTCCCTCTGGCTCTGAACCATCTTCCTTCCCAGCATGGCACATTGGCACATTCTTACTGCTGCACAGTGCAGGTGCTGATCACCCAGGTGTCTATTGTTAAGGAACTGTGGTGGAAATTTCTCTTTATCAGATCAAACGAAGCAAATCATTTTACAATGTTGCAAATCATTTCCTTTAAATTCATTTTGTAAGTGTGTATAATAGAGTGGGGTTCATAAAGTGTTCTTGCCTGATTATTTTGGTTAAAAGTTGAGTGGGGGAGCTAAGAGAAGAGCCCTCTCTATGTTCCCTCATGTTATGTTGTCTTCTGTGGTGCAAATGGTGAGGCACTCAGCTGCTAACTGAAAGGTTGGAAGTACAAGTCCACCAAGAGGTGCCTCAGAAAACAGACTGGGGGATCTGCTCCCGAGAGGTCACAGCCTTGAAAACTCTATATGGCGCAGGTCTACTCTGCACACCTGGGGGGTGCCATGAGTCTGAATGGACTCAACAGCAACTAACAACAACAACAGAGCAGACTGCCTGTGACAATGACATGGGAGGCTTTTTGAGAAATGCCAGTGCCTGCATCCTCTCCCTGATTACAATGAAATCAGAATCGCTGGAAGGTGGCATCTGGGCAAAAGATGAGACTCTTTCCATCACCTTATAGCTCAGAAATG
This sequence comes from Trichechus manatus latirostris, assembly GCF_000243295.1. Taxonomy (NCBI): domain Eukaryota; kingdom Metazoa; phylum Chordata; class Mammalia; order Sirenia; family Trichechidae; genus Trichechus; species Trichechus manatus. Next base: position 142,529 of record NW_004444112.1, read on the forward strand.
GAAGTCTTTCTCTGCTCAGTGCTAACAAAGCAGCATACTCTGACACACTGTTGGGATTTTGATAGGATTCAAACTGAAATTTCAAAATGACTGAAACAGAAGAAAAATACCTTCATTATACGTATCTGTAAAAAGATAATTATTGAGAAATTATTTGCTCTCATAGTTTATATCCATCAACAAAATAATGAAAAGCAATAATCTAGTTCTTCCAAAGAGGAAGTCCAGCCAGCCATGTTTGATTGAGTTCTGAGTTTCTTTGTACTAGTGGACACTTAGCGATGTGGGGTTTCACATGAGGGGGTGACACATCTAGGTCACACCTGTCCCAACAGGGCTTTCATTTGTAGAAGAGCGAGGCTGATGGGAGCGTGGTTGTAGGGGCAGGTGATCAACCCCGTGAGAGCTGTGTTTTCCCAACCCTAAGGAACAGGAGGAGGTGGTTGATTTCCACATGTGTGCGCCCTTCCTGCTACCTCAGTGCACTCTGAGAAAAGATGCTAGGGCTGGCTTTTGCATAGAGGAAGTTGATGTCATGAGCAGAGACTTCTGTCTTCAGTGTGCCAGAGAGGGCAGGAAGGGAGCATCAGCAAGTCTAGAGGCCCTGTCAGTTTCTTGGCTGCATGGACCCTGGGGTTGGATTTCTAGTAACTGGGGTGTCTTTTCCTCTGCCTGGTTGAGTTGTTACTGTTGTTGCTGTTAGGTACTGTCAAGTTGATTCCAACTCATAGTGACTCTGTGTGACAGCATAGAACTACCCTATAGGGTTTTCTTGGCTGTAATCTTTATGGAAACAGATTTCCAGGTCTTTTCTCCTGCAGAGCCACTGGGTGAGTTCAAGCCATCAACCTTTTTGTTCGCAGGTGAACGCTTAACTATTGCAGCACCAGGGCTCCATACTTGGTTGAGTAGGGGCTCAGAATCCAATGTATTTTCATTCATCAAAATAAAAAAACAGTTCTTACATTTTCTACACCATTATCCATCCTTACCCATCACTTAGTCTAAAGCCTTTCTAACACAAGAAACGTGAGGCATGAAGGTGTTATGTTCAAGTAGATGCTACTGCTCCCACCCTTCACCCCAAAACCACCCTTATGACTCTTATGTCACTGCTCAGAAACACCTGAGCCCCCCTTGCTTCCCCATGGGGAACAGACACATCTGGGCATCATGCACCTTCCAGAGATGAGATGGGAATAACCCCCTAGTCCTGAGCAGCATCTGAGGGAATACAGAGCTGACCCCAACAAGTGGATGCCTCCATGGCCCCCTTCCCATTGTACCAAATGATACTTCTGAGAGCTGAGTTTAGTCTCATGTCTGATACCCAGGAGAGGACACTGGAGGCTAAGCCATCCACTGTTGGAGGCAGCATGGTGCATTGAACGAAGTCCCCGGTAACGGTTAAAGTTGTGTGTCAACTTGACTGGGCCATGATTCTCAGTGGTTTGGCAGTTATGTAGTTTGGCAGTCATATAATGATGTGATCACCTCTATGATGAGATTTGTTATAATGTGATCACCTAAGTAGCCAATCAGTTTAAAGGGCGTTTCCTTGGGGGTGTGGCCTACATACAATACAGGTGGACTTTCTGGCAAGGCTGGTGGGCTTTTGCGCTCTCTGAACCTGCAGCTGGTTCCTGTTTCCTCTGGGGAAATAGTGTTTTTCTTTTGTTATCATTTGAGTCAAACAAGGTTATAGCAGAGTAAAGTGGGTCCTAAACCTAATCCCTTATGAATGGTGTGTTATAAAAAGACCAGAACAGACACAGAGACACACACAGGGGAAGACATCATGTCATATGAGGCTGCATCTACAAGCCAAGGAATGCCAAGAAATGCTCAGCTGCCAGAAGAAGAGACAAGGAAGGATCCTCCAGAGCCAACACAGAGAGCTTGGCCCTGCCAATGCCACAAATTCAGACTCCCAGCCTCCAGAAGTCTGAGACACTAAATTCCTGTTCTTCAGAGCAGCCCACTTCTATTTTTGTTACAGCAGCACTAGGAGACTAGGAAGTTTTACTAATGGTTAATATACTTGTTTCTTATATGTAATCTGTAGGGAAATATGTGTATCAATCTTCAGATTAATACAGTGATAACTGATACTATTAGGTTTTCGTATTTATATTTTAATTAAGAGGTTGAACATGTAAAAGTGTTAAAATGACCCTGAACTTCCTTTCCAGCTGACAGAAGACCTATGCTGTCACCGAGGAGGAGCCTGGAAAGGGGCTCATTGACTCATACCCCCGTGGGTGGATGGGAGGCGAGAGAAGGCTCACAAATGTCATCCAGACAGAGGCTTATTGTTTTTCCACCACTTCCTGTAGTTTTAATTAAAACTCTGAACCTTTTGTTCGTCTATTTAAACAAAAAATTAAAAAGGCAGAAAGAAAATGTTGCCCCCTAGTTTTAAGGTGGCTGCCCCTTCTCCCAGGCTGCCCGCCCCTTGTTCGCATGTAGACGGAGGTTGGAATAAACTAAAGCACACACACACGCGGAAGCAAAGCCAGAGTTATGTATGCAAAGGCTGCGTGCTCACTGTGAGTTCTTGGGTCTGTCAGTGACAGCGGGTGGCAGCCAAGCGTGGCAGCGAGCACGTGCTGGACACCCGCTGCAAACCCTTGCCAGCTTACAGCTGTGTCTGTAAACACGTATGAGTAATCCTTCTCTTGTGCCTTAAGTGGGGGCAGGAGCTGCATTTTTTGGAGACTGGCCAGCTGCTAATAATGGGAATGCTTCCTTGTCGAGAGATGCACTTCCCTTACTCCTTGGCTCAGCCCTGGCTCCATCCCATGTCACACAGGGCTCCCTTGGGCATACATACACAGGGCTTAACAATTTTTCCTCATGAAGGACTGGAAGGTTGTCATGGGGAAAGTGGGAAAAAAATAGCAAATATTGCAGCAATTCCAGGCATCTTTATTCATTCGTTTATTCTTTGAATAATTGTTGAGCACCTACCACGTGTAAAGGCGCCTTGGTGGCACAGTGGTTAAGCACTTGATTATTAACCTGAAGGTCAGTGGTTCGAACTCACCAACCACTCTGTGGGAGAAAGATGTGACATTCTGCTTCTGTAAAGATTTACAGCCCTGGAAACACTATGGGGGCAGTTCTACTCTGTCCTATATGGTTGCTACGAGTCAGAACTGACTTGAGGGCAACTGGTCTTATCATGTGTAAGGGAGTCCCTGGGTGGTGCAAAAGGTTAATGTGCTCGGCTGCTAACCAGAAGATTGAAAGTTCAAGTCCACTCAGTGGCACCTTGCAAGAAAGGCCTGGCAATCCTCTTCTGAAAACTCAGCCATTGAGAATCCTTATGGAGTAGAGTTCTACTCTGACACACATGGGGTTGCCACGAGTTGGAGTCAACTTGACAGCAACTAGAACCATGTGCAAAACAGTTCTGGAGTCTTGGGGTGCATTAGAGGATAGATCACACAAAGACTTCCGCTGGCCAACAGCTTACATTCTGGAGAGGGCAGGCATTCCTCAATAAACATAAATAAGTAAGTTACAGACTGTGTGGACGCGAAGGGTGCTGAGGAAAAAGCAAATGGAGAGCAAGATGAGAGCAATCAGGAGTAAGAGACAGGAAGTAGGATTCAATCATAATGTGGGCGGTGCAATTCAAATTCTCCACGACATTCCTCACCTGGAAAAATCTCCCTGATTTGAATTCCTTTCTAAGCCCAGGGGTGATGGACCCAGTGAAGCAAGCCCACATGTCCCATCTAGGTAACTCTGCCATTGGCTTTGCCATTTTCAACTTCAAAGAATCAAATATAACTCCCAAAAAGGATAATTTGAGGAGCGCATCCACCCTAAAAAGTAAAAATCAATCCACCTTTCACACTAGAAACCCAAAGGAATTGAAACTTATGGACCTTGGACATTTCTCTACGAGTTTTGGAAATATGTTCTAATGGAAAAAGATCAGCTTTTTCCCTTGGGGATGAATAAGGGTAAGGTTGAAGTAGCTGGAAGTTGATAGGGCTGTTTATCTACTGCAAAACAGTGCAGGAGGCATTTGGGAAAACTTCTCGCCTGACAGGGAACAAGGTATCCAGTAGGCCATGCTGTGTCTACTGTTTATCTTCTTTCTAAGAAGCTCCCAGAAGAACAGGGAAACCAGCAAATGGCACCTTTCTATTGACAAAGGCCGGCTCCAAGAACTTCAGTTATAAGCATCCAGAATTAGGTTACACAGATCTAACTCCTACTTGATAGTCACCACTGGAAAAGCCTGAGGGGTTCACATTTTTCTTATCCTACCTGGTACCTGTTGTCATCATGTTTTCCATAAATTTGATTATTTCCATACAAAAAACTTTTACGTACACACCATTCCTTATAAAACTTTACATACTTTTTCCCCCTGGTCCTAGCCCAGCCCTTCACCACTCAACACTTGAATGTAGGAATAGCCTCCTTGTGGACATACTCAAGTTTAGCTTCTATGTCATTTTGCATATTGTTTCCAGATAATTCATTAGTATTAAAAATTCAGTCCTTTCACCATATCATTTTCCTCCTTTAATGGCGTTTTTTTCTGTATTCTTACATCTGTTCTTCTTTCTGACTTCTGAAGTCTTTTGTGCATATTCTATTAATTAGCTGCCGTTGTTAACTATTATTCTTCTGTATGTCTGCTTGGCCCACCCTAAATATGCCATGCTCACCTCTCTTAATGCTTCTCACTAGGGTCCTCTTGTCTGGATTGTCATTACTTTCCCCTTCTGCCCCCTCCTTAAAAACCAAAGCACATTCAAGCTCCTCCATAAAGCTTTCCCTGACAATTGCAGGACATGCGGGTTCATTGGTTAAACCAGTACTCATTTAATATCTAATGAGTATCAGGTGCTGTTTTGGTGCTTGGTTTAAAGCAATGGCAAACCAAACAGTAATGCTTACCCTTATGGATAAATTTTAACTCAGAAGAATATACAGTTGTTCACAAATTATACAATATTTAATTAACTTTTAAATATCTATATATCTGTATTTTATATATGTAAATCATATGTGTGTACGTAAATATATGTATACATACATTTATAGCATATTCTTAGTTCCATAATGTACTTGTTTTCTATGCAGAATTGTACTTCATGCCATTGTTACAGCCTCCATGTTACCCACTACAGAAAGTCAATAAACCAATGATTTATTAATTTAAGACTTTTTCACGTGCTCAAATCTAAAATTGGCTACGGTAGGCCTTTCAATGGTCCATGAAACCTCTTAGAGATATAGAGAGGAGTGTCCAATCCCCTTAATTTACAAATAAAATCCTCTACGGTGGAATAGATTCTGATTCATGGCGACCATATAGAACAGAGTAGAACTTGCCCACGGGGTTTCCAAGGCTGTAATCTTTAGGGAAGCAGATTGCCACATCTTTCTCCCTTAGAGCCGCTGATGTGTTCAAACCGCTGACCTTCCAGTTAGCAGCCAAGGGCTGAACAACTGTGCCACTAGAGTTCCTTTAATCTACAAATAGAGAAAATAAAATCTGTTAACTTGCTTACAATATGTGAAGGCTAAAAGGTAAAGTTAATTCCTGATTCTCCAAAACTTGAAAATACTAATATCCTTTGAAAAACTATAACAAAATAAATGTGTAACTGTCTTAGTCATCTAGAGCTGCTATAACAGAAATACCACAAGTGGATGGCTTTAACAAAGAGAAAGTTATTTTCTCACAGTCTAGTAGGCTACAAGTCCAAATTTAGGGTGTCAGCTCCAGAGGAAGACTTTCTCTGTCAGCTCTGGAGGAAGGCTCGTGTCTTCAATCTTCCCTTGGTCTAGGAGCTTCTCTGTGCAGGAACCCCGGGTCCAAAGGACATGCTCTGCTCCCGGAACTGCTTTCTCGGTGGTATGAGATTCCCCAACTGTCTAATTGCTTCCCTTTCCTTTCATCTCTTGTAAGATAAAAGGTGGTGTGGGCCACAACCCAGGGAGACTCTCTTTACATTGGATCAGGGATGTGACCTGAGCAAGGGTGTTACATCCCACCCTAATCTTCTTTAACCACAGGCAGAAATTAGGATTTATAATACATAGGAGAATCACAAAATGGAGGACAACCACACATGACCTAACCAAGTTGACACACATTTTTGGGGAACACAATTCAATCTATTACAGTAACTAATCTGTATATAGAAACTGTCAACCCTAAGCCATCAGCAATCAATGAGTGACAGATGATTCTACAACATCCACATTCCAATAGAGGTCATTAGGTGTAATCTTGGGAAAGTCTGCCTACAATAATGTGTGTGAGTGTGTCTGTAGATGTGTGTTGTGTGTGTGTACATATATATGTGAAAGGACTTCTGGAAAGGAGATGATTGAACAATATGCCTAAGCGTATTTCCCATGTTGTTCAGAAGTGAAGGGGTCGTGTGACCAGGCGACATTTAGGATTTGGTGCCCTGACAAGTGTGCCATTCCTGTCCTGCCCATGGATACATCTAGTCCTTTTTCTCTCTATTTCTCTATCTCTCATTCTGTCAGTCATTGATAGAGACACCACCAACAGTGAAAGAAAATACACCATGCAATTTTTGTGGCTATTTCTTAGTTGTGAGTCTCAGGTAATTTAAATGTTAACCTTTAACTAACTGCATTTTCTTTTGTAGTATTTATTGGTTTTATTATTCAAGCATGTTAGTTTAAAGGGAAGCATTCAACTAACATTTGTTTCTTAAAGTTTGTTTCAAGCATTGTATTGGCTACTGAGGATACAAAGATTAATATGAAACAATATCTGTTTCACTGACTTCATTATCTAGTAAGGAAAGCATACGTAAACAGAGAGATTATGGGCACCCCAAGGAGGGTTTGGTAAGCTGTAGTGTTCCATCATTAAGAGGCATATGATGGTTTTATATGCTTCTAGGAGAATACTAGAGTGAATACACTGCACTAGGAGAATATACTGATTGATCCATTACTGTTACAGTGACCTGTTATTTAAAGTTAAACAAATATGGCAATACATACCATCAGTTTTAAAAATATGGACACTTTTTTAGACATAATTACACTTCTAGCAATTTTTCTTAGGGATATATTCAGAGACATTTTAAAAATATATACAAATATATAATAAACCAAAATGTTACTTATAAAAAAATAAAAACTCAGAATCATAAATGTCTATTAAAGTGGGATTTTTTTACCATAACTATGATGAAGTATTATATACCCATTGAATTTGATTTTGTAGAAAAATATTGACTGACCTGCAAAAATGTTCCCAATATACTGCAAATTTAAAAAAGTTTATAAAGCCCACATGAACCACGGCCTCTTCTAACCTGAGACCAGAAGAACTAGATAGTGCCCAGCTGTCATCTAGTTCTGATCAGGGACACAATAGAAGGTCCCAAATAGAATAGGAGAAAACTGTAGAACAAAATTCAAATTCCTATGAAAGTCCAGGCCTACTGGACCAATAGAGACTAGAGGAACCCCCAAGACGATAGTCCCAAGATACCCTTTGAACTTGGAACTTAAGCTACTTCTGGAGGTCACCTTTCAGCCAAATAATTAGGCTTACAAAATAAACAATGTCACTCATGTGTAATGTGCTCCCTTAAACAATCAACTACATGAGACCAAATGGTCAATATTTACCCGAATGCAAAGATGAGAGGACAAGGAGGGGAAGGGAAGCTAGATCAATGGAAATGGAACAAACAGAATGGAAATAATGAGAATGTTGACACATTGTGAAAATTGTAACCAATGGCACAGAACAATTTGTAAAAATTGTTAAACAGGAACCTAATTTACTGTGTAAACTTTCACCTAAAATGCAATAAAATATTATTTAAAAAATAAAAATTTCAAGGAAAAAAACACAAAAATATTTATGAAATGATATTAACAGTATTTTTAAATTATATTTTTATTGTGCTTTCCTGTTTTCTTTGTTGTTGTTAGTTGTCAAGTTGGTTCTGGCTCATGGCTGGCTTATGTTCAACAGAATGAAATGTCACCCAGTCTTTTCCGTCCTCAGGATCATTGGCATGACTGAGTCCATCTTTGTGGCCATTGTGTATTTTGAGTGCCTTCCAATCTAGGGGTCTCATCTGCCAGCACTATATTGGGCAATATTCTGTTGTGATCCATAGAGTTTTCATTGGCTGATTTTTGGAAGTGGATCACCAGGCCTTTCTTCCTCATCTGTCTTAGTCTGGAAGCTCTGCTGAAACCTGCCCACCATGGGTGATCCTGCTAGTATTTGAAATACCAGTGTCATGCTGATGCTGGAAATAGGCCACCGATATTTCAAATACCAACAAGGTTACCCATAGGGGGCAGGTTCCACTACTCATCTGTCAGTTTGTCAGACTGTGGTGGCTTGTGTGTTGCTATTTTCTATGTAAAATGACATAATAAAAAGCAAATGGGGCAAGTTATAGATTAGAAAAAATACTGATAATGCATATGTTGGAAAAAAGTAAATACAATATAAAAAGAGGTTTTGAAAAATGTTAATAAAGACTGAACAGACAATTCACAGAGAAGTAAATCCAAATGGCCAAAAAATATAAAATTATATTCAAATGTGTTATTAGCAAGGGGAATTCAAATTAGAATAACAAATTATATATAACTTTACTCCCATCAGACTGGCAAAGCTATAAAAGGAATCTAAAACCCATGTTGTTGGTGGGGCCGCTGAGGACAAGCATCTCAAACATCCCATAGATAGGGAGATTGCTGAGTCAATTACGGAGCATCCACAGCTTACAGTACAGGCATTTAAAGGGGAGGTAAAGCAAAGCTACTGGCTAGGATGGATAGCTGTGAAGAGGTACTCTATGAGAAAAGGAAAATCCACAAGTGTGCACATAATATGATTTCCTTTTTCGTAAAACAGAAACTTTGCCCCACCCTGGTTCTTCTGTGCCTCCTGGGATGCCCGGCCCCTGCCTCCCTCAGTGCTCAGCTCTCTTGCCTCTTTGAAAACCAACAACAACAAAGAACCAGTTGCCATCCAGTCACTGTCAGAGCAGAACTGCGCTCCATAGGATTTTCAGTGGTCGATCTTTCTGAAGTAGATCACCAGGTCTTTCTTCCCAGGTGCCTCTGGATGGACTTGAACCTGCAATCTCTTGGTTAACAGCTGAGTGCGTTAACTGTATGTACCACCCAGGAATTTCCTTGCCTCTTAACAGTAGCACATTAGAAGGCTTATTTCAGATCTCTGCTCTCGGCTGCTTTTACAGTGCCTTTTGGACACCTCATACAAAATCAATGATTTCCACAGTCTCCATTTTGTTTATGTTCCTAAAACTTCATCTTTCCAGTTAACCTCCTCTGAGTTTCAGTCTAGCATTTCTCGCAGCCTGTTGCTATATTCCATAATCCCATTTGGTTCAATATATATACAGAGGAACTCAATCTATTTCACCCCTAAATCAGCTCTACCTCTGGTTTTACTGATTAATAGTTTTCTTTGCCTCCCGGATTCAAACATGTACAGCTATGTAAGTGTCACCTTCTTCCTTCACCCACATCCAGTGTAAAGACATATTTAAATTTTCTCTTCTTTCTTTACCCGTCCCCAATCAGTCACCCTATTCATGTAATTCTTTTTATTGTCATTTGAACATTTCCCTTTTCTATTTCTAATTTCACTGCGTTAACATAGGCTCTTGCCAGTTGACATTAGAATACTTACAGTAGGTTCCTCATAAGTACCTCAGCTTCTATTCCCTTCCTTTTCTCCTGTATGAACGCACAACCACTAAGTGAATTTAACTAAAATTCTGCTCCTAAAGTTCAAAATGATTGCTAAGTTAATAGACAAAGACCAGTTTAAACCCTTTACCTTGTAACGCCAAGTCATTTAGCCTCAAACTTTTCTTTCAATACTTTCCTACCTGGAAGTCTCAATTGAACCCAATGCCATTTCTCCGGCCTTACTACACACATTGGTACTTCTGTTCCTTTGACTTACATTCATTCAAAAAAGTACTGATAGCCATTTTGTTCTAGGCACTCTGTTAGAGGCTGTCCATACAGTGATGAACACAACAGATGTGATCACAGACCTCATGGTGCCTGCCATTTGGTAAGATCCGACAGATTTAAAAGTTATCATTCAAGTAAATAACTACTTTGATGAAAGAAAAAGTGGTGGCCAAAGAAGTTCTCTTTGAGGAATTATGTAAACACAGCATTGAAATATGGGTGGTTGTCTCTTAGCTAAAGAATGTGGAAGGAGCCTTCCAGGGAGGGAAAAGGTCATGTTCAGAGGTCCTGAGATGACTTTCCTGGGAATGGAAAGGGTCAGTATACCTAAAACCTGGAAAGCAAGGTGAGTTTGGTAATGCTGATGAGAGATGAGCCTTTTAAGGCTTTGTAGACAGAGTCAAGGATTTTGGACTTTATCTTAAGGCCAGGGAAAGCTATCCATCTGCGCTGAGCTTTCCTTTTTTGCAAGCGTTGAGACCACCCTGGCTGCCACGCGTGGGATGGATTGAAGCAAAGCCTCCTCCATGGAGGAGGGATTGCATTTGGGAGATTATTGCACACTAGTCAAAGTGAGATATGGAGTTTACCATCTAATGGGAAATACAATCTAATGGGTAATTGCAGTTGTCAAGAGGGTTCCTAAGAACAAGTATAGGATGCTATAAGACCTTATATCAGGTTGATCTAAATTACTTTGGAGATTAAGAAAGGGCTTTCCTGTAGAAGTGATGTTGAATCTGGAACCTGAATAATGAGCAGAAATTAGCTAGGCAAAGAGATAGAAACAGCCATTGTCAAGGATGGAACTGAAAAAGTGAGTGTCTTTTGTAGAGAACGAAGAAGAGCCTGTGTGGCTGAAACATCTAATGCAAAGAGAAGAACAGCAGGCCATGAGATCATTACGATGTATGAGTCAGATCACATAGTTTCTTAGATATACTAAGGCATTTGGACATTACCCTGGGGGCAAAAGGAATCCATTGGGTGGTTAAGTAGGGCAGTACAGTAATACCTTATTTTGAAAGGGCACTCTGCTGTTATATGTGGGGTGGATTGGAGGGAATCAGGAGATGGAGAGAAGCCAGTAAGGAGGCTATTGGTGTAGCTGGACTGTAGGTGGTATCTTGGACGAGGGCAATGGTAGCTGAAGTGAACTGGTCAGAATCCAGAGGTATTTAGAAGACAGAATCACTAGGATTTGGTGATTGATTGGAAAAAACACTAGGATTCAGTGAAGGGGGTATGCTTTGAGAATAACTTCCAAGTGTCTGGCTATGTAGTAATGCAACTTATTAAGATGGGCAAGACTTCGTGAACTTTTGAGTATCTTCACTTTTCTAAATAATATTTGTAAACCGTTTAATGGAACTCAGTATCAAGCCTAAAAATAGATCATTGCTGGTATCTTTGAAGACCTTTTGCTCCTATTTGTTCTCTTTCTTCTGACCTCTTCCTTACTTCCATCATCTGAAATTTGTTAGAATATTCAATAATGTGTTGGTACAACAAATATGTGCAATTTTCAATAACATATATTTTTAAAACTTTATATACATAGAATTAAAACAAAACAAAACAAAAAACTTTGTATACATTGAATTCGACCAGGCATCTTTCAGTTTGTCGTGCTGTGGTGGCTTGCATATTGCTATGATTCAGGAAGTCAGGCCACTGGAATTTCAAATATAAGCAGTGT
>NW_004444112.1:157716-170216 GCF_000243295.1 Trichechus manatus latirostris
TTAGGTACCTTAATATTTTGTAGCCATTATAAATGGTAATTTTATTTTCTGCTTGTTTCTGACATATAGGGATAAAATTAACACTTGCGAGTTAATGGGTTTCTGAAAAATAGCTAAATTATCTTATTAATTTTAATAATTAATCCATAGAACTTTTTGGTTTTTCTATGTAGACAATCATACATTTATTTCTCCCTTTTCAATTCTTGTCATTTTCTTTTCTTATTGCATTGGAAAAGAATTCCAGTACCATTGTGAATAAAATTATTGATAGCAGGTATAATTTTCTTATCCTTGATTCTAGAGGGAATAATTTTAGTAATGCTTTTTCTATTGTTCATAAACATTTAAAAATCTTCTTTATCAGCTTATCGAAGTATACTTCTGTTTTTAGCTTGCTAAGCTTTTTTTTTTTAAACATGAATAGATAGGAGTTTTGTTGAACTTTTTTGTTCAATGCTTGATAAAGTAGAGGATCAGTGAAAAAGAGGAAGACCCTTTTTTCTATATTTCTGATATGATTTTTATAGAAAATAATATGCTTTTCTAATGCAATCCATTGATTTAGTGATTGGCACTAATACATTGTCTTGTATTGAACAAACCTGACGTTTATGGAATAAACTTAACTTTCTCATAGTGATCTTATTAATATATTGCTGAATTAGACTTTCCAATATGTTTATTCCTGTATGTCAGTTTGTCATACTGTGGTGGCTTGCATGTTGCTGTGATGCTGGAAGCTATGCCAGTGGTATTTCAAATACCAGCAGAGTCACCCGTGGTGGACAGGTTTCAGTGGAGCTTCCAGACTAAGACAGACTAGGAAGAAGCATCTGGTGGTCTACTTCTGAAAAAAATTGACCAGTGAAAACCTTATGAATAACAATAGAACATTGTCTGATACAGTGCTGGAAGATGTCATTCTGAAGACTAAAGTGTGCCGGACCCAAGTCATGATATTCTTGATCACCTTATATGCATTCGAAAACTGGACAATGAATAAGGAAGACGGAAGAAGAATTGATGTCTTTGAATTATGGTGTTGGCAAAGAATATTGAATACACCATGGACTGCTAGAAGAATGAACAAGTCTGTCTTGGAAGAAGCACAGCCAGAGTGCTCCTTAGAAGGGAGGGTGGTGAGACTTTGTCTCTCGTACTTTGAACATGTTATCAGGAGGGACCAATCCCTGGAGAAGAACATCATGCTTGGTTAAAACAGAGGGTCAGCAAAAAAGAGGAAGACCCTAGATGAGACGGATTGACACAGTGGCTGCAACAGGCTCAAACATAGCAACAATTGCGAGGATGGCACAGGGCTTGGCAGTTTTGTCGTACACAGGGTCGCTATGAGTCAGAATGGCACCTAAAAACAACAACGACAATATATGTCTAAAAATTTGGGCCCCTTGAAAAAAAATTGAACAATTTTAAAGTGGGTGACTTAGCTTTTTAAGCTTATTTTTGATTTATCCCTACTTGGTTCTGATTTTAAGATTAGTTTTAGCTTCAGAAAATTAATTTGGAAATAATCCCTTGTTTTCTGTTTCCTGTAAGATTTTGTATAAGTTTGAAATTATCTATTTCTTAGAACTAACTTGTAAAACTATTTCTCCCTGTGGTCTTCTTGACAGAAAGATTTTGAACTACTCATCCAATTGTTTTAATCATTATAGAACTACTCATGTGTTTTATTAATAAACCAATTTTGCAAGTATTATTTTTTGAAGAAATTTCTCCATGTTATTATAGCATAAATTATGCTATTAATTGCTGCATTTTATAATCTCATTTCTGCTTCCTTTAAGTTTACTCAAAAATTCTTTTTATAACATTTAATATTGAATATGAATTGATGCCTTTGAATTATGGTGTTGGTGAAGAATATTGAATATACCATGGAATCCTAAAAGAAAAAACAAATCTGTCTTGGAAGAAGTCCAGCCAGAATGCTCGTTAGAAGCAAGGATGGCGAGACTTCGTCTCACATACTTGGACATGTTATCAGGAGGGACCAGTCTCTGGAGGGGAACATCGTTCTTGATAAAGTAGACTGTCATCAAGAAAGAGGAAGACCCTCAACGAGATGAATTGGCACAGTGGCTGCAGCAATGGGCTCAAGCATAACAACAGTTATGAGGATGGCACAGGACTGGACAGTGTTTCGTTCTGCTATACATAGGATTGCTATGAGTCAGAACCAACTCAATGGCACTTAACAACATAACAAAACCAACAATATTGAATACAAGTTTGGTAAGTGGTGTTGTAATCACCATTAAATTCAAGTACTATTTTTTCCACTACATTTTCTTTTTTGACCAACAGATCATTTAAGTGTGTGTGTGTGTGTATGAATATATATATGTGAGTTTTAACTTTCCTCATGCTGGTTGTTTCTTTTGGTTATCTTTTTGTAATTGATTTCTAACTTTCCTGTGTTGGGTTATCATCTGTATTATACCAATTCTCTAAAACTTGTTGAGATTTACTTAACAGCACAGTATTTGATGAATTTTTATATAAATTATGTCTGGGTTGGAAAAGATTGTATAATCTTCTGTAGTTGGGGGCCATGCCCACTGTATGCACATCCAGTAGCTCAAGCTTGTTAATGGTGTGGTTTATACCTTATTTTTACTGATTTTTTGTTTTTTTTTTTTTTGCTCTGTTTGATCTGTCTTGTACTTTTTCTCCAGTTAGGTGCTTACAAGTTTAAAATTGTTAACATTCTAATGTGAATTTTAGTACTGAGCCTCTCAACAACGTTTAGTGACTCCTTTTTTTTTAGTTCTGCTTTTTGTCTTCAGCCTATCTTGATGGGTGCTACTATATACACACTAACTTTCTTTAGCTTGGAAGTTTATTTATTTGCCCATTATATATTTTTCCATCATCTTGCCTTCAGCCTTTTTAAGGTTTTACAGTTTGATTTATGTCTATGCAATTATATATTGCTGATTTTTTTTTTTTAGTCCACTCAGAAAATCTCTGTCTTTCAATTGGATAATTTTGTCCATTAATATTGTGGTGACTACTGACATATTTGACTTAATTTCTCCCATCTTAATTGGTATTTTCTATGTGTCCTCCTTTTTTATGTTTCTGTTTTTATTTTCCCTTATATTCTCTTTTCATTTAAATTGAAATTTGTGGTAGCAGAGCAAGCAGAGGGGACTGCCCAGAAGTGACTAGAGAGGTAGGGTATGGCATCAATGATGGCATCATCCTGGTCTTTCAAGAACTGGGGAGCAGTTAACTGTGCTGATGCTGCGGAGACGTAAGAGGTGGGGGATGGAGATATTGTCCACTGTGATTAGCAACATGGAAGTCACCGGTGGAAACTGGAAGAGGTGTGGGGCAGTGGTTGGGGCAGAAGCTGTGTTCTGGGGATTAAACAGTGCATGCTAGGTGAGAAAATGCAGGGATGAGTATATAACCACTTTTGAGACATTTATTGTGAAATGAAGTGAGAAACTGGATGGCAGCTATGGAGGAGCGCGTTTTGTTTTTTTTTCCCCCTAGAGAAAGTTCTTTTGGAGTTTGAGTTAATTTTTAAGAGCCCTTAAGAAGAATTCAGGGTTGTTCTCAGGTTCAGAAGACACTGGGAATCTCATTGAAACCACAGGCTCCTGGGATGCACAGGGATGAGAACCACAGCAGAGGTTAGAAGGATTGTTCTCAGGCTAAGAGGAGACACTTCCTTTCCATTATGCCGTGGGTAAAAGTGAAAGCAAGGATTCTGGGGCTGTCACCGGAATGTAAGACTGTTCATGTCCCACAGCTGCATCTTCTAAATGACAGCAGGTCATTTTCTGAAACTGAGAAACAAGTAGAGAGAGTCAAATGTTTGAGGAGAATTGAGAAGTTTTAAAGGAGTGGTAGTGGGTGAGGTGATAATAAAACCACAAGTACATAGCAAATCTCTCCTAGAAAGACAGTGCCTTCCGGAGAACTGTTTGCCTTTTCTTAAATATTCAGGAATCGTCAACCCATTAACTATCCAGGTATCACACATGGAGGTTAAATATCTTACTGTGATATTGTGGGCACTAAATAATGGATTGCTGCCTTAAAGTGACCTCATTGTATAGTGCTTTTCGGTAGACAATGTATACAGTAGTGCCTGATGCTGTCTGATGTTTAACCATAGGCGTTTCTCCTGGGTAAGAAGTAAGCAAACCCTCTGTATTCGCACAGACAGCCCACATGTACGATCTGCGATGCTAAAATTTGATCCTATAATACCTGGAAAGTTATCTTTCACAATCAGCTACATGTATCCGATTTTGATCAAAGTTCAAGACTTGTGGTCAGGTGAGCAGACCCTGACCCATCCCAAAGGGGGACAAAGAGAGAATGCGCTTTGTATTTTTGTATTTTTCACTTGGCGGAAACAGTGTGTGCGGCTTGACCTTTTATTTTATTCTGAGGCAAGCCTTTCCAGGTCTCTCGAGAGGAGCATTATCTAATCAAACGTCCCTCAGAATCCGAGCTGTCCTTGGGAACGTTGATTCACACCAAACAGAGCAGACTCAGAGGGGGCTCAGCGAGGCTGAGTGGAGCAGGTGATGGTCGAGGCTAGGTTTACCCTCCTTGGGATCCGTGCGAACTGCATTGTGCGCTTTGTCTCCCTTCAGTGGGAGGGCGTGAGCGCCAGGTGAAGGTCAGGGAGGAGGTCGTTGGTGACTGCGTCGGGCCCTTCCGTCACCCTGCCTTTCAATCTCCTACCCCTGGATAGAGATCTTCAGCTCTTAGCCCCACTGGTCTCCTCGCCTCACAATCAACTGACAAGCACAAGTAATTTCCTGCTGTGATCCCTTCAGCGATATCCTGAAAAGAGAAGAAAATAAAAAAGGGGGGAAACCTGCGACAAACAAAAATATCCCTTCCGTGCCCTGTCTAAGCAGAGAGTAGAAACTGTAGATAATACATGTTAAGTGTCTCAGTTACCACTCCCTTCAACCTGGAAATTATTTATTTATTCTTTCTAATCCCTGGAAGCATTCTCTCCCCGACATTGCACAGGTGTGAGCTATGACAGCTTTTCGCCATGACTGTTATTGCAGAGAGCAAAAAATGAGCTTATGTTCTCCCTTTATTCAACTAGGAAACCTCTAGCTCTTTAGTTATTATATTACATATACTGAAGGGAACTGGATGAATTAGTAAAAGGATATTCTCTGCAACAGAGCTTTGTGCTTATAGGCTGGACTAGGGGCTACTCATTTCTTTTCCATTAAATAAACTGTAGTACAGTTAGTTAGGATTTTGAGAGTACGAAATCAGAAGAAACATTTATTTCTGCTTTCCACCTTCCTGTTGTTAATTAAGGACAGTTGACAGGGGAGATAGGGGGAGCGGCAGCCTCAATATGTCAGCTGTGGGTTTATTTAGGAAGGGCGGACAATATAAGAAAGATTATGTTGCCTTGGACTCTCTCTAACATAAGGTTACTTTCTAAAGTGGCAAATGGCAAATTCAGGATAATTACTGAGTGCACCACCTCTGAATATTCTCCAGTGGCCCAGTGAGGTGGGTACCATGATTCCTATTTCAGAGATGATTAAACTGAGGCTTAGTGAGGTTAGGGAAAGTGCAGCGGTCACACTAAGTTGCTCGTCTACTGTATCTGCTGCAGGTATTTCATTTACGCCTGATTCCATTAAGGTCGAACTCTCTTACATCATTAGTGCGCTTGGGAAGTTCACCCCCAGTCCGCAGTACTGGCTATTTCAAGGCTGTTTTCAGTATAACAGGGGCGTTTCATCATCCTGTCCCTCCAACTACCACCACCAAAATACCAAAGAAATGAAAAAGTGAAGGAATACGTCCACAGTGGGGGAATTTTATGTCAGGAGCATGACAAGTCAGAATGATGCCTGGAACTGGAGCCTTTTCAGTAACTTGCCCCCCAAGGTAAATAAATAAATAAATTACTTTCCTAAGACTATGGTCCTATTTGCTGTTTTCGGGCCTTGTTTGCTGCAGCACATCTGTCTATGTAGTTGTAAGCCTCTATAACGAGCCGTGGTGGCACAGAGGTTAAGAGCTCAGGCTGCTAACCAAAAGGTCAGCAGTTCAGATCCACCAGCCGCTCCTTGGAAACCCTATGGGGCAGTTCTGCTCTGTCCAATAAGGTCACTAGGAGTTGGAATTGACTCGACGGCAACGGGTTTGGAAGCCTCTATAAACGGGATTGGTCGTTCAGTGGTCGAATTCTTGCCTTCCATGTGAAAGACCCGGGTTTAATTCCCAGCCAGAACACCTCAAGAAGAACCACTGCCTGTCTGTCTGTAGAGGCTTGTGTGTTGCTAAGGTGTTCAACAGGTTTCAGAAGAGCTTCCAGATTAAGAGTAGGAAGAAAGGCCTGGCAATCTACTGCCATAAAAATTAGCCAGTGAAAACCCTGTAGATCACAACAGTCTGATCCCATTGTGCAAAGGATCACCATGAGTCAGAGGCCCACTCAATGGCAGTTAGCAACAACAAACAGCCTCTGTAAACATTTTGTACACACAGAAGAGAACAACAACCATATATTGTATAGCTGGATAGGGTATCAGAGGTAAAAGTAATAGCTACGATAAAACAGATCAAAATCAAAGGAAATAAGAGGAAAGGATAAGGACCTTTCACAATGTGCCGGAAGAAAAAGGAAATTTTAATAAGCAAGGAGGGTGAAATCAATGTCAAGTCTTAAATGACTGACATCCTAAAAATGTTTTTAAAACTTGTCTTTTGAATGAAAAAATAAGGCTAAGTATGGGAGATAATAAAGACTTTGTAAACATATATATAAAGATTGATAATTCCCAGGATCAAGAATATATACATAGATCACCAAAGGATGTTCAATACTAGAAGAATATATCTATATATAGATGTCCATAATAACTTGCTGAAATTCCTGGAAGTAGATTAATACACTATTTTCTGGTATAATCATCCTCCTGGGGGAATGAGTAAGTCATTCTTGCAAACCAATACCTAGCAAAGTGGGAATTCAGTGAGCACCAACATATATAAACGACTGAAGTGGGTGCACACATCTGTATACATCGGTATAGGTTAAGGTGCTTGAACGATTAGAGACATTTTGTCGATTAACACGATAAGGAAATTTGATTTTCACAAACCACTTTTGTTGTTGTTGTGTGCTGTCATGTCAATTTCAACTCATACTGATCTATATGACAGAGGAGAACTGACCCATACGGTTTCTTAGGCTATAATCTAGGGAGCAGACCACTAGATCTTTCTTCTGCAGAACTGCTGATGGGTTCCAACAGCCAACCTTTCAGTTAGCAGCTGTGTGCTTTAATCGTTGTGCCACAAAAGTTCCTTTCACAGGGCAGAAATAATACTATTTAAGACTCTATACATATCTCAGATAATCAAGTTGTTATTATCTGCCAGATTTATAATCAAATACAATAGGTCTTATTTTTCATCTGCTTAAGCGCCTCGTGCAACCAGGCACAGAATCATCTTTGCAACGTGTGTTATGGGATACAGATTGTAGGATCCCTTGCATTGAAGAAAACTAGAACACAATTGAATGAATTTACAGCTGGTGTCAAAATTCTGCTTTTGGTTGCAGAAAATGTAAGTCTGTTTCCACGTAGAACTCATTAAGTGATTCTTGGAGTTAGAACATTAAACTCAGTTATATTAATAGATGAGTAGAAATTATAAGTGGGAATTGCCTTAGAAGACAATTGGTCCCCAACCATCCATTCTGCACAAGTGAGAAAATTGAAGCCCAAATTATTGAATAAGTTCTCAAGACCAAACAACCAGTCAGTGGGATCGGAACTCAAGTCTGTCTCTTAAATCAGAGTAAAAGTTGCAGCAGCTCATACTATCCAGTTTAAAAAAGTGGTTTGATGTGTTGGTTGTCTCAGTTGGACCATCTGGTTGTTTACATAGAGACAAAGGTAGATATTCTTTGGATGTTTTAGAGTAGAGAAGGGGGCCCAGAAAGCTAATTATAGTATCATAACAAGTAAAAGATGTATAACGAAGGGCAAGTTTGCAAGTAAATTCAGCTCCTAAAATAGAATTGAGGTTTGGCCAAGCAGTGGCTTTTTTTTCTTCTTTTTTTAAATGGGTCCACTATGGTCTCCTGAACCTGTCTGTGCTGCCTTTCTTTTTGCCTTCATAAACTAATCAAAAATCTTCTCTTCTTTCTAACTAAACCTGCATCCTGACTGACAGTTCCTAAAGAACTCAAGAAGTTCTTTTGTTGAAACCATGTCGGGGGTTGTGAATATGAATAAAGAAATTGTACATAAGTAAAAATAGGGTCATTGATATTTCTCAGGAGGACGGGGTGGTATTTCTGCCAGTGGTGCCTGATTAGTGCACTTCATTGTTACACGGTTATTAACTGAGATGAAATCAATATATTCACCAAGACCCAAGGGTTTTCTTGGACATTGTTCCTTGAAGCACCATTGTGTTTATATCAGGGTGAAGGGGAGCATCTTCTAACGTAACATTCAGCCATGATAGATCAAATTACCTTTTATTTAAAAAATCAAAATTTCCCTTTTGGACGTTTAGTGAATGACAGGCTTGACCTTTACCAGTTTGCTTTCTGGTTCATTGTGCTCAGGACCCTGCTGGCAACGCAAAGGATATTTCCTTTTTGCTCTCACAACCTAATCTGACCTCTCTACTAGAAAGTTGAGACAATGCAAGTTCAGAAGGCTTCTTTGTGCAATCTAGAATTCAGAATCCTCCCTGAACTCTATTCATGTGTATGAGACCTAACAGGGATGCACCTTATTTGTTGCACCTGGATTTATCATGGATTTTAAAATCCTCACCACGCAAAAATTTTATCATCAAATCATTGGAAATATCAAAAGCATCACAATTTTAATTTTTATAATTTGACAGAAGGCCTCGTTTTCTTATTTTATTTGCTGTTTGTTTATTTTTACCTTCAAACTTCTTTTTTTTTTTTTTTTAATAACATTCTAACTAGTTTTTGATCATGGTACCCAGAAGCATGAAAATTCATTATTACATATTTTCAATCTTGGTGTTAAGATGTATTTATTTCTACGAGGACAGGGAATCCAAACTTCATTTCACACAAGTGTTACTTTGCTTTCCACACATGCTCATTTTTTTTTTTTTTTTTCCACTGAGGTTGCAGTAGGTGTTGTTGAGATACCAATTTGTTAGGGCTGTTTTCCCACAGGACCCTGTTTTTTTGGGTTTGATTATAAAGAGACTCTTATAAAAAGCTTTTGATTGAGGAAAATCTGAGGACATTATCATTTTGCATACAAATTGAGAATGGTATGCAATGATATATATTTTCAATCTCGGATGAGCTATAATCAACACAGTATGTACTTCCTTTCAACAGTGCCGCGTATGACAGGCTCCTATGTAAATTTGTTGACACTGTAAATGGTAAATGTCAACAAATTCCAAATAAAGTCAGCCAGATAAGCAAGTGTAAGAGATACAGCACACATAAATCTAACGGTGGTTATTGTGAGGTCTTGGATATCGGAGTTTTAGTGACTCATAAACAGACATCTGCTCTCGATTCCTTCCTGCCTAAATGAAAGGAGTGAGGATAGGATATGTCACCTTGTCAATTTACCATAAAATATTGGACAGAGGGAAGCTATTCAGGGTCATTTAATCCAGCCCTAATCTTATAGATGAAGACATGAAGGTTCAGAATGGGGATATGACTTGTCTAAGACTACTGCTGGTTAAAAACGGGTCTGGGACCAAAGTAGCTCTGATGATTCTTAATCTGGTGTTTGTTCCACAATCCCAATACACTCTTGGCTTAGAAGTATAAAAATGCAATATAACAAAGCAAAATATGGAAACACCATTTGTAATACTATGCTTTACTTTAACATATGGAAATTTTGTTTTGTTTTTTAGAGCATAGGCTTATGTTTGTTTTATTAATGCACAATATTTATTAACTCATGAGATTTACTTTGCTTCAGTTTTCAGGTTGCAGTTTTCTTTGGGCCCATAACTATCAGAGGAGATTTGTCGACTCCTTTGGGGAATGGCAAGGTGAACTGGCATGTGGATATACAATTTCAAAGGCCTTAAAACATACAAACACAGAATGGATAAACATCTCCCAGAAATATCAATATAACTCAATTAAAAAAATTACATTTGAAGAAGTATTTTCCTATGAGGCTCTGAATTGGTAAAATAAGACTTGCCACGCCCACATAAATTGACACAGTCTTGCTTTGTAGGTGTATGTGGCCTGATTTTTCAAATTATTCTTCTCAGAGGTTGGGTGATGGAAGATGGACATTTGCTCTAGAAACCCAGATGCCGTGTTAGGAGGAAGCCCACGCTTCCCGTGGAGACACTTACCTGGAGAGGAACTGGCAGCCAGTGCTACCTTGGCAGCCCTGCGAGCCAACTATCTTAGAAATGGATCCTCCAGCCCCATTGAGCCACCGAGCTAGTGCTTCACAAAGCAGAGATGAGCTTTCCCCAGTGAGCCTCACCCATTCTACTTTTTATGGTCATTAACATACACAAGTTATGTTTCTAGTCCTATTTTCATGGCTAAAATATCAAGCATAGAAATGCAAATGATTTTTATCTTCAAACTTTTTACACAAATAATGGAAGAATTATTTTTTAACATAAAATTTACTTTAGGACCAACTAGAAAGAAAAGTAAAAACTGAAACATTTGCAATTTTTTTTGAAAGCACTAGTCATTGCTTGTCTTTAATTATACAATATACCTATACAGATTCATTTATACAAAGAAAATTATACAATATGATTCTTAGATTCCACATGATGAATAACTTTATTCTAGTCAGGAATTATGGTGTAATTTTAACCTGAGTCAATCAATATTTTAGTAATACATAATATCATGAGCCAGTTTGTACATTCTCATCAAATTCCATATTTTTATTGTCTCCTTCTTAAAACCTTTTCTTGATTTATAAAGTCTGTAGAGGAAGTTTTCCATGTCTTAAGACCATTTTAACCCATCATAATTGTATTTAAAATTCTACATGAACTCTATGTCTCAACTATTTTTCAGTGTGCACTCACAAGGAGAAAATTGCAGGGGTTTGAAGTATTGTTGTTGTAATCCTGGTAGCTTGCTATTATTCCAATTGTTTGTACCCTATAGACTTTACTTTTCTAAACAATAGTTCTTAAAATGTGGCTGTTTTCCCATGTCTGTAGATATTATTCTCTCCCATATAATGAACGGGAGAAAAAACGGTAGGATGTGAGGAAACCATGAGAGTTGTGCTTTTCCACACAGCTGGCTGGGCAAAAGGAAAATAATATATGGGTTACAGATAAAATCTGGACAACTCCTTATGCCATGTTGCTCCTTAACCACCTTAATATATCACAGCATTCCTAACAGATTTGAGTTATGCCCCTTATAATGCTAACCAAATACTAAATAGGTTCATTATTCAACCGATATTAAATGCAATGAAAATTATGAGTGTGGAATTCCAAAATTCATTCAATCATTCATTCATTTGTTCAATAAGTATTTATTAAGCACCACTGTTATCAAGTATATTCTAAGCATTCAGGGTGTATAGTGAATAGACTATAAGTTTCCTGTTTTCATGGACTTACATTCTCTTAATTTTAATGGTGTCTTAGTCTTCAGAAGTCGTGTTTGGGAGAGGTACGTTATAT
Organism: Trichechus manatus latirostris; assembly: GCF_000243295.1. Classification (NCBI taxonomy): domain Eukaryota; kingdom Metazoa; phylum Chordata; class Mammalia; order Sirenia; family Trichechidae; genus Trichechus; species Trichechus manatus. Next base: position 169,423 of record NW_004444112.1, read on the forward strand.
TTGAATAGGAATTCTAGAATCAGTCCCATTACTATGTTTTTCCTAATTAATATAAGTCTTATTTCAGCTATCTTTACCATTCCTTCAATTCCCTCATGTGCAGGGTGGTAGGTTTAATAAAATAATTTCTGTTAATATATTTGAAGGTTCACAGATAGTTTTTTGCTTCTATGAGTTTGATATCCCCCTACCTTCTAACTTGCAACAGGGAGATTTGTTTTAATAATAATTAAACTAGCTTTTAAAAACTTAACTTGCAAATATGAATTATGGCTAATGCATTCATGAATGCAGTTAACAAATGGCTGCTTTTCATATTCTGATCAAGGTATTGATTAAATAGTGCACACCACTGGTAAATACTCAGAAACATATGTACCTTTGCATTTAACTTAGAATCCGTATCATTTGTTTTCAGTTCTAGCTTTCGTCATTGTCTATGAATTAAGTGATTCAAACATGGTATCCTTCTTGACTGCTCTCTCAAGGGCACACATTTGATTTACTAAACAATTACATTAGAAGATTCCAATTATATTGGCTTAAAGGTTTCTCAGACGGCTGCAGTATCATGGAGTTGTTTGTCGTTGTCTTTTACCCCTAGAACGTTTGTGCTAAAGGAAGACATCCTTTCATTCTCTGCGAGGATCCTGTGGGATTTTTATACTGAAATTCTCTTGGCAACATCCTCAGTCAGCACAGTGGCTGATTGTGATGGAAAACGTCTCCGAGTTCTAGGTCAGAGAAAGGCTAAGGGAGTGCCTCCTAGTAGGGTAGAACAGCACAGGTCCTTA
>NW_004444112.1:175216-180612 GCF_000243295.1 Trichechus manatus latirostris
GATAGAAGGAAAACACAGAACCTGTGAGGTTAAGTACAAGGACTTGCCTACCACCCCAGCGGCCTGCTCTGCCCCAGAGTGCAGGAATTCTCAAGTTAAGAGTGAGCAGAGAGTAGAGACATAGTTACATGGAAACCCAAAAGAAAGCAAAGTCAGAAATAAATAATATCATTTTCTGTTTTTTTTTGTTGTTGTTTTTAATTTTATCTTATTTTCACTGTGAGAGTAATATCTGATGTTCAGTAATATCTGAAGCTCAGAAATTTTAGAATCAGATTCTGCAGGAACTCAAAGGTGCTAAGGATGTTGAAATTTGGCACTGCTCAAACAAGGCAGGCTTCCATTATGCTACAATGGGGCTATGCTCAGGACTCAAAATCTAGGATGATTTCATCTTCTTTTATTCACTATTTCCCAACTTCAACAGGCCTTGCAACTTTGCTTGATACTATGTATATGTACTGTTATTTTTTATATATGAATTATGAATTTCCCTCCCTAGTGATGAACACTTATACTGTCAATGTTCCATGTTTCTACAGATCCCCAAATGAGGAATTCGAGAATCCTTTAAATTCTGATTATATAAACATCTTCTATAATTTATGTATGAGACAATTTATTTTCTACCTAAAGAAAAAGAGATTGACAAATGGCCAAAGTTCTTGCCTAATAAAAGTAATTGTAAGAAACTGACAGCACACATGTGGGTGTAATTGCAGATAGATATATTAGGTAGACAGATAGACAGGAATAAATGACAATGCATAGAAAATACATAGACAGATACATAGATATAAATGATAGAGATAGATCAATAGATTGATAGATCGATAGATTGATAGATAGGAATAAATGATGATACATAGAGAATATATAGATAGGTCAATAGATGATACATAGATTGATCTATCAGTAGATAGATAAATAATATATAGATATAGAGGATAGACAGGCAGGCAGGCAGACAGACAGATAAATCAATAGATGATAAGGTCTTATTGCAGGTAGACTGAAGTACTACTTCTTTCATGAACATACCCCACTCTTTAATTACTCCATTCCTTCCTGTGTCAGAAATGTCCTGCTCTTGCCTCTATTCCGGTCCACCTAGTGAACTCAGCTCTCAAGCTTTACTCTAAATGTCACCTCCTTTTAGAAGACCTCTGGGATGTCCTCACTCCTGGGATGTACACAGGTGCCCTCTGCTCTGTGACCTCGTAGCACTCCCTATACGTCTTTTATAACACTTTACAATGCGGCACTTTCCCCAACACACTGTAACTTTTCTTTCTTATTCATCCGCCCAGTATTTGAACAGAGAAGGGGCACAAAAGTATTTAAGGAAGAAGGAAGAAAAGAAGTAAAACTCAACTAAAATTTTGATACTATAAAAAACAAACATTTTCATTTTTCATCTTTCTCTTCTTTGACCATATGGATTTTGAATATTACATATTCAAAAAAAAATAACATAATTCAATGTAATTACCTAAAATTTTCCATTTAGCAGTGGCTATATCATCTTTGGAGCCCCGGTGGCACAGTGGTTAAAGTGATTGACTGCTAACCAAAAGGTCAGAGGTTCGAAACCACCAGCGTCTCCAAGGGAGAAAGATGTGGTAGTCTGCTTCCGTAGAGATTTACAGCTTTGGAAATCCCTTGGGGTCACTATGAGTTGGAATTGACTCGATGGCAGTGGGAAAAATATATATATATCATTTTTTAAATTATTTATAATCTCTACATATTTGATTGAATAGAATTTAGCTATTTCCCAGCTGTCAAATACTCAGGTTCTTTCAAAGTTTTATCATTATAAATTGTCTTCAGAAGGTTTCTTTTCCACTTTGAACCCTTTTATTTTACTGAATTATTTCTATAGGAAAATATTCTAGGAGTTAGTGTATTAAGACAAAGACTACTAGCAGTTCTGCTGCACAGTGGTTAAGACCATGGGATTTAGATTTAGACAAATCTTCTTCTGAAACCTAGTGTCTCCATTTATTTGCTGTGGAATACTGAATAAGATACTTAACCAATTGAAACCCCAGACTCCTCACCCATGTAAGCAGGATAATATTAGCACTAACCTCATGAACTTGTGAAAATTAAATGAGCTGATGCATGCAAGTAATTTGCGCAGTCCGTATGCTTAGAAATGATTTAGAAAATGGTAACTATTAATAAGAAAGTACTTTATAAAAGGATTCTACCAATCACACTGCTACTAGCAACATGTACACAAAGTTGCCCATAATTTTGCCACTATTACGTAATAGAAGATGGCTACATTGATGTGACCTGGCTTAGTGCTCTGTATCCCTGGTCAACTTGATGGCACTAAAGAATTATATCCATTCATAGAATGAATCAGAAACTCTCAGGGAGGGTCCAGAAATGTACAGTTTTCATAAAATGCCTGGAAATCCTAAAACTCTACCAAAACCTGGTCTCTTTGCTGCTTCAGCCAGGCACCTCCAATTACCTGCTGCACTTTTATTACATTTTTCTAAAGGGCATTTTAATGGCAGAGAAACACCAACCCCAGTACTCACAGTAAAATCTCATGTATGCTTGGCACTTGACAATCCATGATGTGGCTTTCCATTTTTTAGCCTGTTTAATCTTCACAGCTCTCCTGCGAGTGATTTTGGTGAGAATATTGATGCCCATAAGAAAAAATGATGTTTCAATGTCACCAAGTTAGAAAATGACATATGCAACCCCTCAAGTGCTTGTCCTCTCACAATGATAGGGGGTTGAGTAGGAAATTCAACAAATTGTACCAATTTTAACCCATTGTATCGTGGAAAATGTGACATTTTTTTTACAATAGGAAGAAAAGCTATTCCATGTGCAAGGAGTCATGTAACATGCCTTGACACCTCATTCTGGAGCAAGAGCTCATTACAAAGGGGAAAACCTGTTTGGAAAATGATTTTGTTAATTGGAGTTCTTTCCACAACAGTTAATGATAAAATCTACAACCAGTTGCTTCAGTAAGAGAAAGGGGGCAAAAGTCTAACAAGACAGGCGACCTCTACCAGAAGGCACTTCATTGTGCTTCAGGGAAATGCACATGGGCCTGTTTCCACCTATTTACAATGGCTGGGAGTATCCTGTGGCCTTTGTGTACTGGCCAGACAATGGGAATTCCAATAACTAAGTGTATTAATCTGGCTTGGAAGAAGTACAGCCAGAATGCTCCTTAGAAGCAAGGATGCCAAGACTTCGTCTCACATACTTTGGGCATGTTATCGGGAGGGACCAGTCCCTGGAGAAGGACATCATGCTTAGTAAAGTAGAGGATTACAGAAAAAGAGGAAGACCCTTAACAAGATAGATTGACACAGTGGCTGCAACGATGGACTCAAACATAGCAACAATTGTGAGGATGGCACAGGACCAGGCAGTGTTTCGTTCTGTTGTACGTAGGGTCTCTGTGAGTCGGAACTGACTGGACAGCACCTAACAACAATGAAAGTGCATTGAAAAGGAGCCCTGGTGGTGAGGTGGTTAAAGCACTCAGCTGCTAACTGAAAGTTCAGCTGTTCAAACCCACCAGCTGCTCCAAGGGAGAAAGATGTGGCAGTCTGCTTCTGTAAAGATTTACAGCCTTAGAAACTCTTATGGTGCAGTTCTACACTGTCCTATGGGGTCATTATGAGTTAGAATTAACTGGACAGCAATGGGTTTGTTTTTTTTGGACGTATACTAAAACCCTGGATCTTACAGTCCCCTCCCATCTAACCATGTTATTTTCTGGCCTTCTACACTAGGCATCAATTGCACCCTCAATACATTGACATATTAGTTATCAATTGCAGCATTTTCCTTGAAACAAGGTATTTCTGACTCTATCTCTGTTTAACATAAAAAGCTGCCTGTGTAGCATAAAGACTACTTTAGGCTCAAGGTCAGAGTAAACCTATGACTCTCATTTTTGGCTCTGAATTGCCGTTGAGCCTTGAAAGCCTTGGTTACCACCTCTGTTAAATGAATGGATTGTTCCAGGAAGTTTCTGATGTTCTTGTTGGCTTTGTTGTTGTTGTTAGTTGCCTTCAAGTCAATTCCAAGTCATGGTGACCCCACGTGTGCAGAATAGAACTGCTCCGTAGGGTTTTCAAGGCTGTAACCTTTTGGAAGCAGATCACCAGGCCCGTCTGCCCAGGCACCCCTGGGTGAGTTTGACATTCTGTGAATCTTGGATTCAGTTTGAACCAGAATTCTCAATAAAACAGACCCACATACTAATTTTATTTAAAAAAAACTGCAAATCACAACAACATCAAAGATGTATTTTTAAGACATCTTGTAGGCTAAATCTTTAGATGGAATGTATGCAGCCAAATTTCCTTCACAGTCAACACAATCAACACCATGATCCTAGATGATGAGAAATCTGTTATTTAGGATGAGGTTCATTAAGCATTATAACAATCTCAGACTTGAAAAATTGACTGAATTGTTTTCACCTTGCTGCATTTACTAAGGCAGGCAAGTAAGGTAACCCATTTTAGAGAGATCTCCAACACTGAGAATGAAAAGCTAAGGAAGATTTAACCAACTCTAATAACTAGAAAATTCAGTTAGCAAATATGCCCAATTCCTTGAGAATTTTGATTTAGAAATGCTTCATTGCATGCATTCATTCATTATTTAGAAATTCATTTTTTATATCTTATTCTATCATTTCTGTTTCTCTGCTCTAACTTATTAATCCCTCTATCCTTTTTTTTTTTTTAATCATGGTGCTTACGTGCTGACAAAGCACTCTCTTGCTTTCTTGCCTAATTTTATAAACTGTTCAGCCATGCCCTTCTTCGCTGTTTTCTTTTAATTATATATTCTTGTTAACCTCCGTATGCATTTAAAGTTACAGACTGCCCTTGACACAGTATTAATTAAAGCATATAATTTATGACACTGGAGCTTTAAATTAATAAGTGACAACACAATTACATGGTTTGCCTAATTGTCCTTCAGTAATATAAAGATTGACATTTGCAGCAGCATTCGAAGCTAAAAGCACTCATAAACTCACAATAGCTCTGAAAGTAATCACCAGAAAATCTAAAGAAACCATGCCCATTTCAAGGGCTAGAATACTGGGCAGTGAAGTGGGAGGACAATTATCTTCTTTCTTTTTACTAAGGTTGAATCTATAAAAGAAAAAAAAAATTTTAATAATTGATAAGTAGTTTCATTAGGTTTAATTTGCATTGTACAATCTTTGGATGGATTGTAAACAAAGCTTCCTGTCCTTCGGGTGTCTTTAATTTCATCTTTGTCACTTTCTATGGTATTGTTTCATTTCCTTGTCCAGATTACTTTTCATGTCTTCAAATTGAAGAAATTCTGATCATGTTCTGTCTCTGACTGATCATCCTCAA
>NW_004444112.1:181250-192485 GCF_000243295.1 Trichechus manatus latirostris
GTTTTTTTGTGGTGAAAATATATACAAATAAACCTTCACCAATTCAACAGTTTCCATGTGTACAATTCAGTGACACTGATTACTTTCTTCCAATTGTGCAACGTTTATAGCTATCCTTTTCCAAATCATTCCACCACCATTAACATAAACTCAATGCTCCCTAAGCAAAAACTTCCCCTTTCACCTTCCCTCCCACCCCTGGTAACCACTTTAATTCCTATATATTTGCTTATTTCATATAACTGAAATCATACAATATTTGTCCTTTTCCTTTACCTTTTTAGAAGTTTTCCTTAAATATTCAAACAAAATTAAAAATAAAGAAGTACTGAGCATAGGAATTGGATTGCCTGGATTCAAATCCTGGTTGTACTGTTCTAGTGTGATCCTGAACAAGATCAACATGTTTTTCAAATAATTACCTGAAGCGAGGTTTGGCTCAAGTTGAATTTATAATGCTTTCTTTTCTTTTTCCATCAAAGGCTATTAACATACATTTACATTTCTTGAATGGATAATTAATTTAGTAACCCTTCTTGAATGGATGATTAATTCATTAACTACTCTCAACATGTAGTTGATCAATAAACATGACAAAACAAAAAAAGATGTGGTAATTCTACTTCTACATATTTACCCACGAGAAATTTAAACATATGTCCACAACAAAGAATCTACGGGTCAGTCATAAACAGGAATGGACTACTGATCTGTGCAAAAAAGTGGATGTGTCTCAGAAACGTGAGTCCGAGTGAAAAGCCCTTACTTAGAAGAAGCAGGCATGCTTTTAAACACATTGCCATCGAGTCAATTCCAACTCATAGTGACCCTATAGGACAGAGTAGAACTGCCCCACAGAGTTTCCAAGGAGCACCTGGTAGATTTGAACTGCCAACCTTTTGCTTAACAGCCGTAGCACTTAACCACTATGCCACCAGGGTTTCCAGCATGCTTTTAGATACGGTTTATATGAAACTCTACAACCGGCAAAACTAATCTATAATGGATAAAAACACTACAGCACAGACCCTGTAGGGTGTAGATAGGGATTGACAGTGAGAAGCAGCAGAGAATTTTTTGGGATGAGGGTCATGTCATTTACCTAGAGAGGGGTTTGGGTTGCATACTTAAGATTTGTGAGTTCAGTGTATGTAAAATTTACCTAAAAAAAAAAAAAAATACAATGAACTCTGGTTAATGATATATACACGCTGAAGTACCCAGGGGGAAGTAAATCAGTCACTTCAATTTAAGTTAAATGCTGCAAAAATAAGATAGAAGATATGAGATAAAGCAAGTCTAGTAAAATACTAATGGGAATAATATATGTGGTAGGTATCTGGGTGTTGACTATTTTTTCCACTGTATTTGTATTTTTAAAAATTTTCACAAGAAAATGTTTAATTAAAAATAATAAAGCTATGAAAATTTTACCTCTAATTTTAATAAGCATATCACATATATTTAGGACATATAAACAATGACTGTTATCCCCTCAAAATATGAATATTTTATGCATCTTTTGATTCGGCATGCCACTGAAAAAAGGAAGAACTTAAGTTTTTTCAGATCCTTAAGAGGAAACCAAATAAATTATTCAGTTCTTCCAAATTTATTTTTTTTCATGCACTAATGCCATACATGATAAAGGACCTTTAAATTAGTTGGAATGGAAATGTACTAATACGACAAAATTTTTTCTTTCTATATCCAATGTGTAATAAGTTGTATTGCGTTTTAGCCTTCCTAAACCTTAACCAGAAACAAAAATCTATTAGATGTTTCAGAGAAAAGAGGGGAGACAGGGCACCTGTATAATGTATTGTTATTCAATTTTTGCTTTTCTGACCTGAAAGTTCTTAAAAAATTTCAGTACGTAAGTTAAATTCAGATTTTCCTTTGTTGAACTGCAACTCTAATTTTCCAAGAATTAGTCTAGCTTTCTAAAATACACTTGGGTGAGGAAGTCTGCCAGAGAACAGGTGAATGAGTGAGGGGGTGAGTGTGGTGGGGTGTTTCGTCAATTCCTTTAGCAAGAGCCAGAACACTGATCTGCCCTGCATGCAGAACAGCCCTACAGGTGGTGAAATTAAATCAACTGATAGTTTAATGAGAAATTCCTTCCTAGGATTTCAAACATCACGAAAAGGAACGAATGTGAACCGAACCAGTCCAGCATGCCATCTTTCAGAATACCACCTCAGCGTTGCTCATATCCCTATGATAATTGTAGAAATTGTAAGGTTGTGCTTGATGAGTCCTGGAATAGCTTGAAGGCTCAGGGTGACTGGGGAGTATGCCTTTCAACTGCTGACAAAATATAATGCCAAGGGTTGAAAAAATAACATATATAAGTGATGAAATTAATGGACATGTTCGCATTAAAAAAATGAATGCCTCCCCTTTCTCCTCTTCCTTTCTTTTTCCTCTTTTTTAAAATCATTATGGAAGTTAAGTGAAACATTTTAAAGGCTAAAATAGTGTACTTCTTCAGTATATTCAAAAACATTCCCTGCGTTTCCTCCTATATCCTTCAAATTCAAACTAATTGTATTCAACTCACTGAATTTAAACTGACTGAAAACACAAACCGGAAACCAACGTGACTTTGTGCTTTTGTGTTTTGTTTAGCATGGAAAACTGTGCTAAATAAGGAACCATAAAAAAGAAGTTTTTAAGTGTTTCTTTGCTTTCTAAGATTAGTGAAATGAACTTTATTACTTTATACTGATAGTTCTCTACAGAGTTTTCCACAGATACTACCCCATTTTACATTCCCACCAGCAATGTACAAGGGTTGCAATTTCTCCACATGTATTTATTATTTAATGATAGATATATTTGGTCATTTAAAGTGATCAATTTTTCATTGAAATATACTCAGATTAAATGCACAAATCTTGTGTATACAGATTGATAAATTATCCAAAGTGAATTATCTGTGTAACTACCACCCAGATCAATATAAAACATTACTAAAAAAACCAAACTAAACCCATTGCCATCGAGTCGATTCCACTCATAGCAACCCTATAGGATAGAGTAGAATTGCCCCATAGGGTTTCCAAGGAGCACCTGGTGGATTTGAACTGCCAACCTTTTGGTTAGCAGCCATAGCTCTTAACCACTGCTCCACCAGGGTTCCTTATTTGCTCCCCACCCACCCCCACCCCCCAGCTCACAGCAACCACTAATCTACTTTCTGTTTATAATTATTTGCCTACTCTGGACATTTCATATAAATGGAATCAAACGCTGTGTGAACTTTTGTGTCTGGCTTCTTTCACTGAGGATAATGTTTTCATGGTTCAACCGTTTTGTAGCATGTAGCAGACTTCCTTTTTATGACTGAATGATATTCCATTGTATGGATAAAACACATTTTAATTATCCATGAATCGGTTCATGGACATTTGGCTTGCTTCCACTTTTTGGCTATTGTGAATAGTGCTTCTGTAAACATTTGTGTACAGTTGTTGTGTAAACATACTTCTTCAATTCTTTTTGGTATATACCTAGTAGTAGAATTGCTGGGTCGCATGATATTTCTATGTTCAACATTATGAGGAAATCTTAAGCAGTTTTCTACAGAGGCTGTACCATTTTACATTCCCTCCAGTGATATATAAGGGTTGCAATACCTCCACATCTTTGCCATCACTTGTTATTTTCTGATTTTAAAAATTATTATTATGGTCATCATAGTGAATGTGAAGTGGTAACTGTCATTTTAATTTGCATTTTCCTAATAAATAGTGATATTGAGTATCTTCTCATGTTCTTATTGCACATTTGTTTGTCTTCTTTGAAGAAATAGCTATTCAAATCCTTTGGCCCTTTCTTCATTAGGCCGCTTGTTTTGTTGTTGTTGTTTAGTTGTAAGTATTCTTTGTATATTCTGGCTACAAATCCCTTATCACATATATGATTTGCAAGTACTTTCTTCCATTCTGTGGGTTGTCTTTTCACTTTTCTGATTAGTATACTTGGAAGCACAAAAGTTTAGGTTTCATATGTAAAAACCCATTTCCAATTACAAGGTCACACAGATTTACACTTCTATTTTCTTATAAAAGTTGTATAGTTTTAGCTTTTACATTTAGATGTTCAGGTCAAATATTTAAATATTTGATCCATTTCTTTGTTGGATTTTTTTTTTTTCTTTGTTTCTAACTCGACTCCTTTACTTGTTATAGGTCTATTCAGATTTCTCTTTCTTTTTGGGCCAGTTTTGGTAGTTGGTGTGTTTCTAGGAATTTGGCCATTTCATCTAGGTGGTCTAATTAGTTGGGATACAATTGTTGATAGTATTCTCTTATAATCCTTTCTATTCTTTTAAAGGTGGGAGTTATGTTCCCTCTTTCATTCCTGATTTTAGTAATTTGAATCTTCTCTCTTTTTTTTCTTTTTTGTCAGCCTATCTAAAGTTTTGTCAAATTTGTTGATCTTTTCCAAAAACCAGCTTTGGGTTTACTTGATTTTCTCTACTGTTTTTCTAGTCTCTCTTTTGATTATTCATACTGTAATCTTTATGTTTAGCTCTTCTGCTTGCTTTGTCTTTAGTTTGCTCTTCTTTCTTCTAGTTTCTTAAAGTCAAAGGTTAAGCGATTTATTTGAGATATTTCTTTTTTTATACAGGCATTTACAGCTACAAATGTCCTCCTGAGCACTGCTTTTATTGCATCCCATGCATTTTGATATGTTGTGCTTTCATCTTAACATATTTTCTAATTTTCCTTGTGATTTCTTCTTTGGCTCATTGGTTATTTAAGAGTCGATTTTTAAACTTTCCCGTATTTGTGAATTTGTTTTAGTTATTGATTTCTAATTTCATTCCATAGTGGATATGGAACAGACTTTGTATGATTTCAACCTTTTTAAATCTATTAAAACTTGTTTCTTGGCCCAGCATATGGTCAATCCTGGAGAATGCTCTATGAGCCCTAGAGGAGGATGTGTCTTCTGCTACTGTTGCATGGAGCGCGCTGTAGATGTCTGCTAGAATAGAGGCTTCTTGTACATGTGTTTCTTTCCAGCCACAGTGAGATTTCTTACTCTCGGGCCAAAAGGAAGAAGGACGTTTGAAATATTTGAAATATTTTCCTAAGGCAGGTTTGGGACATGACACTAGAAAGAAGTAGCCTTATCTTTTCAACTTGGCGCTGCGCATGGAGGAGATAGTTGTCTTTTTTGCGCTAAGAATCAAGTTTCACTCTGAGATGATCCTGAATTCCAATCCCCATGCATTCTCCCTTGGATACTAATAAGCTCCATGAACTTGATTCTTTATTCAATTCTCTCCACAATTCCTTAGTGTCTGCCTTTTCATGTTTCCCCAACTCCCTGTTGTTAGCGATCATCTGAGGACAACACTGACAACAGCGATCACTCTTCAGTCTTCCATATTCATGGTCCAGGTTTTGCATGCATATGAAGTGATTGAAAATACCATGGCTTGGGTCAGGCATACCTAAATCCTCACAGTGACATCTTTGCTTTTTAATACTTTGAAGAGGTCTTTTGCAGCAGATTCACCCAGTGGAATATGTCTTTTGATTTCTTGACTGCTGCTTTCATGGGTGTTGATTGTGAATCCAAGTAAAACGAAATCCTTGACAATATCAATATTTTCTCTGTTTATCATGATGTTGCTTATTGGTCCAGTTGTGAGGATTTTTATTTTGTTTATGTTGAGGTGTAATCCATACTGAAGGCTGTGGTCTTTGATCTTCATCAGTAAAGCGCTTCAAGTCCTCTTCACTTTCAGCAAGCAAGGTTGTGTCATCTGCATATCACAGGTTGTTAATGAGTCTTCCTCCAATCCTGATGCCCCTGTTCTTCTGCGTATAGTCCAGCTTCTCAAATTATTTTCTCAACATACAGATTGCATATGTATGATGAGAGGATACAACCATGATGCACACTTTTTAAAAAAAAATTTAAACCACGCAATAGCTCCTTGTTCTGTTTGAACGACTGCCTCTTGGTCTATGTACAGGTTCCTCATGAGCACAATTAAGTGTTATGGAATTCCCATTCTTCATAATGTTATTCATAATTTGTTATGATCTACATAGTTGAATGCCTCTGCATAGTCAACAAAAACAAGTAAACATCTTTCTGGTATTCTCTCCTTTCAGACAAATTCCATCTGACATCAGCAATGATATCCTTCATTACACGTCCTCTTCTGAATCTAGCTTGAATTTCTGGCAGTTCCCTGTCAATGTACTGCTGCAATTGTTTTGAATTATCTTCAGCAAAATTTTACTTGCATGTGATATTAATGATATTTTTTGATAATTTCTGCATTCTATTGGATCAACTTTCTTTGGAATGGTCACAAATATGGATCTCTTCTAGTCGGTTGGCCAGGTAGCTGTCTTCCAAATTTGTTGGTATAGACAAGTGAATGCTTCCAGCGTTGTATCCTTTTGTTGAAACATCTCAGTTGGTATTCCATCAATTCCTGAAGTCTTGTTTTTCACCAGTGCCTTCAGTGCAGCTTGGACCTCTTCCTTCAATACCATTGGTTCTTGATTATATGCTACCTCCTGAAATGGTTAAACCTTGACCATTTCTTTTTGGTACAGTGACTCTGTGTATTCCTTCCATTTTCTTTTGATGTTTCCTGCATCATGCAATTTCAAATGCTGACAATTATTTGACAATCTGTTTGCCTTCTTGGAAAAGACTTCTTACCTTCAGACTTTAACATGAGAGAAATAAGTTTCTATCTTGTTTAAGTGACTCCTTTGCTTTGACTTCTAGTCAAACTTGATCTACCACATTAAGTATATGTTTTATATGATTTTTGCTCTTGACTCTATACCTTGACTCTGCAGTGTTCACGGCTGTTAATGTAAATTTCTTATGTAATATGTTGTGTATTGATTATTTGCGCTGGGTACTTCTATTTGATAAGACCTACTGGTTCTTTCTTTCCTCATTTCCATTTAATGTTCTCGTTCTTCAATGTTCTTTGTCATCAAGTTTCAGTTAAGTCTGTGGTATATTTGCTCTTCCTCTAGTGTCTCATTAATATTTCTTTGAAAGTTACTTGCAATTCTTAGACATTCTTCAACCAGTTTCACACCTCTTGAAAGTTTTAGGCCTGCACAGCTGTGTCCCCAGCTCACCACATCCCACGCTGCAGCGTTCTCTTTTGGCTCTGTTCTGTTGGGGGCTCCGTTACTCCTTCCCCAGCTGCACTTCCACCTCAGCTTCCAGGCTGCCCTGCTCTCTGGAGGTTCCTGAGGCTTCTTATCTACATATGGCATCTGCTCAAGACAACCCCTTTTCCCTTTCCTGTGGCCTGTCTTTCTTCAAGTTCAAGGTAAAGATAGTCGTTTCATCAGTCTACTCCTGAAACGTTGGTAACACTGAAGAGTTTATTGCTGGAGACGTTGTTCTACAATGGAGCCAAAGAATGTGGGACCAACGCAGAAATTTCCCTCAAAGTTGTCAGGAAATAACTGTAAAAAAATCCTCTAAACTAGCCAGCACCAACTTTCCTGTTTGTGGGGATTGTTAATGAGGTGGTCACCAAGGTATCTCAAATGGGCTGTGCCGTCGTCCAGCCACATTCCAGCTCAGGGTTGGTGGCACCTCTCCCCTGAGCCAAAGGTGCAGGTGCAGACTTAAATCTGTTGCACCCTCTGTTGGCCAGGGTGCTCACTGCCTCACAAATAGGAGTTAGGACTTTAATTCTGCAGGACAGGAGGCCATTGGAATGTGTTAAGTAGGGGAGTGACATGACCTGAGGGAAACTTTTCAGAAACCCTCTGGCTGTGTCTCTGTGCAGAACTGAGTATTGTGGTACAAAGGAAAAGCTAGGAGACCAAGCTGGTTAGTTTAGTGATCTGGGCAAGAGAAGCTGGTGATGTGGATAGGACCACTGTGGTGGTGATAGGGATGATGGTGGTGGTGATGCTGATAGGGCTGGTGGTGGTGGTGATGGAGGTGGTGGTGATTATGGTAGTGATAGTTATGGTGGTGGTGTTGATGGTGACAGTAATGATGGAAGGTAGTGGTGGTGGTGATAATGATGGTGATGTTTACGGTGGTGGTGATAGTGGTGGTAGTGATGGGGTGTGACGGTGGTGATAGTTATGGTGATGATGATGGTGATGGTTGTGGTGGTGGTGATAGTTATGGAGGTGATGATGATGGTGGTGATGGTTGTGGTGGTGGTGATAGTTATGGAGGTGATGATGATGGTGGTGATGGTTATGGCTGTGGTGATGAAGGTGGCAGTAATCGTTATGGTGATTGTCTTAGTTACCTAGTGCTACCGTAACAGAAATACCACAAGTGGATGGCTTTAACAAAAAGAAATTTATTCTCTCACAGTCTAGTAGGCTACAAGCCCAAATGCAGGGCATCAGCTCCAGGAGAAGGCTTTCTCTCTCTATCAGCTCTGGAGGAAGGTCCTTGTGATACATCAGTCTTCCCTTGGTCTGGGAGCATCTCAGCGTAGGAACCTCAGGTCCAAAGCACACACTGTGCTCCTGGCACTGCTTTCTTGGTGGTGTGAGGTTTCCTTGTCTCTCTGCTCACTTCTCTCTTTTATATCTCAAAAGAGATTGCCTTAAGACACTACCTGATCTTGTAGACCTCATCAGTATAACTGCCGCTAATCCATTTTATTATATCATAGTGATAGCATTTACGACACACAGGGAAATCACATCAGATGATAAAATGATAGAGAATCATAGAATATGGGGAATCATGGCCCAGCCGAATTGAAACACACATTTTTGGGGGAACATAATTCAATCCATGACATTGATGATGATGATGGTGGTGGTGATGGTTATGGTGGTGATGAGGGAAGTGGAGATGATGGTTAGGGTGGTGGTGAGGGAGCTGGTGGTGATGGTTGTGGTGGTGATGGAGATGGTGGTGATGATTATGGTTATGGTGGTGGTGATCATGGTGATGTTCATAATGATGGTGGTTCTGGTGAGGGGTGATGATGGGGTGACAGTGGAGGATCTGGAACAAAGTAGGAAGGATTACGATATATTTTGGAGGCAGAGTATATAAAACTTGTTGATAGTATGGATGAGAGGCTATGGGGCACAGAGAAATTAAAGGGTGACTCCTAGATTTTGATATTTTGAAACTGAATATTAAAAGTGGTCCTTGCCTTACCTTATTCCTTACCCTACTCCATTATCTTACTCTAACTATTCTTGACTTTCTACCCATTCTAAATCCCCCTTCTGTTTGTTCAAGAAGAAGGACTGACATCACTGTCTTGCAATAGTTCACCTAGACGGGCTTCTAGGGAAATATTTCAAACAGAGTTAGCTAGGTTTTAGGGCCATAAAGCAGTTGCAAAGCCATTTTGTGTTTATTAAGAACTCTGATGATGAGGACAGGGACAAACTCCTACCTTCCATGGAGCTCATGTTCTGACGACCTGCACCTGTGCTTTGTTCTTTGCAGGTCCAATGTCAAAATGTCCACAGAACTAGAAGAGCAGTGCCAAAATGTTTTGGTGGTAGTTATATTGTGGGAAGTCTAAAGTGACAGGTTAGTGAGTGATCGTTCAACTCAGTTAACAATGAGGAATCAGAGCAAACATTATAGTTGGTATTGACATGTGAGGACTTAGCTTTAGAACATTATTTGAAAATAGAGTGAGGACGTTTGGCCAAGACGGTGGATGCTACAAAAAAAAAAAAAAAAAAAAAAAAAAACCCTTTGTGGTCGAGTCCATTCTGACTCATAGTGACCGTATAAGACAGAGTAGAACTGCCCCATAGGGTTTCCAGTGAGCATCTGGTGGATTCGAACTGCCAAACTTTTGGTTAGCAGCCAAAGCTGTTAACCACTACACCGCCAGGGTTTCTGTAGATGCTACTAGTAGGCTAATAATGTGTCTCTCTTTCATATTGAGTTGCTTTAAATATCTATGCAAATATCTTTAAAGAGAGCCCAGTGTTGCATGGGGGTGGAGGTGGGGAGATGAGAAGACCATGGTGGCAGAGTTGAACCTGTTTTTTTTTTTTTTCTGTTCTAAGCAATTGAGTATTGATACCGGATGTACCCCTTCCACTCTGCTGATCAAACTCTACAGTCAACTAACCCATGCACCCCTGCGTGATTTTCAATGACTGCCAATCAACATGGTTCCTTGGTGAATCTCAGCTACTGACTTGAAATGGTATTTCCAATGTCATTTCCTTTCAGCTCATAATAGAACTCTCACTGAGAGGTGTCTTAGAGCTCTCTAGAGAAACAGAACCAGTGAGGCATATATTTATTCACTCTGAGCAATTGGCTCATACAATTGTGGCTGGCATATCCAAAAATCCATAGGTCAGGTGACACGCTGGAGATTCCTGCAGACTTCTGTCCCAAAATCTGTAGATCAGGCAATGGGAAGAGTGAAGAGTGAGGGAGTTCTGGCAAAATGATTATTTACAGTCTGGATGCAGAATATATCCTAGGATAATCTCTCTTTCACTCTTAAGATTCTCAACTGATTGGATGAGGCCTACTCACATTATGGAAGGTAATTTGCTTTACTTAAGGGAAACTGTTTAATCACATGTCAGTACTTCATAACAGACTCTAGACTAGTGGTTGACCATAGCCTAGCCAAGCTGACACATAAAACTTGCCACCCCAGTGTGTTTGAGTAAATACACTTTTCTGCATGCTGTTACTGGGACACTGGCTATTGGGTGCCCCTAACCCAGATAGCTACCCTGTTTATCCTGCCCTCCTTCTCTGCTCCTGGGATAGGTCAAGGATTAAGGAAGGAAGAGAATGGGAAGAATAATCAGGTAGAGGAGGAGCACTGGTGGCACAGTGGTTAAGCGTTCTGTTGCTAACCAAAATGTTAGTGGTTCAAACCTACCCAGTGGCTCTGCAAGAGAAAGACCTAGTGATCTGCTTCCATAAAGATTACAGCCTAGAGAAACCCTATGGGCAGTTCTACTCTGTCACTTGGAGTCACTATGAGTGGGTATTGAGTCAATTGCACTCAATAACAACAACAACAACCAGGTAGATAATCAATAATTCAAATTGAAGGAGGTGGAGGCTGGCCTAAGGAGGAGATAACAATGACAATGAAAATCTACATTATTTTGATGCTGAATTATTTGCCAAACAAGCTAGATGTTAACTTATATGACAAACAATTCTGGAAATGAAATGATAAACTTAGTAGAATAAATGATAACTGCACTTAGACTTCAAATGATACAGGTGTTA
>NW_004444112.1:198301-199976 GCF_000243295.1 Trichechus manatus latirostris
GTTGGCACCTGGGTCCTCAGTCTCCTGACGACTTGGTACACACCCTAGCTGCTAGCTGTTGTGTGAAGTTATTTAATAGAAAAAGTAGCAGCAGGAGAAAGAACAATATACTCACCCTTGTTGCTGTTGTGTTGTTAGCTGTTGTCAAGTCAGCCCCTGACTCACAGGAATCCCATGCACAATGGAACAAAACACTGTCCAGTCCTGCACCATGCCCATGATTCATTGAGTAATGGACCATTGTGATCCACAGGGTTTTCATTGGCTGATTTTTGAAGTAGATCACCAGACCTTTCTTCGTAGTCCATCTTAGCTGGAAGCTCTGCTGAAAACTGTTCAGCATCATAGCAACACCGTAAGCCTCCACAGATAGGTGGTGGCTGAGCATGAGGTGCATTGGCTGGGAATCCAACCTGGGTCTAACACATGAAAGGTATGGATTCTACCACTGAACCACATAGCTATGTCATGTCAGCTCGTAAATATAGCAGTGATCCTTTTCTTCAAGCTCCCATGCTGTCCCTTCCACGTGGCTGAACTGGTTCTTTTCCTCCACAGGAAAGATCTCTTTTGCCTGGTCTTTGTAATGACTCTGCAAATTCAAGGCAGAGTGCTTACCTACCCTTCTCAACTCTGACCATGTGGATGAGAGCGGAAGAGCGGAAAACTAGTTCCCCTATTCTTAGTCTCGTCCTATTTTAATTTCATACACCTAGATCACATGAAAATAAAATCTTGGAGCACTGGCTGATTAGCTATGCTCTATTCAAGGAATTTAATGTGCAATTCACCTTTTCCTATTTATTATTTTATTTGCACCTATTACCAATAACGTACTGTTGGACAGAATTGTTTCCCAAGGTACCAATTTCTCAAAATGACTGACAGGGGGTGCTGCATCTATAAGTACCAATTGACCTGGGTGGATGCGATTAGCATAAATGGAGGGTCCTGAGAGAACTAAATGGGAAGTGGCCTGCAGCTGGAGGTGGGAAGGAGCAGTCAGGACTCCGATTGAGCCTACGTCCCTCTCAGACCCAAGTGTCCCTTCGCCATAGCAACAGCACTGACTGAGCCAAGAGCCTCTGGGATAGGCGCAGGGGTGCTCTGGGGCCACGCAGTTCCTGAGAGTGGTTCCTCTAATGAACACAGGCACCGAGAGAGCAGCGTAGAGAAATCTCAGGCAGCTGCACCCCAGGGTGCTTAAGAAGGCTCCAGAGAGGCACTGCAGAGGCCCAGAGTCATGTGTCCTGAGCACTTTTAGATGGAAACAGAGTTCATTTAACAGTGAGGTTAAATGTACCAAGGAGATTGTTTACAAATAACAATGCACTGGGATATGCTGGAGATACTAATTTTGAATTTTATTTCCAAGACTTAATTGACAAATCAAATTATAAAAACTATACACGCACAAATATATTGAAATTTGAAGTCTACTTTGAGATTTTTCATTCTTGTTGTTACTTGTCATCGAGTCGATTCTGACTCCTAGGGAATCCATGTGAAAGAATAGGGCTGCCCCGTAGGATTTTCTTGGCTGTAATCTTTAAGGGAACAGGTCACCAGGTTGTTTTCCCATGGAGCCGATGGATGGGCTAGAACCACTAACTTTTCAGTTAGCAGCTGAGTGCTTAACCATTGTGCCACCAGGTCTCCTTTAGATTATACATAT
>NW_004444112.1:200481-201608 GCF_000243295.1 Trichechus manatus latirostris
AGGACAAGTGGCCAAGAAGTAGGATTCCAAATCACTGATTCTGATGAGAATAATTGTCCCTGATCCAGGAAGCTGGCACAAATAATTCTGTCCAAAGATTTACCGTGCAACATTAGATGCTATTTACTGATAAATGATGGCGCACTTCATTAGCTAATGTTGAAAAATCATGGTAGACATAACAGAATTATTAGGGCTTATATAGAAATCCTATTCCACAATGAGTTATTACTTGAAAATAATAGCATCAATATGTTACAATTAAGCACTCTAAAACGGAGATTTCCACAAGAAAGTTGTCAGCGTTTGAGTGATCCCCTGAACCAAGACTCATTGCTAATGAATTCTACTGGCTGCCATCCATCAAAACTCTACATTCATTAACTAATTAGAGAAAACAACAAAGTTGCAGGGTCCTGCATGACTCTGAGTTAGTGTCAGTTATAAACCAGGAGCAGAATGGCCACAGAGGACGTTCTTTTTTCTCAGCTATGCTAACGCCAGTGGTGGTTTTGCTGGTGGGTCTCATTTATTGCGATGTAGGCAGCTCTTCTCCAGGTGAACAACTGGGTAATGCTCTGGAACCACACAGCCCTGCCTTGCCTCCTATTCAGGTTCCTCCTCATAAACAGCCTGATTAGATAAAATGTAATTAGGAATACTTTCACAAGACCTTAATTTCTGTGCATCAATTGACTCTTATTTTTGCTTTGCTTTGGGTTATTCTTCTTAGAAACATAAAAATAAAAAACAAAGAAAGATCAGTATAGATGTTCAGGACTGGTAGAAACTAAATGATGAGATTTAGAACCATGTATCTATTAGAAAAGGCCTTCCTATCCTCAGGCATATAATTAAGAATCAAAACTGTGCATAGACCTTGGCTGCTAACCAAAAGGTCAACAGTTCAAATCCACCAGCCGCCCCTTGGAAACCCTATGTGGCAGTTCTACTCTGTCCTAATGGTCACTATGAGTCAAAATCAACTCAATGGCAATGGGTTTAATTGAGGCCTTAGCCTCAAATGAGACTTGAAGAAATTAGTTGAAATTATTCCAGCTTTCCAGAGAATAAAGATATATTTATAGTTGTGAGTTTTGGATTTATATAGTAGCCACTACTTATTG
>NW_004444112.1:202565-204013 GCF_000243295.1 Trichechus manatus latirostris
AGAATCCAGCAGAGAGACAGGGCTGGTTTTTATAAGATAACACTATTTCAGTTGGTTCATGTTGAAGTGATTCGACAAGGACAGCTTGTCTGTCCCCGGTTAGAAAGATTGGAACCTGTAGGTAGACGTCTAAATTGATTTGATTTCTAACGTCCTTATCTTACAATGTTTAGAAATAGGAAAGTTTTTTTTTTTTTTATGATTTATTACTGGAAGCCATAAAATCTCCTGGTGACAAAAGGCAGCCTCAAAGTGTGTCTGATAATCTCATCTTCTTCCAAGTTGCTTTTGACACACCTACAACTCTTGTTTTGTATTTCAATCACTTTTGAAATGGTGAGAATTAATTATTGGCATTTGTCAATTTATGTCGGGAATCAAATAAAAGGATTTTTTTTATCATTTATTTAGAAAGTAGATCTTGTATAATAGAAGTGGGTTGTATCTTTTATGTGGTCATAAAATTAAGAAAAATTATAGGAGACCAGTGAAAGAGTATCATGATGTGCAGATTTCTGAAATAGAATCTCATGTTAAAACACAATGTATCTTGAATTAGTATACACTGCTAATTGTGAATAGTCTATTAACAGGCCAAAATCAAATTGGTCAAGAGGAATTATATATTTCATCTTTAAATATGGGCCTTTTAATATGGCACATGGAACTGTCTCATCTGCTTATTGATTAAAAGAGCTTCGTGCATGTCTCTTGATAAGTATTCCCTGTGCAGTATGCCAAAGATTGTATTGAATTTAGGCTCATTTAGGGTAATAACTAAAAAGATATATTGCTTCCCCAGCACAATGCCTCAAAGTTAAAATTACTGAATTTTATTTAAGCTTCTCCTAAGAATGAGATAGGTACTTTGAGGAGAGAGAAGATTTCTAGATTTACTAAAATGTCCACCATGCTTTGAGGTGGAATCATCTTTCAGACAGGAGCTGTAACTGTAACATCACTGTTAGGTAATAGTGGAGCGCTGGTGGCGCTGTGGTTAAGAGCTCAACCAAAAGGTAGGCTGTTCGAGTCTACTAGCTGCTCCTTGGAAACCCTATGGGGCAGTTCTACTCTGTCATATAGGGTTGCTGTGAGTTGGAATCAACTCAATGGCAATGAGTTTGTTTGTTTTTTGGTCAGTTGATATTAGATATCATCACTGTTAGAGCAAGTATGCTACCAGTAAGAATTCCAGTTTTCTGAGAAATGAGGCAAGATCTAAAATTCCACCCAGAGGCAGGGGCCCTGGGGATCATTGCCAAGAACTTCCCTATAGAAAGTGCCACTGGCTCTCTCTGGGGAGTCCTAGCTAGAGAAGCCCTGGTTTGCAGAAGGATAAATCAATGACCCGACCCGTTGCTGTCAAGTCAATTCTGACTCATAGCAACCCTATAGGAAAGAGTAGAACTGCCCCATAGGGTTTCTGAGGAGCGGCTGGTGGATTCGAA
>NW_004444112.1:208547-271167 GCF_000243295.1 Trichechus manatus latirostris
ATGAAGCAAATTACCATAATTTACAGTGTAAAATAGACTAATAAAATGAGGGCTCTATTTTTAAGTTTGGCATGATTGTATCCATCACATAGCCTGACATACTTTATTTTGTAATTAGCTGTTTATGTTGGGATGATTGCAGATTCACATGCAGTTGTAAGAAGTAATATGGAGAGGCCACCATCTACCATATACACAGTTTCCCCGGGGGTAACAGCCTATAAAAGGTCGGACAATAGCACCGCCAGGAAACTGGCATTGGCACCGTCCTGCACTGTATTCAGATTTCCCTGGGTTAACATCTGTGCACACGTGTGTTTGTGCACATGCATGTGTGTGTGTGTGTGTGTGTGTGTGTGATGTTTAGCTTTGTGTGATTATAGCACAGGTGGATACTCACATATCCACAACAGTCAAGATATAGAACATTCTGTCACCGCAAGGCCACCTCCCAGTGCCCTTTTATAGTTATACCCACCTCCATCCCACCCATCTCTATCACTGTGTCATTTCAAAGGGTTAAATAAATGTAATCATAAAGTATATAACCTTTTGGAATTGACTTTTTTTCCCTCAGCATAATTCCCTTTAGACCACCCACGTTGTTATGTACATAAGTCATTCCTTTCTATCCCTGAGTTCAAGGTAGGATTCCCGACCATTAGTTTAATCATCCACTTATTGAAGGGTATCTGGGAAGACACTCACCTGAAAGGGCAGAGCCAGCTCACCTGGCTGGCGTACCTGCAGCCTTCCTGCAGGCACTTGCTCTCGTGCTCTGCCAGCCTCTCCCAGACTCCCTGCCCTTGGAGCCCCAGGCCAATCTCACTCCACCCCGAGTCCCCACCCCAGCCTTCTCTGCACCCTCCAGTCCATGCACCTTTCATTCTGCCTCCCCTGGGACCCGTGGGTGGGACTCAGGGATTTCCTGTCTCCCTGCTAGTCATTTGTTTTGACAAACACTCGCCCTGCTTCCTTTGAGGAACTCAATTTTGAAGTTTAAGCACATTTCCTTCTCTCATAAAACCCAGATATGTCTTCCAAATGTTTCTCAAGTGGGCATGTGTTTTAGAAGAAAAGAAAAAGGACCATCCACTCCACCCTTCCTTTGCTTCAAGCCTCAAACAGTCCTAGTTTTCCTTGAGGAGATGTGATGTCTCCTGCTGGCCTCACGGATGGATAACCAAATAACCAAGGTACGCATGGGCTTACCTGTGCTTACTTACTAATCTGTAGTGCACAATTTCAGCTATGGTGAAACCAGTGTGAAATTATGCACTACAAAGTAGTAAGTAAACAGAAGTAAGCCTGTGCTACCTTGCTTACTGGTTAATCCACCCCCGGCCGGCCCTGCAGAGATTCAGGTCAGAGATGCACAGTGGAGCTCAGCACCCTGGACATCTGGATGTCCCAGGCCATTCAGAGGTCCTGGGGCTCACCAGCTGTAGACACTGTAGTAAGACAGCAGCCAACACCAGGTACTGTGGACACGCCTGGCACCAACACAGTTCTGTCAGGGCATGAGTTACTCTCTCAGATGAAGTGCTGTCTAACCTGAAACTTGTCTTATCCAGTAGAAGAGCAGGAAGAGGGAGGGGACAGTATGTATGCCTCGGAGTGGGGCTGTATTTGAAAAGCCTTGGAGTAAGAGAAAGGATTGCTGGGAACTGCTACCCACAGGTGAGGCGTGGGAGTTGGCCTGGGTGAAGACTAGTCAGGAAGGTGGAAGGGGCCAAGTCTAAGGGTTTACTTTACCCTGAAAGCAGTAGTGAACTGTGGTTGGTGGAATGCAGCCCCAGAGATGTCCAGATCCTAATCCCAGGAACCTATGGCTGTTCCATTTTAATGTTTTATTAGTATCTTTTTGATTCCTAGGTAAAGATTTAATTATTGTTAATATGCTGTTAGGTGGACATGTTATCAGGAGGGACCAATCCCTGGAGAAGGACATCATGCTTGGTAAAGTAGAGGGTCAGCAACAAAGAGGAAGACCTTCAACAAGTTGGATTGACACCGTGGCTGCAACAATGGGCTCAAGCATAACAACAATTATGAGGATGGTGCAGGACCGGGCAATGTTTCCTTCTGTGGTATATAGGGTTGCTATGAGTTGGAAGTGACTTGATGGCACCTAAGAACAACATGCTGTTAGGTTACAGGGCAAGGGGAATTAAGGGTGCTGATAGGCTGACTACAATACAGGGAGGTGATCCTGGATCATCCAGGTGAGCCCAATGTGATCAGGAGGCTCCTTAAAAGATGGCAGAGGGCAGAAGGAGAGTCAGGGTCAGAGTGATATGATGTGAGAAGGACCTGACCTGCCATTCTGGATTTGGCTGGAGGAGGAGGGCATGAGCCAAGGAAAGCTGGAGAAGGTGAGAATATGGACTCTTTCCTGGAGCCTCCAACAAAGAACCAGCCCAAGGCGAGCCATGTGGGACTTCTGACCTCCAGGACTATAAAGTAATCCATTTACATTATTTTAAGGTTCCGTGTTTGTGGAAATTTGTTAGAGCAGCAAACTTATACATGTGGCATTGAAAGTCTTTCTGACTTCAAGCAGAGATGTTATGCACTTTGTTGTTGTTGTTACCTGCTGTCCAGTGAGCTCCAACTCATGGCAACTGTATGTATAACAGAACAAAACGTTGCTCGGTCCTGTGCCATCTTCAGGATCATTGGTATGTTTGAGTCCATTATCGAGGCTTATTGTGTCCATCCATTTCATGGAGCACTTCGCTCATTTTTGCTGACCCTCTACTTTACCAAACACATTGTACTTCTTTAGCTATTGGTCTTTTCTGATGACTTGTCCAAAGTAAGTGAACCGAAGTCTCACCATCCACACACTTCTAAGGAGCATTCTGGTTGTATGTCATGCATAGGTACCTGCTTTTCAGAAATGGCTGTGATGGGAATGTGATGGTGGGGTTGAGGTGTGGGACCCCCTGACTTGGAGATCAGGTGAGATGCTTGCAGGATTCTAAGCAGAAGGAAATGGCTGCTTACACTAAGGTTGGTGTGGTAGGGATGTGGACAGAGACAGGTGAGAACATTGAGAATTATTAAACAAGCTGCATTGTAGGAACTTGGTGATCAACTGTTAGGTGGGGGTGGGGGTGGGGGATGATGATGTTGAAGAAAAGAGGGCTTTGCCTTGGGATGGTGATGCCAAGCATTGTGGAAGGAAGTGATGGAAAGTTTAGATGGTCTTTGATGAGTGTTGGACTGGTTGGCTTTGGGGTCCTTGTGGAAAATATGCATTGGGTGGCCAATAGACAGTTGGATAAATGGACCTGGGCTCAAGAGAAAGTTCTAGACTACAGATATAAGTTCAAAAGTCATCAGCATATAAAAGACAATGGAAGTTTTACCTAGGGATCAAGAAAGAAGGTACTAATAAAACAATAAAGTGGCAAACTGGAAGAGAAACAGAAGGTAATGATAGGGGAACAGAAGGTAATAATCAGAGGAACAATAATAAGAGGAACCCCATAGGGAAGAAGAAAGGAAAACATGCCAAAAAAATAGAGGGGAAAAATAAAATAAGGAGAAAGCGATATTGTCACTAAGATCATTTAACAGGATTAACTTACCTCACTAGAATACAGCAATACATACGGAGTTAAAGTTTACATCCTGCTATAAAATCCTTGCTGGGAGGGTAATTGCATCACCCCTCCCCAACCCACTGAGAGACTGAGAGGAATGGTCTGAGTATGGCTTTGAGTAGAGTTGTGATGAGGAAGATGGTAGAGTTAGCCCAATTCTTTGGGCTTTTTCTGAAGGTTTGATGGTCATTAAGAATGCAATCCTAGAGCTGTTCAGTAAGTGTACTTCTTTCACCATGGTTATATGAGATTATTATAAGGGATTTTAATGTAATATGCCTAATGTAACTATTGATTGCGGAGCCTTGGTGGTGTGGTGGTTAAGAGATTGGCCCACTAACCAAAAGTTCAGCAGTTCAAATCCACCAGTTGCTGCTTGGAAACCCTATGAGGGCAGTTCTACTCTGTCCTATAGGGTCGCTATGAGTCAAAACCAACTCGATCACATCCAACAACAGCAACAACTATTGATTAGATTTAGATCTTGGGCTCTTTCTCCATAATATTCTAGCTAGGCATATGGCCAGAGCTAGATCCCTCCAAGATGGTACTCCTTCAACTTACTGGCAGCCCACTTCCTCTGTGGACAGCTGGTACTTAAAGTCCTGCCTCCCTTAACTTTCTATCCACTTTTGTTTAAGGCATCAGGGCCATGCAGAAGGGTTCTGGTACTGTCAACACATCAATGTTTGAATATAAACATTTGGATGATTTCCTCCTTGATCCATCTTTGCTCTCTGTTCTGACAAGGGTTCTACATACCTTGAGGCCACAAAGGAAAATACCCAGTGATGGCTGGTGGATGTTGAAGCGGGCTCTTCTCGGCTTACAAGATCTGGCTGTTAAATTTTCAGAGCCAGTCGACATCAAGTTGGTCATCTAAAATTGTCAAACACTACGAATCCGGTTTTTGTTGTATTTTGTTTTGTTTAGGGGAAAGGGAAGTGGGTTGTTAAACATTTACCAACATATCTGTATCATATGCCACAGAGCATCCCAATAAATTCAGGGCAGAAAAAAGTCCTCGTTTGAATTACTGAGTATAGGAGATCCTCACTGTATTGAAATAGGGTCTGGGAAGGGATGTGGGAGGGGCAGGAGCACAGGGTGGGGGACCTGGGGGGCAGGGTGGGAGGCCCAGGGGGGCAGAGTGGGGGACCTGGGGGGCAGGGTGAGGGGCCCTGGGGTGAAGTGGGGGAAGGGAGCCCTGGGGCTATGTCTGCCATTAGATTGCTTTTATCAAAACTATTTGAACATCTTGTGACACTTAATGATAATTTTTGATATACCATTACAGGTAGTATACATTTAAATATCAGAAACCATTCACTGTATTGGATACAAGCAAGCATGGTAGATTTTTTTAAGAGTCTTAAAAATTTTATCTGGAATTGGATACAAGTATTTAAAATACGATAACTACTGAAACAGTGGTGGTTCTAAAGCAAATAACTTTTGCACTGTCACTCACTGTCATTACTTTAATGAGAGACTAACTAAAGAGCTTAAACCAGACCCTTTCCCAATCCAAACATCCAACCAAATTCACTGATGAACCTCGGTAATTCCAGAATGATGTGTTCAGTTGGAAATGGTCTCTGCTAATTGGAATATAATTGACTCACTGTCCGGAGGTACAGGGGATGGTGGAAGGGAAAGCAGACAAAGAACTGTTTATTTAATTTTGATGGAAGAGACCACACTTTGATATAGCAAGTGTATGGCCATTAAATCCTGAGAGAGGGGAATGGCTTTCTCTCCTTCCAACTTAACAGAGTGGATTTCTTTCTAAAAACCCACTTTGAAGACAAAATAGCCCCATTTGGTGCCTACTTTTTAGAACAAGACATGATATAAATACTTACTATGTTCCTTTATGATTCATAAAAACACTCTGCTTTGTACTTATGATGGAGAAAAAACTAAGAGGCATTCCAGAATTTCCTCTTTCCCAAGCCTGATGAAAATGTAAAATCACTGTCAGGTGTTAAAATTCAAGTACCACAGAAGAACAGTGAGTGTGGTCTGGTAGCTACTTCGGCATCTAGACGGCCAATCGGGCAACAAAGCATCCTTCTCAGCAAGGGTCAACGCCTGTTGCCACTTAAGACCCTACAATAAGTCGTTAAGAGTTTTTCTTCAATATTGGTGTAGCAGATGGAAAAGTGTAATTGATTTGAAAATATTTTTCCCTAAAATAAGCAGAACAGGTCTCCAAATCAAGAGTGTTCAACGATGACAATGCTGTGAACTTGATTCTTGTGAAACAGCTTAACATTATTCAAGAATTGACTTAATCTTGGTGTTAACCAGCTATTCTTTGGAAACCCTATAGGGAAGTTCTACCCTGTCCTATAGGGTCAGAATTGACTCAGTGGTAATGGATTTGGTGTAGCCCCATTTGTGCTATATGGTGGGGATGTCACTCAGGGAACAAGAATATTTTCATGTGTGGTCATAACCATCTCAGAAACATTGTCGTAAATGATGGAGGTGCTAAGAGAAAACAAGAACAATTGTTGTTGGGTCAATGAAACTTTCCCTATACACTCCCCCACCAAAAAAAAAAAAAAATCCTAAGAAATATACATCTCATGGATAATGGCCAGTGATTTTCTTTTTTAAAGGAGGAAAGTTTTCACTGAAACCACAGAGATTCTCAAAGTATTTGTTTCTGAGGCTTACCCAAGACTCACATAAAAGTAACACACTAAAAATGCTTCTAAGTTTAGAACTCAGTTTTTCAGAGAAAAATAAAATCACCTTTCTTTTTACCTTCTTTCTTTCCTTCCTACTGAGCAAACAAACACACCTGCTGAACACGTTATTAAAAAAAAAAAAAAAGAATATTACAATTGAAAAGAACTTGAACCCAAGGCTAGAGTTGACTCCAATTCTTGTTTTCTTCAAAGCAGCTTCCCAGTTCTTTGGATGCTGCTGCTCCCATCACCTATTAAAGAAAGACAATACACGGCAGCCGTGGCCTCTTGTCACGTCTTGAAAGTGCATCCTCTCCACTGAACTCTCTGTAGACACTTGACCTTTAGCCACATAAACGTCCTCAGCTTCCTTCCAAGGACTGAGAAAATCTCCAGTAGAAATGGAAATACCGCACTGGGGATATGGCACATAGGGGCACATCCTTAGCTTTGTACACTCTCACAGCCTCTGACAAAACCCAGAGGCTCACAGCTGTGCTCCTGGCCTGAGCCACAGTCACCCTGATAACCGGATGCTTCTCCAGTGTACTGACTACCCCACCCCAGGAGCTGAGCATCTAAACTCTAGTGGCTGACGGCCCTCACTATAAGGAAACTCTTACATCTCACCCAAATCCTTCCTATTGAAGTCTAAGTCCATTTCCTCTTCCCTGCCTTCTGTGCAGAGGGAACAGCTGCCCACCATCCTCCGTGTAATAACCCTTCACAGGCTGAAGATGGCTATTAGGTCCGCTTCTCTTCTCCAGGCTAAATAATCACAGATCCTTTAATCTCCCTTCATAGCTCCTATTTTCCAAGTCTCTAATCATTTCTGCTACTCTCTACTGAAGCCTGTTCTGCTACTTAAGTCTCGGGTGTCACTTCTTGGGTGAGGAGGGCTAGGTAGCCACTAGGCAGCCCGCAGGTCCCTGTGTTTTGTCCCTGATGACACAGGGAAAATTAATTTAAAAGCCTCTCTACATTCCTTATAACATGTAGTAAACAGTATGAAACAATCATCTCTTCTCTGATGAAAAATAAAATAAAATAATAATCATCATAAAAAACTGTTAAAAAAAACAGTATACTGAGGTAAACGTCAACCTTTTATAGCTATATTCATCATAGTTGGAGATTGTAAACAATTACTATTCGGCTTGGATAGCATGGTCGAAGAAAGAGTCCTGTATGATTTTTATCAATTATAATTTTTTAATAATTTTCTAGGTTCTTATATCGATTATGCCTTTTAACCCCCAGTCTCTATTTTGTGGCATCATTTTCAGCAAATGGTCTACTATGATGCCCCAGGTCTTTTGCCATCAAATTCCAGACAAGTCCTTCATTTTAAGTTCCTAAGGCAGTATTTGCAAAAAGAGACACTCATATCAGTTACCTGGAAAGCTTTTAAAACATGCCCGTGCTGCCCACCCTGGTTCTGACAGCATTTGTCTAGGTGTGGCTTGGGCACCAATGCTTCTGGTAACCTTTCCGAGTGGCAATAGTATGCACCTAGGTCGAAAACTAGTCCTAAATGTCCTCCCATCCCAATCCCCACAGAAGTAGTTCAACCTAGACTTGTCCACTGAGTCGCAGACTCTTGTGACAATTTAGTTAGATTTCATGGTGGTGATTAAATCTGTTCCTATTCTCTATGGTGTTATTGGCTGCTCCCAGCTTGGTTTCATTGTACACTTAATGAACATGCTTCTCATCCTATCATTCAGAAAATTGACGAAAGTGCTTAAACAGCATTGAACCCAAGATTTTCCTCAGGGAAGCTCCACTTGTTATGCTCGCTAATATTGATATTGAACCATTTATAAGTGCGTGTTGAGTACAACCTCAAAGTATCATCTTGCATACGATTTGGGCAGGTTTTTCCCTATATGTTGATCTGAGTTTCATGTACAATAAACACAATGCCATGCAAAATGGACTAGAAAAAAACCTGTTGCCGTTAAGTCAAATGGACTAGAGCCTCCTTTTTTTCTGTGATTTCATCCGGACTTTTTTTCGTACTATGTATCTGGCTGAAATTGTCCTGTGGATTTTTTTTTACCTAATAAACTATTTACAGTAAAAAGCAATTACTACTATTTCCAAAAGATAGATATAAAGATATAAACATCTTCAAACAAATTATCTAAAACTTTATTAGCATTATTTTTAAAAAACACTTAAATATGTTAAATTTTAAAACATAGCCAGATATATAGCTACAATTAAATTTTAGAATATATTTTCAAAGTCAAGACATTTCAATGTTATATATTTTAACACTTATTAGGATCCTCACCTAAAAAATGGAAACTTTATTAATCAAACTAAACATACCTTTAGACTTGCTTGATGAGTATTCCTTGAACACCTACTATGTGCTTGAAGAATGAGTATAAATTGGTTCTGAACCTTCTATGATGCTGTCTACCCTGTATCTGAGTTCATCAGCAGCCACAGAGCCTATTCGCTGCCTTTGGGGGCTGGTCTAAGAAAAAGTCTGCATTTCCTAAATAGAAAGAGAAGAAAATTTTCCAAAAGAGTGACATGAAAGTTTAGGTTTGGAAATTGGGATATAGATTGGTTTCAACCACTTTAAAATGTCACATTGAGCCAGAAGAAGATGCTCTCTTGATGGAGAAGTGACTTTTTTCCTTAGTTTTATAAAATATTCCTACTTTGTCTATTTATTAGTCAGCAAAATGATACAAAGATGGAAGTCTTTTTATAAACAAGAAATGGGAGGAATAAAGTCTGTTTTAACCTGTCACCCTGGGTGGGCTTCTTGCATTCTTTCTTGTTTAGAAATGAAAGAATATTGTTCCAAATGTAGCAATTCTTTTTTATTCTTGAAATAAGCAAATAGTAAATGGCAAAACAGAAAAGGATAAAGGCATAATGACTTCTTTCAGTTATTCATACCATATTAATGTGATATAATTATCTAGTAAGCAGACATAATCTTATGAATATTCAACATAACCATAACACAAAGCTACAAAGTGGTTATTCTAATGAGCACATAATAAACAAAAAACTTTAAAGCACAAAATAATTTTCCTACGTTTTAAAGTGACAAATCACTTAACATTTGAGAACTGGTGTGCCTCACAGTACAGTGACCCAATTAAGCACAAGAGGAAACATGGTTGAGTTTCTGGATTCTGTGGATGGATGTTATGATGACTTGGAGGTGAAACGTATGCTTTGTCTTAAAGGTAAGCAGGGAGACAGTATATCACCTCCAAGTAGCCCCAAGAGCACTAGGTTAGCAATTGGCTGGAGAACATTCTGGCCCATCTCCATAGAGAAAGGTGGAGTACAGTAGAAACATGGAGTCCTTTGAAGTTCAACTAAGTGGTTGGACTTAGAGACCCAGAAACTTCTCCAGAAGTTCAGATAAATAATTGGCATCAGGGGTCCAGCCCGTAATTATTAGAGAAGTTTATCTCTACTAGACAACAGCTACACCACACAGGGGAGGCTCCAGGTGGTAGTATGGGCACAAGAAGCAGGAGTCTTCCTCCTGGGGGGGAAAGAGGTTTAGAGCTCTGCAGTGAGCTCAGGGCTAGAACAGGGACTGTGAAATAGGAACCACCAGCCTGAGACTTCGGGTGGGGTGGGAGCCTCAGTCTTGACATGGTATCTGGAATGCTGTAGCTCAGAAAACAATGGGGACTCTACTCTTCCTCCTGGAGATATTGTTTTGTGGAAGCTTCCAGACTAAGACAGACTAGGAAGAAAGACCACGCGATCTACTTCTGATAAGTAGCCGATGTGATCCTATGGATCACAGCACAGTCCTTTGCCTGTTACTTATTAGGGAAACACTCAAAATACAAGATTAGGTACGATAAAAGTATGATCATTACCTCCACTACTGTTTAAAATTTTACTGGAGGTATTACTAGAGGCAATATAATTAGATGAAAAAAATCAATTAAACATATAAAAATTGGAATAGCAGAAGTAAAACTGTTCTCTTTTCAGAAGACACAATAGTATATCTGGAAAACACTAGAGAGTTCTTGATAGAACTAACTGAAACAGTAAACAATTTCAGTAAGGTTGCAGGAAATATAACTAATATATAGAAATCAATATCTTTCATATACACAAAAAATTACAAAGGATATAATGATAGCAAAAACTGCATTTATAATAGCATATTATATACCATAAAATATAACTATTATACTATAAAACTTAAGGAGCCCTGGTTGCACAGTGGTTAAGTGCTTGGCTGCTAACCTAAAGGTTGGTGGTTTGATCCCACCTATTGGCTCCATGGGAGAAAGACCTTGCCATCTGCTTCTGCAATAAACTTATTATTAATAATGCTTAGTAATAAGCTTAAAAAGATACGTGTAAAATTCATATCAGAGAAACTTTTTAAAACATTCTGAAAGACACAAACATAGACTTGAACAAAAAAATAAGTCACTTGTTCTTGGATAATACAGGTCAACATCGTAAGGGTGCAATTCTCCCCAGTCAAAATCCCAATGCACTTTTTTTTTAATGGAGCCCAACAAGTTGATGCAAATGTTCATGTGAAAAAATAAACATGCAGGGAGAGCTAAGGAACACACTGACAAAGGAAAGCTGCAATGAGACATCAGTCCCGTCCGTACAGCCAAAAGCTCTGTAACCAAAACACTCTGGTTCTGGCACAGGAAGACATAGACCAAATGGTGCCACAGCATAGAAAATCCCAAAGTAAGTCTCATGTGCACATTGAGTTTTGCATAATATAAAAGTGGCATCTCAAATTGCTGGGGCAAAGATATTTTTGGTTTGTTTTATTCTTTTTAATAAATGGTTCATGGTCAGCTGGGTAGCCATTCAAAGAAAGATAAATTTATTTCTCTACCTCCCATTATACACAAGAATAAACTCTACATGGAATCCAAATGTAACAGATAACATCATGAATAAGCTAGAAGATACAGGTGAATTCCTCGGTTGTGGAAGTATAGGGAAAGCCTTTCTAACTCTGAATAAAAATCTAGATGCAATAAAAGATTCAAGATATGAAAATATTGATACATTTGACTAAACTTTAAAAGAGAGAGAGAATAAAAAGAACAAGAAGAAAAAAACATTTGCATGGGATAAAAAAACACCTTTAGGTTTTCAGCAAAAGACACATGACAAAATGGAACACAGTCTTTGCAACATATCATAGATAAAGGGCTAAGATCACTAATAGATAAAGAACACCAACACTACCTTCAGGGCCAGAATATAAAACTACTACTTTGTATGGCCCAGTCCCTCCAGATATCAACATTGTTGTCAGTTGCCCTCAAGTCTGCTCTGACTCACAGTGACTTTACATAGAACAGAATGGGATATTTCCTGGTCCTGCACCATCTTTGTGATCCTTGGTATGCGTGAGTCCATTGTTGAGGCTATTGTGTCAATCCATCTCATGGACATCAGTGTAGATTTAGTTTATCTTTCCATCAGAAGATAGAGTTCCTTGGTCTATCCAAACTTCTCAGGCCTGTCTAAACGCCCTGGAAGGCCAGCCTATCACCTCAGCACACGTCACAGATCCATCCAAACCAGAAACAGTGGTGTCTACGTGTAGGAAGTTGGAGTGTGGACTAGGGGTGAGCAGTTTGGGGATTCATGTGGCTTTGCAGTTCCATGTGGAGGATGTCTGTTTGAAACCATCCTCAAAAGGAGAGGCGGTATGGGTAGTGTTTTAAAGTGCTACCTCTGAAGCTACACTCTCTGGGTTCAAATCACCACTGTGTGACTTTAGGCAAATTATATAACCTAACCCTCAGTTTCTTTATCTATAAAGAGAGGAAGATAATAATACTGACCTCATAGGGGCTTTTGCATATGAAATAATTTAATACATATAAAGCATTTGGAAGAGCACCTAGTGCAAAACCAGCACAGAATAACATTAGCTGTTATTGATTAGGGTTATTATTGTCATTATAAAATTTTTTAAAAATATTATATGTGAACTTGAGAAAATTTGAGCTATACAGAAAAAAATACATTAAAAAAATTTAAAAATTCTTTCCAATATGGAATCACTTAATCTTTTTCCTTTGAGTCAATTTACTCCTTAAAAACCTGCTTAAAATACAACCGAGTGTGCAATCCACACTTGTCTGCAAAGGCCTCCTGGGAACAGAGACTGTCTTATTCATCTTTTCATCCCCAAGCCTAGCACCACACTCAACTGAACAATAGCACAGACTCAATGAAAGTCTGAAGATAAGATGTATGTGAATAAATGCAACCCTATTGCACTATAAAAATCTATGTCTGTGAAATAGTATATGAAGTTGGGTTCAATAAACACGAGTGTATATCACATTGAAAGCTGTACAGTGAGGTTGTGATGTAACATCTAAGTCCATATTGAAATTATGAGCCAATAGCAGTTAAAGAACTTAGATTTGTCCAGGTTTTTCAGCCCTCCACCCACCTTTAATCTTTGCTTTAGTTCTGTGACTCCTGCAAATGCTCACTGTGCCTCACATCTCTCCATTTCTTAAAGTAGCCTGTACTCTGAGGGACACATTTTTATTTTAGAAATTTGTAACATTGGCGGGGAAGTCTTGACCTTTTTAAACTTTAAGCACTAAGACTTTACTAATTGGAGCATATTTCTATAATTCTAGTGTTTCTAGTTTTATTTGGAGAACAAAATTTTCTGTGGTGCGAACGCATAAGGTTTGCACTTCTTCCTTATATTCTCCTCCAGGTGCCTGCTGATGCCACCTGCTACTTAGTGAATGGCTTCTCGGTAGGGCAGACTGACATTTCCTTAAAACCCTTTGATGTTGATTATTTTTATGAATTTAGAAATTCAGAAAAATACTTAGAAGAAAAAATATATGTGTATGGTCCCGCTGCCAGAGATAACTCACTGTGGATATATTAACGTATTTATTTGTTACTATACTCACTATGTGTGATTATTTTTTCACAAAATTCACATATATGTAATATAAAAGCAAAATTTTCCCAGATATTCCTGGAGAGTATAAATTTTAATGGCTGCATAATATTTCACCTACTAGATAATATTACAATAGATTTTATCATTCTCTTTTGTTGGCATAGAAGTTGTTTCCAACTTTTTCCATTATAAATGTACTGTGATTAAAACTTCTGTACATAAATTTTTGTGTTGCTCATCTGAGTTGTTCCTGAGGGTAAAGCACATGTTGAACACTTTGAAGGGTTTTGAGTCGTAGTTCCAAATTGTCCTACAAATTTGTGACAATTCATATTTCCCTCAATCACTAAATGATGGTCCATTTCACTGTAAGATTGTTGACACAGGTATTATAATTTATTTAAATCTCAGCCAATTTTATTGGTACATAAAGATAATGCATTAGAGTAATTGCCATTTACTTATTAGATTGAAGCTTTTTGCATGCGTCGATGGCGATTTGTATCACTTTTCTTTGGATGGCCTGTAAACGTCTATCACCCATTTTGCTATTTAACTGTTCTGAGTGATTTGTAAGTAGTTGTCTAAAATATGGAAATAGTAACCCTTTATCATATAGATTAAAATTTGTATCTATTTTTTTGGAAACTTTAAATTTTGTTTACAGTGTTTATGACAAATGTTTTAACATTTGCTACACTATATGCATGCATCTCTTTTGCTTTTATAGTTTCTTCAATTGCTTGTATATATAAAATGTATTTACTATTTACATGCACAAAGAATATTTTCTCCATAACATTTTTCAACCCTGAACTTTAATCCGCATGGACATTATTTTAGGGCATGATGTGAGGTAAGGATTTAACTTTTTTTTTCCATTAGGTAACCAATTTTATCAGAAATAATTATTGAATTATCCTCTCTTCTATTGATTTGCAATACTAATTAATTTATATGTATAATGTTTCTATAAAATGAGACCAGATTCTGGATTGTCTATTTTCATTTATTTATTTATTCTTTCTACTAGTACTTCAGTATTTTACCTATTGGAGTTTTACATTACTTTTCATACTTTTTTCTTATGAAAATGGTAGCTGTAGTGCATGTATTGTACAAAATGTAGAAAATACAGAGGCAGGACAAAGAAAATAAAAACCACCTATTATCTTGCCACAAGAGGTAATCATATTTATTATTTTAATGTATAGCCTTTCAGAACTTTTTGCCATCTGTGTTCTACTTATTCACTTATGTGTTTAATTTCTTATAAAGTGAGTTCAAGTGATACGTAACCTACACTTTTTTTTACTGAGGTATTGCTACTACTTTCCAGGCTATATAGACTCTTTTACTCTCTCTCTCTTTCTTACTTTCTCTCTCACTCTTTCTCTCTCAAGCCCTCTTGGCTTTTGGTAAGTCCCTCTTGTGCTGGGTTCCATAAAGCCGTCTCTCTGGCTTGCAGAAATTTCTGACTCTATGATATTCCTTGTACCTCACTCACAAACAACCCTCATCCCAGGAATTAGCTTCCAAAATTGTTTTGTTTGATTGTTCCTCACGTCTTTCTAATTAATGTCCTCTACAGAAGAACTTCCTTGTGCTAGATTGTGTTGGTCCAGCGGATGCCAAACAGACCAGTCCGTATTAAAGACTCCTTTCATCTTATATAACAGCTCACTCCTAGAATCTAGCTATTCAGTGTTAGAGAAGAATTACAAAATGGGCCATAAAACTTAATTGTAATTTTTTTTTTTTAAATATGAAGTGCTTTAGATATGAGACCAATAGGACATCAGAAGTTGTATAATGGGAAAATTACTGTATCTCTTGTAAAAGCACCTTTGTAAACCGGGGCGGCTTCTCATCAGGAGACGCTGAGCTCGGGAAAGGTCAGGAAGCTCATTCTCATCTCATCTCAGGCAATAAAGGGATATAAGCACAGCAAGCCCTGTAAATGCCCACCACAATTTTTGCATAAATGTATAGCGACATAAGAACTGAAATGTAATTATTCAGTATTTATTGTGAAAGAAGATGGTTTATTTAATGTGTCAAGACCTGCTGAGAGAGAAAGAGAGAGAGAACACTTATTAAAATATGTAAACTTTTGCAATGTGCCTACATGGCTAACGATTAAACAGGCTATTCCAATAGCCACCATGTGCACACTCACAGTGAATTTAAAACTATCCCCAAAGGGATCCTCCTGGGAGTGTTTAGGTCCACAATTACAGTAAATGAAGATTCAGAATTAGCAAAAGCATTTCACTTAATTAGAAGCAGTAAATAGGTACTACTGGGTGTACAGTAGTGTGTGCACCAACATGAGAAAAATAGCTGCTCCTGAAATTTCATTTACTAGTTTTTTTGTTTACTTTGCTTATGTTTAGAATACTATTTATACATCACCCAATTAAAATATAAAACCAGATATAGATAATGATAGCAAATATCTTTGTCTTAAAGTGTGTGTGTGTGTGTGTGTGTGTGTGAGTGTGATTTTCACAATTATTTCCATGCCATCAGCCTGGTTTGAATAGCCATAAAATTTATGAAAATTTAAGTAGAAATGACCTGAAACTGAGTACGTGCAGGAATTCGAAGAAATGCTGGTTTTACAGAGCGCATCATAGATTTATCTCTCGTCTACTTCCTTCTTTTGCCATCATTTTCAAGCTGTCATTTACGAACTCTGATGATTTTCAGTGTTAATCAAGATTCCTCCGTCAGAGTTTAGTACAGGGCCGACAGAATCCCTAATCGAATTTCCAGAAAAGAAAGGCTAAGCGGGGAGGCTGAAAAGAGAAAAAGAAGGGAGAGAGGAGGAGAGACAGAGCTGGAGAGGAGGAGAAATTGATGACAAGGATGTTTCTGTCAGAGCTTTCAGAGACAGCCAGCAAGATCTGTGTGGTGTTACATTACCATCCTGTGCTTATAATGATCTTCTTAAAAGACGTGCGTCTTGAGTTATTTGAATGGAAATTCCTCAGATGAAGGCAGGTCATTCAAACACAGCTTCCTTCTTAAAGGCAAATATTTGAATATTTCTAAAACTCTGTCACTGTTGACTGTGACCTCAGCAAATCTGCTAACGGAACTTAGGCCCAATGAAGTTGTCCTCAAAGTCAGCAACCCTGAGTATGATCCTCTAAGAAGATTTGGCACCACCCTTACTTATATCTTTTTTGCTTCTGATTCCGTTATCTAGATTCTTTTCGATTTCAA
This sequence comes from Trichechus manatus latirostris, assembly GCF_000243295.1. NCBI lineage: Eukaryota > Metazoa > Chordata > Mammalia > Sirenia > Trichechidae > Trichechus > Trichechus manatus. The sequence goes on from NW_004444112.1 coordinate 225,023, forward strand.
ATATCACAACTCAGTGTATCAGGATAAGCTGTCACACCACTTTCTTGACATGTCTTGATATAAGTTTGAAAGCAGATGGTAAGTAAACAAAATCAATAAATAACACATTTAATTATCCCACTCCTCAATTAAATAATGAAAATATTTTATTCCTTAGGTCACAGGTACTTTCCTTGGGTTAGTGTTTAGTTAAATAGATAACTGCAAGATCCAATGCCTTGAATGTTTGCGTGAGTATCAATCTCCCAGGTCTTTGCCACAGAAGTTAGAATTAGAAATTGTATGATAACAACTGTTCTTGTAGTTGTCACTGAAGTCCTAAAATAATATACTATCTTCTAAACCAAGAGAATTATTTTCATCTAAAGTATATCTATCACATACATAGAGATAAAAAGTGAACAAGAAAGAGAAGTTGTATGTGCATAGAAATTAAAAATGTAAGAATTCCCACTTCTCTATTCTAAAATATATTACGTCTAGGACTATGTACGATAATGAAGTTTTACTCTATGGTACAAATTGAAAAGGTGAAGATGGCTTTGGAGATAATTTGTTCTATAATTTTACTTTTCCAAAGTGAAAATCAAGATATTTCAACCTGACAAAGTAGGAACAATTATTTCAAGTAGGGTGGAAAACCGAAGCCCTAAAGCCTAATTTGGCCTCCCACATGCTTTACAAATAAAGTTTTATTGGAACACAGCCATGCTCATCATTGACAGATGGTGTGTGCGTCACTGCTTTTGTGCTACACCAGCAGCATTAAGTAGTTGCAACAGAGATGTATGACCTGCAAAGTCTAAAATATTTAATCTCTGGCCCTTCACAGAAGAAACTTGCCAGTTTCTGGTTTTGTGTGTTTACTCTCCTGAACAATTGGGAACACTTGGTTGTGACAACTCTACCTTCCCCGATAGAGTTGCAGCAAGAGTAACTAATGGAAGAGGATATAGTACAGAAACAAATGTCGTCTTCTGCAACCACAATAACGTCACAAAGTAGCTGCCCGTGAGACCCTACCTGCTACAAGAGATCTTACAAAGTGCTTTTCAAACACCATCGCCTTCAAGTAGGCACACCTATGAGACTGTATTTTGCATGAGAAAATGAGGCCAGAGAAGGTAAAGACTTGTCTACAACCTGTTAGTCTTAGACCTGAGTCTCAAAAACTGGGTCGTAACCACGCTGGGTCTCTGGGTCTGTGATTCTAATGTCTTTTGAGATATACTAGAACACAGAATCATACCCCTTAGTAAAATATATACTCTCAGTTTGATGAAAGGAAAATTAGAATTGCAATTTTCTTCTTGGGGGCACTCTTCAACCTAACATGGATTTACTCTGCCATCACAATATATGGCAGTATGTAGCTGAGAGGCCTGCAGAATTTTTACTCTTAACTAAGCATGCAAGATGAGTACCAAAATCATTACATTTATGTGTTTTTAATGGCTTGTCTGGGTTTTGTTTTGTCCATAGCTAGTGATTGAGCTGAGTGCCAGCCAAGTTTTTTAGAATCCACACAGCTCTGTTGCAACATAATAATCTGACGATACCAAGGGCTTTTACCATTCCCGTAGGTTATATTTTTTGAGTCTAACAATACATCAGCATAACAATCAGCCTGCTGGGTTATATTCTTCCCAACCATTCCCTTGTGTTAGGATGCAGTGCTCACTGAGGTCCATGGTTACCTCACAAATCACCCAGCCTCCTGCAGACAGAGGAGAGGGTGAGTGGGGAAGACACACCAGGCTTAGCGTCACCTAAAAAGACTGTTTTTGGTCTTTCAATGAAAGTGAAGTAGATTCTTCCCCTTTCTGCTCTTTGTATTTTTCTGGTGAAAGCCCTTTGATATTGTTGCTTAAGCAAATACATTTTGTAACTAACTATTACTTTTTGTTGTTGTTGTTAACGGAATCAAAACATATCTGACTGTATGCTTACAGAATACAGCCTTTGACATAGAAAAGATGAAACCAAATCAACCCTTCAGTTGGCAGAACTAGGGAATTTGAAACCATTTCCACTTACTAGAAAATAAACTTCTTGACCACAAATACCAGTTAATGATTCCTTCTTTCAACAGCTCTCTGATTTTCATCGAGTTTTATTAACCATGGTGTTTCTGCAATAAACTTTTACAATCTCAAAGTCAATTTTGATGGAAATCTAAAATTAAACATGTCTTATTTAGTCATTTCAAAATATGAAAGGTCTTCTTATTTGCCTGTTAAAGAAAATACGTTGGTAAGAACTTACGGAAAAATAATAGTAAGTAAATTAAAAGAAATATTCTGGGATTTTAGTACTAGGATACAACTTTTTTTCTAACTATACATATATTTGATATTTTTTAAAAACTAGGCATTCATATATTTGAAATATGAATGTTAAAAATTAAAAAAAAAAGGGTTTCCAAATTTCTTACTAAAGGAATAATTATTGTTTTGAATATGTGTAAGGCATTTTGCTACATACATTTAACCATAAAGATATCATCTACAGACTGGTAGGAAGTGCATGGTTTTTCCTGGTGGAGGTAACGTTTTCTGAAATTTGCATTACTTCCTTACTTCATCACACATAATGAATTGTCTGCCTCTCAGCCTATCAGAAGAGGAAAGCAAACTCGTCGGTGTTCCTTGGATTGGAGACGAGCAGCCCCAGAATTCTGGGATTCTGGAGCAGATGGAATCAGCAGAATGACAGCTACTCTTTTTTTTTTAAATAATGTGGCCAGCAGCTCTTATTTGTGAAAACAATTCTTAGAAAAAAGATAGGATATGGAAGCTGTGTATGAATATGCTTCAACACCTACAGTTGTATAAGTCAAATGAAGACAAGCTCTCCAACTTGTAAACACACACAGGAGTGGGAACACTATTTCAGATGGAAAACAAACAAGATATAACTGGCAGATTTGGAAAAGAGTATGTCACGCGTCTATGCGCCAAAAAGTAGTTGATAGAAATGCTATTATAGAATTCGTGGGACAAGTAATGAGTCTTCTCTATTACCATCACAAAAAAATATTGTTACATATAAAAATTTATGGAAGCATTTTTGGAAATTGATTCAGTTTTCCCTCAGATTTGATATAGTCCAGTACAAAAGAAAAAAAGAATAACATATTAAAAAATATATATATATATATACCATAGTAGAGTGGGTGGTTTGTGATTTTTCTTTGTAATATGATTTATATTTATATAAGTATTTATAAATATACTCCTTGCGTGTATGTATACATACACACATACATACAGATAGATATGTATACACAATACATACATATACTGAATGTGTGCATATATATGTGTGTGTGTGTGTGTGTGTGTGTGTGTGTGTGTATACACACCTAATGCTGATGCTGGAGCCCTGGTGGCACAGTGGTTAAGAGCTGGGCTGCTAACCAAAAGGTCAGCTGTTCAAATCTACCACCTGCTCCTTGGAAACCCTGTGGGGCAGTTCAACTCTGTCCTATAAGGTCACTATGAGTTGCAATCCACTCGATGGCAGTGGGTTTAATGATAACGCTTTAGCTTTGTTAGATTTTTTTGAGAATTTTTTTCTATTTTAACAATTAAAATCTGATAGAAGTGCCTTCATCAATCTAGGATAAGCTTCAAATAACGTCATGGGATTGAAATTTGGAAAAATCAGTTCCAACATTGTTTTTTTCTTTTACCATTGGCAAATTACACAGTTTTACTTTAAGTCGAATGATTTTAAAGTGCTTTTCAAAACAGATATCAGTCTTATTTGTAACTTCTATGGAAAAGTTGTAAAATATTACTTGTTAATCTATGTGGATTAAAAAAAAGGTTTTTATGTCTATTTCAAACATTAAAGAAAACTTCAACTAGTAGAAATAAGTGTTAAATCAGGGAAGTTTTGTTACCTATTATTTCACTTATGAAGCATTTTTGATGGGTGTTGGGCACATGTGGGTGACTGTTTTCCAATAGCGTCTCTGAATGGCTAATACCCTCTTCATTCTTTTCAATATATTATACTTTCAAGTGCCCCGACTTTCTATGCGTTCTCTGCTGTCCAGCTCCAAAAGCGCCTGGCTAGTGCAGGCTGGCTGGTGCAGGCTGACAGTCCACATCGCCCCTGAGAGCAGGGGGCAGCCGTGCGCTACACCAGCTGCAGCAGTCTCCTGTCTTTTGCTTTCCTTCTGTTGTTTCAGGCAGGCCGGGTCTGTTCTGACCACTGGTGAGGCTGCCTCTTTGTCTGGGTCCCCAGCAAAACGAGTGTGCATGGGGACTCTCCTGTTCCTGGTCCAGGTCTCATAGAACACCACCTGCTTACAGATGCAAGACTGACTAAACCACAAACACAGGATTTGGAGATGATTTTACTCCTAGAGCAAAGCATGGCCAGCACAGCCTCAGGCGCCTGCAGGGTCCCAGGAAGACCTGTGGGTCCAGAAGCATCCCAAGCCCAGAGGCTGCCGGCAGCGATTGAGCTGGCTCCATGGGCACTAGATGGCAGTGTACACCCCGGGATGCAAAGCACACCCACCCTCCCAGAAGCTTCCCCTGGATCAGAATGGATGTGGTAGTAAAACCACTGCTGTTCCAGATGAAACAAAATTTGTCCCAAAGTTATAATATGTTTTCTTCAGGTTTCGATTATTCTCTGTGGTATTCAATGTCTCTACGCTTCTCAAATATACTTCAAGCCCCAGGAGTCTCGGTAGAAGCCGTTGGATTTTTTTTTTTCCTTTCCAAACTTCAAATGGTCACAGCCTATATTTTAATCACTTAAAGTGAATTAAAATGCAATTCCTTGGCTGGGAAGCCGTTTCAAATAATATTAGTATCTCATCCAAGAATACTCGTGCTGTAGTCACATGAAAATCCAACATTTTTTAAGTACCACCACATGTTACTGTAGCATCGGTTTGAAGTATTTAACAGCTTTTATTTGTATAGAGTTCTGGTGGCGCAGTGGTTAAGAACTCTGCTGCTAACCAAAAGGTCGGCAATTTGAATCTACCAGTCTCCTTGGAAACCCTATGGGGCAGTTCTACTCTGTCCTATAGGGTCGCTATGAGTCGGAATTAACTCGATGGCAAGGGGTTTATTTGTATGGAGGGTTTTGTAGTTAGATTTTTATTGAGTGCCTTTGGTCATTAGTAGTCACTTATCTCGAATTATTTCTGAACTTTATTTCTTTAGATTAAAAAAAAATTTACTTATTACTTAATACTTTAGATACTTCTTTTTTTTTAACCTTCTAGAGTATAGCATGGTTTTTGACATTCCATTTTTTTAGAAAAATCACTAATATTTTCTTAGTATGATAATAAAAAATCATGAAAAGATTGATTTTAAAAACTGAAGAACTTGTGTATTATATTTAGCAAAGGTCTGTTCAATATTTTTTCACTTCAATATGACCTTAGAAATATAGCGATCAAAGAGATTCTCAGTGTCTCACATTATTAAGTACGTACTAGCTGATGAAATTTGCCTTAGCAAAAATGTTACTATGTCATCAATACCATTCTTGTTAGTTGTGGTTAGCTGTCGTCGAGTCATTTCCAACTCATACCAACCCTGTGTGCAACAGAACGAAACACTGCCCGGTCCTGCGCCATCCTCACAATCGTTGCTATGGTTGAGCCCATTGTTGCAGCCGCTGTGTCTATCCAGCTCATCCAGGGTCTTCCTCTTTTTCGCTGACCCTCTACTTTACCATGCATGATGTCCTTTTCTAAGGACTGGTCCCTCCTGACACCATTCTTAGGTAGCAAAGATTCAGTGTTCATAGTTGTATGAAAATATATAGTGTTGGTGTTCTTTAACACAAGCCAATGTCATTAAAAAATTTACTAATTTCTTGGTTATTTGCATATAATATAGTAAATAAAATACAGTATAGCAAATATAGTATTTAACAAACAATAAGTATAATCCTGTGCACAGTTTTGCTTAATGCAAAACACAAAGTTGAAGTTTATCATGACTCTGACCCAAGAATCTAAAACACCTTTTTATGAATACAGTCTATTAACCTTTGTACTTTTTTATGCTTCATGCTTTTCAGATCTCACAAAAGTGGATTGGTACTGGAGAACAGTTGATCAACTTGACACCTGACTAACTGCTCTCTTTAGAGTTTAGATTTGAACAATTGCAGTATTTGGTACAATCATTTTGCCTTAAAAACGTAAACACATATCGTATGTCATCTTCAATTATTTACTTAAAAATATATTATTCTCTGTAACAATGACACGTGCTGATAGTACGCAGACAGCATTTCTTGCTTCAATTCTCCACTATTATAAGTATTTTAAAGATGCCCTGGTAGCACAGTGGTTAAGCGCTCAGCTGCTAACTGAAAGGTCAGCGGTTTGAACCCACCAGCCTCTCCACAGGAGAAAGATGTGGCAGTCTGCTTCTGTAAAGATTTCAGCCTAGGAAACCCTATGGGGCAGTTCAACTCTGTCCTACAGGGTTGCTATAAGTCGGAATGAACTCTATAGCAATGCTGTGTAACTATTTTATGCCTCCAAATCCCCAAAACAAAAATAATCCCATTTTGTTTAGCATTATGTTAAAAAATACATTTATGTGTACATACAAATGTATATATATATATACCTGTTGTCTATGTATTTCTCGTGTCTTGTTAAGTATCTCTTTGGAGTATTTTTAGCTAAAATACAAAATCACACAATTCTTATTTTTGTATTTGCAAAAAAAAAAATGTTTTTACCCCTAACTTTGCTTAGGATATTCTGAGTAGTGACTTCTCTTCACTTTTGAATGTAACCAATCACTAAAACCAAATAGAATGTTACTGAAGTTTAAATGATGAAGGATATTTAGGGCTTCTGCAAATTTTCTTGTCCTTAAACAGAGCCCATTGCTCTTCTCTGGAAGACGTTGCGATTTACGTGCCAGGTACTAATTGATCACCCAAGGTACATGCAGTTTGCAGTGTGTGGGTTCTAGCTCCATAACAACATTATCTGGAGAAGCAGCCTGCCGTTGTAAGTGGGAGAAAAGATATGCTTTTCATATAAGATAACCTGCATAGCTCCCTGTGGCTTACCGAGGTCCCTGCCTGGTTATCTTAGATTTTGCAATTGGTGAAGACAAGGACACGGAGGGTTTTGAAGACCGATTGTTTAACCTTTGCTAACATTTCACCTCAACCACTGTTATTTCCACACACTCCCTGTGCACCATGAATGCCTGAGCTCTGTGTGCTTGGAGACATGGCTGTTATCTTGGTGTTAGTTGGAGGATAATCGGGGTGTCTAGACCGAGCAGCATGAACCCTGACATCCCCCCGCCCCTTGACCACAACCTCAGCCCTCTTTACCTCTATCTTCCAGGAATTGCTGCCTGATACTTGTCTGGCAATTTATGTACTCCATGGTTATCAGTGAAAAAAATATAACAAACATATGCAATGTATTCCATGCATTGCTGCGTTTTCCATTTAATCTGCTGTTGTCAAAGAGTCACGGCAGTTGGCCACCCTGTGCTTGCACCAGAGGCACCTGGTGACCAAGTGGAAGTTGTTGGTGTCAGCCAGCGCATCCTTGTGCCTACGGCCAGCCTAAGGGTCACGACTTCAGGCTCAGCGACAGCAGAGATGGGCAAAGCCTTGTCCTGGTCATGGGGAAAGAAGACACTCGGACAGAAACTGCTGACGTGTGTGTTTCCAAACTGTCAGGTAGTCACATTTAGCAGATGAGGCCATCATTTACACAGAAGGATAAACTGGATTGCTGAATATGATATTTCTTTCTTTTTTTATTTTTTCCTAATGCCTCATTATCCTGGAACGATGACGAGATGAGTGGAATGTAAGTGTATTAAAAATATAATTGCTTTTCTATTCAAACAGAAGCACGCAGTGTGTACCTGGGGGAGGATGCCTAATGAATAGAGCATTTTGCTCCTTTCCTGCTTGCCAGAAATGCATGTTTAAAGTCTTAATTGCTTTTAATTTCATCAGTTACCTGATTATTTCTTCTGGTCACAGCATGTGGGTTACAGGGTATCCACACAGCTTTTTTTCAGCAATATTGTTACCAAGTGCCATGCAGTTAGTTGCACGAGGGTGATTTATGACATCTCCATCAACATAGACACAGGGACTTACATGAATGGTTTGCAAACACTGAGAAGAAAAAAATAGCCTACGAGTGTCTTAAATCTGGCAAATTCCACATGTGATAGATAGATAGATAGAGAGGAGAGAGAGAGCAAGCTATAGGTGATATAAATAGCACTATGTGTGATCTGGAAACACTGGTGGTGCAGTGGTTAAGAGTTCGCCTGCTAATCAAAAGGTTGGCAGTTTGAATCCACCAGGCTCTCCTTGGAAACCCTATAGGGCAGTTCTACTCTGTCCTATAAGATCGTTATGAGTCGGAATTGACTCGACGGCAACTGGTTTGATTTTGAGGTGTTTTTTTTTAAATGTAATCTAGTAATGCAAAACTTTAAGTGGACACAAAAATGTTATCTGTGTTATTTGGACAGGTAAAACTAGAGTGAATATTCGCACAGACATGCACAGACACACACACACATAACCACCACCAAATGCTTTCCAGCAAATCGTTAGACAGCAGAGACTTCTCTAGGGGTTCCAGGAGAGCCCCAGAGATTACTCTAATGCTGACAGCAGCCCTGAGGCTTTCTGGGTATCTGGGTATCTCGTCGGTGTAATTCTCCACATTGAATAGAGTTCCAAAGACCGCCTTTTCTCTCTCAGCTGAATCCAGAAAGACCACGCTGTTGATTGAAAGCAGCAGCCCTCACTTGCCAAGGCTGGCAGTTTTGCTTTTCAGCCTCTGAGCACCTCCTGCTTCAGATGCACAGCATCTTCCCCCCACTACTCCATTACCCGTATCCTTTGATTCCAGTTTGCAAGAGTAGAACACGTATTGCACCCACCTGTCTCCTGGTCATCATTTTCTATGTCCTGTTGCTTCCAAAGGTATTTGAGTGAGCTTGTTTCCTGCCTTTTGGGGCTTGCCTCTTTTGGGTCAACACCCTCCACTCCGAGCCATTCTGGGAAGCACGGCTGATTTCCAGAACTGTTAAAATTAGAAACAGCCCAATCACCACACACAACTAATGCATCTTATTCCATTGTAAATGCATCTTGATCTAAATATATATCCACTAATTACATTAGCCTGCGTTGGTTTTAATTTTATGCTGTCCTAAGATTCTCTTAATACCTGATATTTTGAAGAACCAGGAAATACTAAAGTTCAGAAGTGATTCTTGGATGTGCAAGGTTCTCTGTAAAGTCTCCGTGACTATGTATGAGCTTAAGGACTAGAATATGGAAACTGCTGAGCAGGGAAGACACAAGGTTAACTCCTCCAGCCTCGTCTGAAGAGAGCCGTGGCAATGAGAAAGATAATAGTTATAAGTGCAACATCATTATATAATTACTGCATCTAATGTTTCCCTGCGTATAATGTTCAAGTTCAGAAATCTCAGCCAGGGGCCCATAAAACAATTCTTGCGTTTTATGTTTTTCTGCTTACGCTGTTTTATTTCACTCTTTTGGGGGGAAAAAAAAAGAAGAAGCAATAATTTGCTGAAGTAATAATTATCACTTATAAAGCACTTTGTAACCTCTGATAATTTGCAAATTGCTACTAGAGGATGCTTATAGTTGCCCAAAACCTTAGCATTGAGGAGAAGCTGAGGGAGAAACTTTTTTTTGTATATTGAAAGTTCCTTGAGGGCAAGAAGTATATTGTAGTGAAATCTGTAAACCTCGTTAAACCTAATTCAGCTTTGTGATGGTGGGGGCCCAATGGGAGATGTCTGGTCTCAGGGTTCCTGTGTGGACCCAAATTTACATAGAGATGGATATTTGTCAGCATTTTTTCAAGTTAGTATAGTTACGTCATTCCTTCAAAAAATGAGCTATAATCACATCTATCAGAATGCATAGACCAGGGGCAGTTTTATTCCCAGCTCTCTTTCCAATGTGAGATGATCTTCGTGAGTGGGCATGGCTCAGGTGCTGGTATGAGCTGTGACATTCCAGGCCACACTTCCAATGACTTCATTGAACCATGTAACATCCCTATAGGGGAGGAGCTATTGTGGTCTCCATTTTTCAGATAAGGCAATAGACACAGAGTAAAATCAAGTACATTATCACAAATCACACAACTTAAAAGTGGTGGGATATTAGTCAGGATTATAAATTCACTTTGCTCCGCCCGAAACCACTTTGTCTTAACTCAGAGGAAAGCTAAGCCTGCATTACCCAGGAGAATACCATTTCACTCCCCACAGGGTGCACTAAGTCTGGTGTCTTCCCCTGACTGCAGGTAACAGAAACCTGAGTAGACAGGTCTGCAGGAAGGCGGACAGTGGCCCATCTTCTGTCTGTCTTCCCTTTCCAAGGGGATGCCTCAGTCTGCGAACAGAACAGTGGTGTTTCGGGGCTTTCCCTCCTCCACACTTCCAACCCTGACAACCTCACACCACTCATTTGCCACACATCTCTGGCTGCATTGGAAGCTCAGCTTCCCTTTGACTGAGGCTAGGAATCTTCTAGATGGTATAAGGGAAGCTCCTATCATTGCCGCGGCTTTGCTCCTGTGGCAGGCTCATCTCCTGTCCTAAGCGGAGGTACCATACCTTGACTATCCTTTCTCCACATCTTGGCATCTTATTGGTGTCTCTGGTGAATTCATAACCTCTCACTACTGCCCATTCTCACACCTGCCTCATGACCCCTCTCTGAGCCCATTCCAGACCTCCACGAGGGCATGCACAACACATGCGCCATCTTACTTTGGAGAAGCAGGATGGTTACTGTCAGTGTAGAAGCTGTTAAGACGGCAGCAGCCAGATCCAGGCCACTTGTGGTTGAATAGGGAAGCCCACTGCATTCTTCACAGCCAGCCGGCATAAACCAATATTCCATGGACTTAAACTAGTTAGCAAAAGCTGGGCTGGTGCCAGCCAGCTGATATACTTAATATGTGTGTCTCAAAGCAGTAGGACATTTCTTTTAAGTAATGGTTTTTCTCCCTGAGCAACTGACATTAAAGATATTTTGTCTGCATATTATAAAAGCTCTTGGCAATTACACACACACACACACATGCACTGATACATATCTTTATTTAAAGCCAGCCTCTCTCCTAAATAAAAAAATGATTTTAATATGGACACTGTCGTAACTGTACCCTTTTCCTAGTTCGAGTTACAGATTCCCTTTTATGCTTACCCCAGTAGGAAGCTTTTAGCATGCATTTTACCGGCGTTACTGGTTTTCAAGTAAATCACCCTCAGATGTACTGGCTATGGCTTTCTCCCAGCAATTTATGCGTCTTCTTGTCCTCCTTTTTTAATGTCCACTGTATACTTTTAGAATGCAATGGATTGTTTTCCCCAGAGTCAGGCCCATTCTAGGCAGAAAGGTTAAGACGTTTATTGAGCGCCATTAATGGCAGTAGAAATGCTCTCAGATCTACAACATGCTTCTGGGTGGAGCCTGCGTGGACAATCCATGGCTTCCTACCACCTCGAAAGGTACAATGTCCTGGAAGTTGTAAACATCATCATGCGGAGTTTTAGGATTTTAGAATTTTATATGATATGATTTTTATTTTTTGACATGAGGCACTCAGCCTCTGCCTAGTTAGCTAGGCTGCTGTTAAAGAAATACCACAAGTGAGTGGCTTTAAAGAATCGAAATTTAGTTCCTCACAATCAGGAGGCTAGAAATCGGAATTCAGGGCACTGACTCTAGGGAAAGGCACTCTGTCGGCTAGGGGTGGTGAGAATCCTTGTCTTCTTCAGCTTCTGTGGCCTTGGCCTTCCTCACTTTCTGGTGATCTTCACATGACATCTATCTTCCCCATTTGTACTTCCTTGTCTCTGTGCCTCAGTTGATCCTTAGAACTCAGAAGTGACTGGGTCTAGGACACACTCTACTCTGACAGGGCCTCACTAACATAACAAAGAAAATCCCATTTCCAGACTGGCTTACATCTACAGGTACAGGGGTTAATATTCCAACATATATTTTTTGGGGAGACAACTCAATCCATAACAGACTCTTGAATATTTTCATGCAGATAAGCAATCGATAAGAGCTATGCTTTCTGAGATGGCATCATTGCCCACGGGAAAGTCCTGAGCTGAGCGGAAGACCTACAGAATTTTCTGGTTCTCAGTGGAACTGTGTGCTCTCCACGGCTCCTCTGGCTTTAAAACTCCAGGGTTACAAGAGAGCCTTGCAGATACGCTCAATAAATATTTGCAGAAATAGATGGGAGATGCAATTCCGTCTTATTTTGTATGCACAAAATAGAAACCATTTAACTGTTAACTCTGTTTTAATAGTGTCTTGAGATGAATTTAACAAAAATACTCTTCAATGGCAACATCACTGTCATACATAATGGATAATGATGGCGCTTCATTTGTGCCGAGATATATTAGAGTAGTTAGCATGAGAGTGTGTTTGAGATGCTAGACCTAGTCTGGATGTGTGCACACATCTATCTGTATACATATGTATATATTTTCAAAATGCGTGATGCTCTGAGAATGAGAGACTCATCCTTCCGACTTTCAAAGCAGTTCAATTTATTAAACTATAAAGACAAGCTGGAAATCGCACAGCGAGGAAAAAGTTAACCTTTATCTTCTGCATCATTTAAAAATAATAAATGTGTTGTTATGCTTTTAATGTCAAATGAATCTAGCAACATTATGGGGATGTATGAATAAATTTTATTTGTAAGTATTTTAGCTGCATAGTGGTATATACTGATGCAGTATATATGTATATATATATGTTGCTGTTACATGCTGTCAAGTTGATTCTGACTACATACAACAGAGCGAAACACTGCCGTGTCCTGCACCATCGTCGCAATCGTTGGCTATGTTTGAGCCCATTGTTGCAGCCGCTGTGTCAATCCATGTCGTTGAGGGTCTTCCTTTTTTCACTGACCCTCTCCTCTACTAAGCATGATGCCCTTCTCTAGGGACTGGTTCCTCCTGATAACATGTCCAAAGTATGTGATATACGGTGCAAAAAAGTTAAGCACTTGGCTGCTAACAGAAAAGTTAGTGGCCCATGCCCACCCAGAGGCACCTCGGAAGAAAGGCTTGGTGATCTGCTTCCAAAAGGTCACAGCCTTGAAAACTCTATGGAGCAGTTCTACTCTGACACACGTGGAGTCACTATGAGTCAGAATTGACTCAACAGCAACTGATACATACATAGACGTGTATGTATCTATATGAATATATATAAATATATACATGCATACACAGAGATACTTTATTTTAAATATATAATACAAAACCATATATATATGAATTTTTCTGGAATGCAATATGTTGCATTTTATTTTTAACTTACTTTTATCAAATAGTAAATATTAAAAATAATGTATAGTGAAAAAAGTTTGATGTTGTTGTTAGGTGCCGTCAAGTCAGTTCCAACTCATAGTGACCCTACAGGACAGAGTAGAACTGCCCCATAGGGTTTCCAAGGAGCAGCAGGTGGATTTGAACGGCCGACCTTCTTCTGGTTAGCAGCAGAGCTCTTAACCACTGCACAACCAGGGCACTGTTTTATATTATTAATTATATTAAATATTTAAAATAATGTAGAGTGAAAAAAGTTTGATACAATCCTAAAACTAGGAATTTTATCAATTATTCTAGTTCTCTTAAATTGTAATTTTTTTCAGAATCCAAGCAATATTATTTTAAATCCATTTGGAATGCATTCCAATCATAGATCATATTGTCCTTTCAATTGACCTTTAAGACTTTATGACTTGTGCCAATAGAGCACACTGTGGATCCCACCAGGGGCACCTCCTGCTATAGCTGCCCCAGGTGAGGGAAAAGGAGTGTGAGCTTGGTAGTGAGGCTGTGTGCAGGGCAGGTGGCTGCTGTGAGTACAGGTTGTCCTTCAAGTAATAACCCCAGGTAAGAGGACAAGGAAATAAAGAAACACTAAGTGGTACTGAGATTTAACACGACTGTCAGCTGCAGAGGAAACCCTTGTGGCGTAGTGGTTAAGAACTACGGCTGCTAACCAAAAGTCGGCAGTTTGAGTACACCAGGCACTCCTTGGAAACATTATGGGGCAGCTCTACTCTGTCCTATAGGGTCACTGTGAGTCGGAATAGACTCGAAAGCAACAAGTTTGGTTCTTTTTTTTGGTCAGCTGCTGGGGACTGAGGTCAGAGTTCTAGTCCAGCCACGAAGTGGAAACAGTCTCTGGCCACATTTCATTTCCCCAGATTCTGCAACTTCACCATTGGGCGTGCTTCACCTGTAGAAACACCAGGACTCCCTATAACTCTCTGCCCCCTTGAGTGAAGTGCCCCCTGGCTCCCCTATGTTCCACTGTCTACCTGTAAAAAAAAAAAGTTGTTCAGATAATCACAAATATCTTTCAACGGTATACAGATAGTATCCTATAAAGAAAAGCTAAGTGTCACAGTGAAAATATTTAGACGGGGTAAGGATAAAATAAACTATAAGATCTGAATGGGAAATATTTCCATGAACGCAGTTTGTTTTCAATGACAAAAACCAAAATCACTCCCCTCAATAGACTGGAGCCTTCCGTAATGGAGACAGACAGGAGAGTGTGATGCCTTTGCTCCAGGTACAGCTGAAAGGCATTCCTGCACCTCTGGCTCTGCTCTTCAGATGGAAGAAGAGGCAGGCGTAAGGACTGTCTTGACGAGAAAGCTCTTTGCAGATGTCCGAGACCCAGCCAGCACCTGTGGGCTCACCCCAGCCATTTTATTCCCAGAATGACAGGGAATGACCCAGTACCTTGTAAAATGAAATTGAAATCTGCAGTGAGGCAGTACTTTTGCTATTAAAATGATTTTTTCTTTGTAATGGGGCACTGCCGGCCCAATCATTTGTGAATTGCAATTAAAATCTGAAGCCGGCAGCACTTTTGCAATTAAAACTGGCATCCTTAAAAAAAAAAAACCGCGCCAATCTAGATAATTAGATAGGAATGAAAAATACTGATTTATTACGCATATGGACATGAACAGGGAAATAATTTGAAATTTATTCAAGATATTCTCTTTTAACTAGGAATATGCCAAATGCTATGGCAGAACAAATTGTTTTCGTATTCCAAACAACTGACCTGACTTCAAAGAGTTGCTATTTGATATTTAGTCACTAGGTTTTTTTTTTTCCTTATTTTTCTCTCTTCTTATTTTCACTCTGTTTTAAAGGTAAACTATGATGATACTAAAGCTTTTGGAATACATATAAAAATTAACCATATTCTAGGATATCAGTTACGTGGGAATTTTAATTTTCTAATTATTTAACCACACTTTCTCAGTCAGCTTGGAATACAACAGTAATTAAACTCTACTAATGAAAAGTTTCCAGACATTAGAATTATCTTCACTTAGTAAAGATATTTGACACTATAGTTCTCAAAAAACTCTCCCGGAGTGTATACAATTCAGTTTCTTGATCGATATCTTTATAAAGATTTAGAAAATTCAGATTTGTTGAACAGTTCAAACTAACCCACACAAAGCTGCGTATATGCTCTGTTTCTTTAAGGCTTGTATAAAAACCTGTAGAATATTTATTGAAACCTTGTATTTTTACATAGCAGTTTCTCTTCATTTAATTCCCTCTGCAGGTAATGTTGTACTCTACGTGGTGATTTCTTTTTGCTGTCTGGTATTTGGAAAGATAATACAGAGCTTCGATCTCCAGGGCTGTGTTAAGTGGACAAAAAAATAACCTAGGATAAAACGAGCATCGTTTCTCTTCCTCAGCCGGAGCGGGTGATCTTCATGCCCTCTGTAACCGGAGCAGTCTTGCTGTCTTGTTTATCTATCTGAAAATATCTCAATTTGCCTATGGCCTTCTACAAGTTGCTCACTTGTCTTGGCCTTTGAGTATCCGTTTACTCCTTTTTAAAGTGAAGGCCGTAGACGAGGCGCTCTCTAGGACGTGTTCTAGCCCATACTCCTATGATTCTATCTAGCTATGTTATGCGATCTTTAGTGTCGGATTATATCGAGAGCTCGTTCTGAAACCATGAGCTGTTGGAAACTCCTTAGTGAAATATATCCCTCACGCATAGAATTTTATCTGTTCTGTAGGCTTTGCAGAGAGTAAGAATATTTAAAGATCAGTCTTTCCTAATAACTCCACATTGAGCATTTAGACCACTGTGTCTACAGGTGGATTTACCACAGGGGAAAAATTGGGCATAGAAAGATTGTGTCCTGAGGAATTGGATGATCAAGTATACAGCGAAAGAAGATGTTCTGTAGAAAACTGAGCACAACTCGACATGAACCAATAGGTCATGGGGCCACAGTTGTTATTATTGTTGTGTGCCACTGAGTCAATTCTGGCTCATAGCAACCCTACAGGACAGAGTAGATTTGCTCCATAGGTTTTCCTAGGCTATAATCTTTATGGGTGCAGATTGCCACATCTTTTTCCCTCAGAGTGGCTGGTGGATTCAAACCCTGATCTTTTGGTTAGCAGAGGAGCTCTTAACTATTGTACAACCAGGGCTGCTTGGGGCCACAGCAGTGACAACTTATGATAAATAAGCGTATTATCCCAAGGGAGAGTATTGGTTGAAATAGAGCATTGGTTGAAATAAAGGTTTCCAAGTTCAAAGTGCCATTGCCGACTGTTAACTCAGAAGCTCAGTTAGCATCTGATTACAACTCCCTCTACACTGGGGTTAGGGTGATGCCTGCCTGGCCTTAGCCCTGGACTGCAGTTAAGGGCTGTCCTTCCAAGTGCAGGCTCCACTGCTGGACCAGAAAGCCCCCTGCTCTTTAATCTGCTGGTGTGATAGTGGCTTGGTTGAACAGGCATTTTTTCACCCTAGTTATCTTATCTTGCTCTGAATTTACAGAATTAGAAATACAAGGCATAATGGCAGGGACACTAATTCCCTGATTTACTAAATCTGTGCATGAACATTAAAATAAAGAGTTTGGTACCTAACTCCCATGTCATGATTTTCATTTTTGTTACTACAGAGACTTCTCCATGTTTCTTCTTGTAACCCTGTTGTTGTTTTTTTTTAAATTGAGATATAATTTGCATATTGTAAAGTTCACCCATTTAAAGAATGTTTTAGTATATTCACAGAGTTGTGCAACTATCACTGCTATCTAATTCCAGAACATTTCATTACCCCCAAAATAAACTTGTACACATTAGCAGCCATTCCCCATTCCCCCAGCCCCCCAGCCCTGGCAGCCGCGACTCTGCTTTCTGTATCTATGGACTTGCCTATTCTGGACATTTCCTATAGATGAGATCAATTGCACAATGGTGGCCTTTTGTTGTTGCCTTATTTTTCCTGGATGTCTTGTTTGATTTTTCCACACTATCTCCTACCTCTCCAGAGTCAACCCCTTCTACCCGAGAAGACTGCAAGGTTATTTCCTCTTCATGGTTTGGAATTTTTTTGTTGTTGTTAGGTGCCATTGAGTCGGTTCTGACTCATAGTGACCCTAAGTAGAACAGAACGAAACTCTGCCTGGTCCTGCACCATCCCTATGATTGTTGCTATGCTTAAGCCCATTGTTGCAGCCACTGTATCAGTCCATCTCATTGAGAGTCTTCCTCTCTTTGGCTAATCCTCCACTTTACCAAGCATGATGTCCTTCTCCAGGGACTGGTCCCTCCTGATAACATGTCCAAAGTATGTGAGACAAAGTCTCGTCATCCTCGCTTCTAAGAAGCATTCTGGCTGTACTTCTTCCAAGACAGATGTGTTCAGTCTTTTGGCAGTCCGTGGTATATTCAGTTTTCTTTGCCAACATCATAACTCAAAGGTGTCAATTCTTCAGTCTTTCTTATTCATTGTCCAGCTTTCATATGCATATGAGGTGATTTCTTTAAAACTGTTGATATCATGAGATCCACCCATATCTACACTGCCAATCTGTGTCTTCTCTGTTTCTAACATTTTCCAGTGAAGTCTGGATCTGCTCCACTCTAAACAGAGGCGTGTTCTGTCTGCGGGCTGAGATGGGGTCCTTGCCTTGTCTGTAAAAGAAAACAAGAGCTCTGCTAGCATCCAGCCCTTGGGCAGCCAGGCTCCGGCCACCACAGAAAACCCGGGGGAGTATTCAAGACCCATTACTCCATCCTGGGAAAGAGACCTCTTATTCCGTAAGTAAATATCCATTTAAACATCTTTGCAAACATATTAGAAATCAGACATTGGTTGGAATATCGACTACAGAGGAAGAAATATTTCTTCTAACAGAAGAAAATAAAATTTAAAGCCATTTAGAATGGCTTTGTGGTTTTGTAGGTGACAATAGTTCACAATATTTATTTAAAACAAAGATGTGTTTCCCGTATTTTCTAACCCTATGAAGTTTCTTTCTTTTTCTCTTAAGGAGAATAAAAGCAATGACAAAGAAATAGGCAAGTAAACAGCCAACGCTGTCGACTTGAGCCCTGAGCCTAACGCTTTCTGGGATGTGGGCGCTAGGACATTGTGGATGTAAAGTGAATCCAGACGCACGATACTCGTCAAATTTCTATCAATACTAATTTACTAATATCAATAATAATCTGTTTCCCGGTGGACCAGCCCTCCGAGGCAGGGCTGCAGGCTCCTTATGGCTCCCTGAGCTCCTCACGAGGGTGTCAATAAAACTGACTGCTGCTCTGGAGCTATTGACAGTTATTAAAAATGACCTTGATGTAATTTCATGCCCATCAAAACAAAGACCATATGCTCGGGATTATGAAAAGCTACCGTGAGAAGGAGCACTGACCGCCCGGTCGATGGGGAGGGGTTGGTCTGTGGCTTCGGAGAGTAGCGGTTTTTGTGGCTTCTCTTTCCCTAGAATACTGCACGCTCTTGGTGGGGCACCTGTTCTGAGGCCTTAATTGGTGCTATTTGGGTCTCGAGCATGGTCCGTGAAGACCTGTCATAGCTCTTCATTTCAACCGTTAATGTGTAAAATATCATAAGCTGTGCTGCAGATCTTTGAATACAGAGAATACGCACTGATCAATAGTCCCGGGAGACCTTCTCTGCTCCCTGGTACACAGAGCAGCCTATCAAGACCGCCTTCCCCCCTCTGCCTGACCCTCCAGAAATACACCGGCCCAGCTTCTCTTGGAACGCAGACTTTTCTTCTCTGGCCTCATATCAGGGCTTTGTGGTGGTTTTGATGCAAAGCCCTCGTATGTGTACTTGAAAAGCTACAGAGATGAATATCTACTAACAAAATAGTTCATAAATAATTGTAACCAACATTCTGAAATGTGTCCTTCCCCTTTTCTGTTCACAGAATTGTGTAGAAGAAAATGAATAAAAAGTACTCTAAAATAAGTCCATTTAAAAAAAATTTTTTTTATTGTACTTTAGATGAAGGTTTACAGAATAAATAGTTTCTCATTAAACAGTCAGTACACATATTGTTTTATGACATTGGTTAACAGCCCCATGACATGTCAACACTCTCCCTTCTCAACCTTGAGGAACTTTTTTTTGGTGAAAATATACATAGCCAAAGTTACACCATTTTGACAGTTTCTACATGTACAATTCAGTGACATCGATTACATCCTTCCAGCTGTGCTGCTATTCTCACTAACCTTTTCCAAATTATTCCATCACCATTATCTTCAGCTCACTGTCTCCTAGGCTTCCTATCAAACCTTTTGAGTTGCTGTTGTCAATTTGATCTCACATAGATGTTTCTTTTTTTTTGTACCTTAAATGAAGTTTTGCAGAACAAATAGTTTCTCACTAAACAGTTAGTACACATATTGCCCTATGACAATGGTTAACTACCCCATGACATGTCAACACTGTCCCTTCTCAACTTTGAGTTCCCTATCACCAGCTTTCCTATCCCCTCCTGCCTTCTAGTCCTTGTCCCTGGACTGCTGTGCCTCATTAGTCCTGTTTTGTTTTATGAGGCTGTCCAATCTCCAGCTGAATGGTGAATTTCAGGAGGGGCTTCATCACTGGGCTAAAAGGGTGTCCAGGGGCCATACTCTCGGGGTTTCTCCAGTCTGTCAGGCCAGTAAATCTGGTCTTTTTTTGTGAGTTAGAATTCTGTTCTACATCCTTCTCCAGCTCTGTCCAGGACCCTCTATTGTGATCCCGGTCAGAGCAGTCAGTGCTGGTAGCCAGGCTGCATCTAGCTGTACTGGACTCAGTCTGGTGGAGGCCATGGTAGCTGTGGTCCATTAGTCCTTTGGACTAATCCTTTCCTTGTATCTTGTTCTCTTCATTCTCCTTTGCTCCCAAAGGGATGAGACCAGTGGAGTATCTTAGATGACTGCTCACAGGCTTTTAAGACCCCAGATGCTACTCATCAAGGTAGAATGTAGAACATTGTCTTTATAAACTGTGCTATGCCAATTGAGCTAGATGTCCCCAAGACCATGGTCCCCACAGCCCTCCGCCCAGCAATTCAGTCCCTCAGGAAGTTTGGAAGTGTCTATGGAGCTTCCATCACCTTTCTTTGTACAAATTGTGCTGGCTTCCCCAGTAATGTGTACTGTCTAAAAGAAGTCCACTTTTAAAAACATTAACTGCTTTTAGATGGACTAAATTGCTTGTCCTTCTATTGCATTACCAAGGTGTAGATCCTAAAATCACTCTGTATACTTCTATTAAGGAGCCTTGGTGGCACAGTGGTTAAAGCACTTGCTGCTAATGGAAATGTCGGCAAGGAAACCCACCAGACCTGGGGATCTGCTCCTGGGAAGATTACAGCCTAGGAAACCCTATGGGGCAGTTCTACTCTGTCCTGTAGGGTCACTCTGAGTCAGAATCAATTCAAAGTCACACAACAGTGACAGCATACTTTTATTAAAGCCTCTTAAGACACGTTCCCACCACCCTGATGGTCTTATTCATACAGCAGAGGCCAGGCTATGTACCATCAAGCTTTCATTTTTAAAGCACATATATTCTTTGTAGAATAAAATTATGGCACCTCTTATCTCAGCTAAATACTGAGATAGTTAAGATCATTCTCTTCTTTCTTAAACACCAAAACCAAAACCCATTGCCGTCGAGTCAATCCTGACTCATAGTGACCCTGTGGGACAGAGTAGAACTGTCCCTTAGTGTTTCCAATGAGCAGCTGGTGGATTCAAACTGCTGACCTTTTGGTTAGCAGCCATAGCTCTTAACTACTGCACCACCACCAGGGCTCCTTCTTTCTTAATAGGTACCCCTAAAGGTAATTGTAACGATTCTTCCAGGAGTTTCCTCCCAGTTTTACCAAGCAATAATTTGTTCTGCCACAGTTTTTTACAGTAGATAACAATAACGTTTTAGAGAAAATCCAACGGTTTCCTACTTATGAGATTTATAAGTGATTGGGGCTAAAAAGCAAGAAAAATAAAACAAAACAAACTCTGTCAGTTGGTAGGTAATGTCAACCAAGTCTTAATATCAGAAGCTTGGTTTTTGTTTTCTTTCTTTTTCTTTTGACTATTGTCTGCCTTTATAACTTTTGAGGTTTTTTGGGTCTTGGTTTTTTTTTAAAGTGGCAACAATCAATTCCAGTTGATCAGTCTATACGTGTAAAACACTCACCTCTGTGATCCAATCACGTACTAACCCAAACTCAAACAAAACCCATTGCCGTTGAGTTGATTACAGCTCATAGCAACCCTACAGGACAGAGTAGAACTGCCCCATAGGGTTTCTAAGGCTGTAGATTTATAAGGAAGCAGACTACCACAGCCGGTGGATTTGAACCACTGACCTTTCAGTTAGAGCCAAGTGCTTAACCACTGTGCCACTAGGGCTCCTTAATTAAGGAACATCTAATTAGAGTTATAAACCAGATGCTGTCAAATCCGTCCCAACTCATGGTGGCTCCACGTGTGTCAGAGTAGAACTGTGCTCTATAGGGTTTTCAATGGCTGATTTTTTTGGACATAGATTGTCAGACCTTTCTTCCGAGGTGCCTCTGGG
The DNA here is from genome assembly GCF_000243295.1 of Trichechus manatus latirostris. NCBI lineage: Eukaryota > Metazoa > Chordata > Mammalia > Sirenia > Trichechidae > Trichechus > Trichechus manatus. The sequence goes on from NW_004444112.1 coordinate 247,022, forward strand.
TGGACTCAAACCTCCAGTCTTTCAGTTAGCAGCCTAATGTGTTCACAGTTAGTGCCACTCAGGGATCCAGTGGCAGGTTCTCCATCTGCACATTCTGAGTCATGCTCCTTCTCCATGTCTAGTCCAAGACCTACCTCCTGACAGCCTTGTGTAGAGATAGCAGATGAGTTTCAACCAGATAACTGGACAACTGGCCAGAAACTATGAAGACCTTTTAGATCCCTTTCTCTGTTGTTCGTCCATAACACCGCTAATATCAAGTACTTTCAGCTCCACCTATAAACAGTATCATAAATCTTCCCTCTGCTCTCTGCACCATCTCCATCACCCGAGTCTAAACAACCAACCTCTCTATGTCCACTCTTGCTCCTCTCTACTTCTCCACATGGCAGCTATATCCAGTGGCTTTCCAATATACCTAGAATAACATCAACATTCCTTACCATAGGTTATAAGACATCGAATGCTCTGGCGCCTGTCTCTTTCAGGCCATCTTCCACTACTCTCTGCCCCACTCATGCCCCTAGGCCATATAGGCCTTTTTGCTGTTGTTTCAGCAGCCAAATTCATCGTTGCCTGAAAGCAAATGTCTATCTCCATGTCTTCACCTAATTCACCACTTCCCTTAATTCCAGGTCTTTCTCCAGTGCCATCTCTTCAGAGAGGACAATTAAGGAGCATCTAGCTAAAGTTGCCATCTGGGTACTCAGTCAATTACTGTCCATTTGCCTTGCTTTCTTTACTTCAGAGAACTTATCACTCCTTGATACTAGGTTGTAGTCTCATGTCTTTGTCACAGTATTGTTTTTATCCCCAGCAAATACAAGCTACATGAGGGTAGGAATTTTCTTTCTCCTTCCCTGAGTTTCCCTAGCACCTGGTGAGTGGTTTGCTAGTGCTTGGTGGGCAAGAAAGTGACAGAAAGAAAAAACAGAACCGCCCAGCCATTGGTCATTAAACACTAACAGAGGAACAGGTAACTAGTCAAATATTTTTCTTTTGCCTGAACAAAAAAGAAAGCTATTAGAATTATAAAAAGAGGTAGAAAATAACCAGACATGGGTGAAATTGTTTTGGCCATAATTCTCATTTGTTTGTTTGGAAAACGATTTAAGCTTATATTATTTTTTCTTCTAATGTGAAGCTAATGTTACCCATCTTACCTAAGCAGAATGAAGACAAGGGAAAATCGAAGATAAGAGTTTTTTTTCCAGGTATATGGTGTCTTTTATCTTGCTCCCTCCATACTTTGGAGATTTATTTTTGTGGAAAAAATTGGTCTATATAAGAATATCTACATGATGCTCTGTTAACCTCTGATTATAGCTACTTAGAGTGGCAGAGTGACATGGATAATTCAAACAATTTGCAATCTGAACATTTCTTGTAGTGGAGCAGGGAATATAGAAATATTTTCCTTGAATGTAGAGGCTGCTGACTTTTAATTTAATTGAATTCAATCGGTATTGAACAACCTTGATAAATGAAAGAACGTGCTGGGTCCCACTGAGGAGACAAAAAGGATGATCCAAAGTGCAAAACTCAATGATTACGCATCAGGAACTTGAAGCTCTTTGAGCAAACGGTACATGAAACCATACAAGTGATGGTATGTGGAAAAAAAGTTATATAGAGTCCCTCAAAAAGGACATGCTACTCAATCTGTGTTGAAACATGTTGTAGAACTTAGACAGAATTGGAGCTTCCGGGGCTAAGGAGAGAGCCATACTTTTGAGTTTGAAGCCAACCAAGATGTAAATGTAGAGATCAGATGGAGAGAGACCAAAGCTGCTGTACTGATGACAATGACTGGAGAATGTGGCTTAGCTGTGTGGCCACAAAGGGCTTTCTAGTTCTGAGACCCCGAAACTGAAAGGTGTATCTACCTAGTCACTGACACTAGAAGCCTCTCGTGGAGCAGCCTGCCTACCAGCTGGCTGACCAGAGATGGGACATCTGGGCCCGGTGGCTCTGGGGGAAAGAGCTCAGGAAGACAGGGCTGCTGTGTCCATGCACCTCTACTCTTAGCCTTTCTGGCCCTGGGAGGAAGTGGATGAGGGGGCAGGGAGAGACCAGAGGGTTACTGTCATGAAGTCCTTTTGTGGCCCCATGAGGAAAGGGCACTAGAAGTACAGACTGATAGGCAGGTAGGATGCAAAAGAAAGTGTCCAGGTTTGCAAGAACAGTGTCTCAAAGTTTTCAAAGGGCTTGGTTGGAATGCAGTTTACACATTCATCAGTTGTACATTGATGTCGACACGTTAGTTTCTTCAAGCCTCTTTTTCTTAATTGGAGCACGAGGGTAAAAATTTAACAGCTCTCACACCACAACCGTTCTGGCTCCAGGACCCTAAGATCAACCACTGTTCTCTGTCTTCGTCTTGTTCTACATACTAATTTTCCGTCTTCCTCAAGATTTTGTGTGGAAAGAGCATTCTGTACTAAAAAAAATTAAAAAATAATTATTAAATATCATTATTTAATCCCCAAGTTGTATTAGATTCTATTGTGGTGCAAAGGTTAAGATTTCAGCTGCTAACCAAAAGGTTGGCAGTTTAAACCCACCCAGCGGCTCTGTAGGAGAAGACCCGGTGATCTGCTCGTGTAAAGATGTGTAAGGACGACAGCCTAAAAAACCCTACGGGGCACTTCTACTCTGTCACCTGGGGCCACTGCAAATCAGAATTGACTTGATGGCACACAGCAACAAGACTATTCAAGTCTGGTGTCTTATTTGTATTTCTATTATTTTATCTGCAGAACCCATCAGATGGACTTGCTTTATGAGGATTTCTACTTTAATTAGTGGTGCCTTGGCCATTGACTTTCAAAACTCAGGCTTTCACTGAGCTGTAAGATACAGCTTTCAAAAAAAAATAAAAACAAATCTCTTGCTGTTGAGTCAATTCCAACTCATAACAACCCTAAAGGGAGTAAAACTGCCCCCGTAGGGTTTCCAAGGAATGTCTGGTGGATTCGAACAGCCGACGTTTTGGTTAGCAGCCGAGCTCTTCACCACTGTACCACCAAGGCAGACGTGATTTTTTACGGAAGGAACAATAGCAGGATCTCTAGTTATTATTAGCATTTTTTTAAATCAAAAACTCCTGGTTGACGTTACCTGTTGAGAGAGAAAATCCCAGTTTGAAAATTCTGCTAATACAACTGAAAACAGAACTCTACTGAGGCCCTACTTTGTGTCAGACACTACACAGGTACTTTAGGTAAACAATTATGTTTTGCCTTTGAACAAAGGACTTCCACAGATGAGGAAGGAGAGACTTGGAGTTATTACATAACAAAGCCCCTTCATGGCAAATTCGGGATTTAAGCAGGAATTTCGGAGTTAAAGAGGTGAAACCCTTTTTTCTACATGCTTTTTAGAAAAGGAAAACCATTGTTTCTGTTACATTTTAGTCAAACATCTAAACCTCCTTGGAGAGCTTGTTCTTCCTTGGGCCAGGTTAAACCCGCAGTCGTCTTTTCCCTAGAGTAATGTTTACCTTCTCCCTGGGTGGTATATACTCAGCTGCTAACTGAAAGGTTGGAGGTTCGAGTCCACCCAGGGGTGCCTTGAAATAAAGGCCTGGTGATCTACTTTCTAAAAATCAGCCACTGAAACCCCTATGGAGCATAGTTCTACTCTGACACACACAGGGTCACCATGAGTCAAAGTCGATTCAAAGGCAACTGGTTAATATTTACTGCATTTTAAAGTACTTATTCAGGGACTTTTCTCTATTCAACACCTGTTTTTATTGAGTACTTTATGCTAGGTACTATTCTGCACACTAAAGGCAAGTCAGTGAAGAAGAAAAAAAGTAAAAGTCCGTGAGGGGGAAGAATAATAGGAGGATCAAACAATAAAGTAAAAAGTAAACAGGGATACTAGAAGGAAAGCCACACTAGACCAAACAAAACTCATTGCTGTCAAGTTGATTCTGACTCATAGCGACCCTATAGGCCAGGGTAGAACTGCTCCATAGGGTTTTCAAGGAGCAGCTGGTAGATTCGAACTGCTGACGTTTTGGTTAGCAGCTATAGCTCTTAACCACTACACCACCAGCGTTTCCAAAAGCCCCACAAAGCAGGACTATTTCTGATTCATTCACCCCTGGATCTACCTGGAGCAGTACTCAGAACAGGTAGGTGCTAAGTATTATCTAATAGACACAATTTGCATAAAAGGAAGACAATTTAATGGAATATAAAACTTGCGCACCTCTTAGATGCAAATAGCTTGGGGGTGTTTTATTCAGTATTTCTTTATATATGACCTTTATTTGAAAGAGTTACATTTACTGGAATTTATTCAATTATATAATTTCATATTATATTTTGCAAATAATTAACATATTTGATAGCAGTTGACTTTTATAGTCTTTTCCCCTTGGAAAGGCATATCCATTTATATGTGTGTGTACGTATATACAAATACACACATACATACACACACAAATGCATACACACACATTGTCATATATAAAAATGTCAGTTATGTTACTGGAACTCAATGCCATATATTATAAATTCTAATCAGCATGGCAAATATTTTTCATTAGTAAAAAGGAGCAGGACATTTTGGGAATAATAAGATGATGCATATTTTCCAAGTTTGGGCTTTAAAGCAATGGTATCTGGTGGGTGAGATTGAGTTTCCTGATAACGGTCTATATGTCATGTTGGTAATAAAAGGTATAGGTTACCAGGCTCATGTTTCATAACCCTGTTTGCATCCATCTCATTATGTTCCCTTGGTTTGCATCCATCTAATACATCTTGAATAAATATGTGAAACATAGAATCTAAAATGTGATTGATAATTTACCCACATATGACTAATTTTCAAATCCGTCTCCACGGAATCCTCACTTTATGTTCTGATCTTGGCTCTGTTCCTCTCCAGAATGAATGAGAGAAACTCATTTGTTCCTTGCAATCCAGATAATGGAACCCTCCTACTCTCTACTGACTGCCAGAGAGGACCTTTTAGCATAGAGTTTAATCATCGTCACTCACATGCACAAACACCCAAGAACACACAATTTCATGCTTTTGAAAGCACTGATATCTCTGAAGATGATGCACTGTCTTCTGAAAACTGACCAGGGTGAAGCAATATTAGCAGTAACTTAAGTCAAATCCACCTGCGTCCCGCTCTGATCTAAAGTATACAGGACTCTCTGATAACTCAGAATATATGTGCAAGCTTTAATGCCTTATACGAAAAAAAAAAATTACATGATATTTATCATTTTTATCCCCTATGCTCCAAAATGTATCATAATGTATAGCAACTATGTCTATAAAACAGGATGCTAAACTTTAGAGCTTGCCCATATCTTTACCTTCCTTTTGGAAAAGCAGGAACTGGCTATTCTTAACACTTACGCATAATACAGGTGCTACTGCCCACCTTCCACTTTTAGCATAAAAGACTTAGACTCTTACTTTTTGACTTGAGCCATGGAATGTTGCTGCCCCAGCTCTAATAAATTGAGTGAAGGTGCACACAATGCTCGTTATCTACTCAATAAGCATTTCCCCTTCTTTTGTGCCAAAGAGCACCAATGTTGTTGTGGAAGCAATGTGCCCAAATAAAAATACTCAATTTCCTTGCAGTTAGACATGGTCACAATAACAACTACAAGCCAGTAACATCTGAATGGAAGATGATGGGGTGTGGCTTTAGAAAGGGTCTTATTACCTGTTAAACAAAACTTACTGGCTTTTGGGTTTTCCTTCCATCCTCTCCCCTTTCTTCCACCCTGGGGAGAAAGCCCAGTGCCTCAAGCTGCAAACAGAAGGGAGAAGTCACAAGCTGATGATGCTGAGGCAGGAAGCTGGGTATAACCTGAGACTTATCACTCTTTTGCACAACTGAACTAGGTATGTGCCACAAATGACTCTTTGGTTCAATAGCTGCATTTCTATTCCATGTGGTCAGATTCAGTCATGACCCTCACAATCATTGCTATGTTTGAGCCCATTGTTACAGCCACTAGGTCAATCCATCTCGTTGACAGGCTTCCTCTTTTTGATTAAATAATCTCAGATATTTAGAAACTAAAAATAAAATACTTAAATATATAAATAAATGTATAAAGGTTGAGCTAACAAAAAAAAAAAAAAAAAAAAGAGCAGGCCAACAAGAAATAATTAGGTCCATTTGAAAAAGAATCAAATGAGTTCTAGAACTAAAAACTACAGCTGTTCCATGTAAAACAATCAATGTATTTCTTCAACAGCAAATTGAACGTAGCCAAAAAGGAAATTAGTGAACTGGAAGACAAAGCAAAACAAAAATTAGTCATAACAAAAAACAAATTGAGAAGGTAAGGGAAATACGAAGGAGAAATTGAAACAGGAGAGACAAAATGACAAAATCCAACATAGTGCTAATCAATGTCTCAGAAAGATGGAATAAAGAGGCTAGAGGGCAGATAATAATACTAATTTTAACAATAACAAACACCACACACACATACAGTCTCTATTTGGCAGTATTGTTCTAAGTGCTACAAATATTTTTAATTTATTTAATCCTCAAAATAATTCTATAGTATTTATAAAATTATTGTCCCATTTTAAAGATAAGGGAATGAGGCACTGTGAGTTCAAATAACTTGACCAAGTACATAAGGTTCCTAAGTTAGAAAACCAGGATTTGAATTCTAAAGGACGGACCCCAGAGCTTGAACTCTCCATCACTATGCTAGCAGTTTGTGCTTCATTATTCAATTGAGTAGTAACTAAAAATGTTCCAAATTTTGTGAGAAATAAATTTTATGATACATTGAAATTAGAACAAATAATAAATCTACACCAAAATGATTTTCAATGAAATGGCAGAACACAAAATTCAAGCGAAAGCTTCAAAGCAGACATAGAGAAAAGATACAAGATTTAGAAATGAAGGAAAATTAACTGACAACAGTCATCTCATCAATAACAAATAAAACCAGAAAATGATGAAATAGAATCTCAAAATTCTTACAGAAAACCCTTTCAAAGCAGAATTTTGAACTCTGCAAGAATGGAAGAGAAACAAGGACATTTTCAAATTCATTTTTAATAAATGGAAAGACTGTAAGTATGAGTAGATTGTACCCAGTGTTGGCCACATCTGTCTCTTTCATCCCATATGACTTTTTGCACTGTAACATTGCCAGTCCTCCTATTAAAAGGTGGAGTCAGCTTCCCCTCTGTTTGAGTCTGCCCCTGTGGCTTTCTGTGATCAAGGGAATGTGATAGAACTGAAGTTGTGTGACTTCAGGCCACCATTTAGGAGGCCTTGTAGTGTCCACGTGCAACTGGGCCAGATTACTAAATGGAGAGAGCATGTATGGAAAAAGGCCATCTGAAGGAGCACTGAGGAGCCTACCCAATGGAGGTACCACGGTCCGTACAAGTGAGTGATGCCATATTGTATCATTCGGCTCTTCAGTTGTGGGGTAGGTTGTTACCCAACCTAGATAACTGGAATCCTAGAGTATTTGCACTGTAAGACTCTAAGTAGACTGCATTCTAAATATCTTATTGGAGAACTTATCCACGTATCTACAGAGATATGTTCAAGTCCTATCCTCTGTACCTGTAAATGTGACCTTGTTTGGGAAATTGGGTTTTTCTGTTATCCACTGGGTCAAATGAGGTCACATCAGAGTAGGGTGGGTCCTAGTCCTAATTCCTTCTGAGTGGTGTTTTATAAAAAGAGAGTGGCACACAGAAAGAAGAAAGACCCCATGTGATAGCAGAAGCAAATGCATGTACAAGAAGCAAGGCAACTCCAAGGATCACCAGAAGCCACCAGAAACTAGGAGAGAGGCCCCAGAAGGAACGACACAGTTGAGACCTTGTTTAGATGTCTAGCCTCCAGAACTGTGAGAAAACAAATTTCTGTTCTTTAAAGCCACCCATGTCATGGTATTTTGTTATGGCAGTCCTAGGAGACCAAGACACCCTCAATGTATGAATAAAAATCAAAAAAGAATAATAAATGACATACAACATATTTATGCACCTTGCTATCATTTGCTCACATTCTATTTTCCCAGTTTTCACTTTTTAGTACTATGTACACTTAGCTGTTATTCTTCTTGAATAGGTCTTTCATGTGGGTTGGGTCCCTTTTATCAAATATGAATCATCTCTTACCTCTTTTTTTTCCAATGTTTTGAAATATTTTTCTCACTTATATCTGGCAGCCATTCTATTGATCTTGTTGGTCATTTTATTTACAAAGTTCTAAGAGTTCTTTTTAGTTAGCTGAATATCTTTCATAGAATTCTGTTCTTGTCAGGGAATTCTATATGTTCTCTGAAGATGTAGTTCCCTAAAGATCCTGATTAGGTCATCTAAACTCATTAGCATTATTGTAATTATTGTTATCATATATTTTCACTGAAGATATATTTTCCTGAAGATTCTGAAACAGTAGTCTTCAAATTATTATTTTCATTGCTATTGCTTTTCATAAAATTGTTTGCTTCTATGCACTGAAATAACTCTCTCCAATTTTTTTTTTGCTTATCTTGACCTGTCTCTTTCAATTGCAGGTTTTCCTAAAATGTCTTGGGGTTCTTTGAGGTCTGATCCGATTTAGAAATGAGGCAATAAAATGTTAACTGGCACCTCTGGTCTGTAGCCAGGGCTTGCCAACTGGCAGATGCTGTTTTAGGATGAATGGATTGGAAACTGCAGTTACTCTGAGGACTTTCCCAATGCCAGCATGTGGAGGCTGTCTGCTCTAATTGTGCTTATTTCTTCAGACTATTCATTCAATTTTATTTTTTAAAGAAGTACTATTTTTAATATGATTCAAATAATCCCATTCATTTTCTGTAACACCCTTCACGAAGAAGACACTTAATATCATTTATTCAGTTAGATTCTATAGAATACATGATTAAGTTACTCCTTGCAAAAGTTCTCCAATTTTGATTTATACCTCATTGTAAACACATTCTCTGATCTGTTTCTGAGTAGCTGCTTGATGAATGATGGTTATGTTCACTTACATTTAATTTGTTATTCTTAAATTTTGTCTCTGAACTTATCTACATCACTGCAATTGTCTATAGTATATACTTTTTGCACATGATATCATCTTAGTTTTGTTTTTCGTTTTAACAAACTTCCAATTATTGCTTTTATAACATAAAGTCATGAATTCCTTAGAATGTTGTAGTTTAGATCTGTGATCTCTCCCTGGGATTATAGTTGAGATCCTTAGTTTGTAATGAAAAGCAGACTTTCACCACCTGTTGTGTACTCTTACTTGCTTACCCTTTTCCCCATCACATTGCTTATGTTTCTGCCTGTGAACATATTTTAAAAAATAAATTAGCATAGGTGTGTGTGTGTGTGTATGCATGTATCCATGTTGTTAGCTGCTGTTGAGTCAGCTCTGACTCATGGTCACCCTGTGTACAACAAAATGACAGAATGAAAAGCTCCTTGGTCCTGCACCATCTTCTTCATCATCGGTGTGTTTGAGTCCATTGTTGTGGCCACTGTGCATTTTGAGTGCCTTCCAACCTAGGGCGTTCATCTTTCAGCACTATGTCAGACAATGTTTTGTTGTGACCCATAGAGTTCTCACTGGCTAATTTTCAGAAGTAGCTCTCTAGGCCTTTCTTCCTAATCTGTCTTAGTCTGGAAGTTCCACTGAAACCTGTCTACCATGAGTGATTCTGCTGGTATTTGAAACACCAGTGGCATAGTTTCCAGAATCACAGCAGCATGAAAGCCACCACAGTACAACAGACTAACAGGCGGGTGGTTGATTTGTTCATTCATCTGGCAGTCCACGGTATAGTCTAAACACACACACACACACACTTGCTTCAGTGGGAAAAGAAAACAGCAATGTTGGGCAGTCTGAGGTCCGGGTCAGCATGACTCTTGGCTAACTTGCAGGCATGTTTGGACAAGCCACGTTCAAACATCTTTCAGTTGCTCATTTTACAGATGAGGGCCGACTGTGGCAATTTTTTTCAGTTCTCTTCTAGTGTGAAGACTTTGGATCCTCTGAGTAATAGCTATGCCTTTTTGTTTGTCTGACAGCACAAAAATCTTACTAGAAATCACACGACAGGTTATGGATAGAGCACACTTAAACACTTGGGCTTCCCATTGGAACATGGAACCACGTTGTCTTCCACTCATGACACTGAAATGCACCTTAAATTTCTACAGGCAGCAATAGCGATTCTGAAACTACATCAGTAGCTCCCAAAACTCATTGCCAAATGAAGCAATCATATGTTTAAAAAAGTGGGCCAGTTTTAGACCACATTTTATGGCAGCTGGCATTACTCCCACATTCAAACAACCACTGCGTCTAACACCCTACTCCATTCAGAAGTTATAATAACGTGGTTCATCATCGGAAACTAAATCCCCAAACAACTTAATTTTAGCTGTTAGGTTCTCACTGGTCAGGTTCTTTTTAAACCATAATGACTGAATTGCAGTGTACTGCCTAAATACACAGTCCATTACGAAGTATAGTGTTTGCACATTTCCTTTTTAAGTAATCAGTGTTAAATTCAGTCTTTTATTCACTTTACGTCTCTTCTGTTAACTTTTGAATTTGAATACATGCCTAGGAATTTCTCAGCTCTCCTCTTAAACCTTTAGTCCAGCTGTGGAGATTTGGAAATGTCCAGATACCCCCTGAACACATCCTAATTATAAGTGAGTATGCCGAGTGATGGTACATCCGTACCTGTCACTCACATTTATGTACTCCATCTGGCAATCAAACACAGACAAACATGGTATACATTTACTTTAAGTAAAGGGTAGACTGGAAAAGAGGACCCCATTGGCTAAGGCAGTTGATGCAAATGGTGGAATTCAAATTAAGCTGAATTAACCGCGGAATGTACAACTTTGCATTTGTAACTTACCTAATATGTCTACTGCTTGTTTGGCAATATTTTCACTGTTGTAGGGATTTTCTCTCTCTCTTTTTTTCTTAATTCAACAAAAGTAAGTACCAAGAAGGCAGGTTGTCTGATTTCAGTGCATATGTTTTGGATATTACCTTACCTTCCCACCATTTGAGACTTGGGGCTGGTCACAGGACAGGTGCCAATATCTGACTGTGTCATACCAGATTTTGCAGTATCTTGGGGGCATGGTAACTTGGTCGTTTACTATACTGCATTCTTAAGCATACCAAGGTGAGTTCTTAGATTTTGGGGTGTTTTTCAGTCATCTGTCAATTATTTCATACATAATATGCTTTTAAAAATTATTAGACCTTTAAATATATTTTAATATCTGCTAGAGTAATTCTCCCTAATTACTTATATGTTGAAATACATTCTTGACAATTATTAGATGAGTGGTAGGAAGAGAGAGGTTAATAGCACCAGGGGAAAATTCTAAGCAGAAGGCAGAATTTCTAGCTGCCTGAAACATTAGAGAGTCTTGTTCGCCATTTGCTTTGGTGCAAACCTTGAATCACTGAAGTGGGATAGAAAATGGGAGAGTGAAAGACTTTCTTAATTACTTTTAGGTTAGTAAACTTGTTTTCTTCTGCCAGGATAGCACAATTTGGCATAGGTTTTTTGTTTTTCCAATCAGTTTCTTTAGCTTTGCGGTTAGTGAAAATTCTCCTTAGAAATAAATTGGCTTTTAATATGTGGTGATGACGTAAAATTTCATCACTCCCTTTGTTTTCATAGGTATTTTAGTGCAAAGTTAGTTTAGCTACATACAAGGCAATTGGAAGCCAATTTAAACCAGAAATGTATTCATTTTTGATAGCAAAACACACATTGGGCATCCATTTTTTTTTTTTGCGTTCAAATGAGTTATATCATGTGGAAATGATTTTATTTTTTAAAGTGAGATGCCCGCATAGTATTTTTAAGAAACATTTTTCCCCAATTTCTTATACTCTCTCCGGGGCTTAAGAATGTTCTTATTTATTTTGTTGAAAACTCAGAAAGAAAAAGAAAAAGCTGTATTGGTATTGAAACAAGATTTATAATAAAACAGAGCAGGTATAAGTTTTGACACGTTCAATCGCAGACACATTTCTCTTTCCCTGTGTCCAAAGTTTAATCAGGATCCTTTGTTGTGCAATGAGTGATGGGTAAAGTCTACTATTTTGTAAGCATGTGCACATCCAGATCCTTCATAATATTAGTTAAAATCAATGTGCTGCTTTTTTAATTATTGCTCATGGTACAAAGCAGGGAAGGCTCATTTAGGCACGGATCAATACAGAAAAGGGATTGGTAGATGGCAGAACCGTACATCAGGCTGCTTGATGTGAAAATCATTGGGCCTGTGCCGTGGCGGTGGAGGGCTATCATTTGGGTTAGCCTCCAGCCGGCTGGAGGGCAGTGTAATAGGTGAACCGTGCATGAACCAGGGCCCCTTGCTGGGACGCTCCTGCAGGAGTTGCTCCTGGTGTACAGCATCATACACATCTTTAGAAAAGGAGCGATTAAGAAAACTTATCTCTGCCTAGCTTTTATTGATCACATGTAATAAAGTTTGGACGGTGGCAGAGGAGGCAGTCTTTATTCTTCCTTGGCCAGCTATTTACTTTTAAAGCTCCTGGATTTCGATGAGCAGATACATGGTAAACAAATTGTTTTGAGGGTTATGTAAGTATCACACTGTGCAGCTAGGTTGCCAGTGGAAATGTGTGTACAAGGAGGAGAGAGAGGCGAGGTGGACGTGGCGGGAGAGGCATCTAACCTTCAGGCGGTGCCAATCTTAGCCAGAGCGTGTGGACACCATCCATCAAGAGCTTTTCGTTCCTGCTTTTATCTCACCCCAGGAATACATGAGAGCATTCTGAAAGCAAAACAAACCCATAGAATTGCAAGCTCTGACAACCTCATAAGGCATATCCATCCTCAGTATTTCTTAATCTACCCATATTAACAAAAGAAGACTAGATTATGGAATCCTTAGTATCGGTTTTTTTAGATAAATGGATTATGCCACATTTTTACCTGTCTGGATGATGATTGCTTTAAATTAGTGAAACACAATTTAGAGAGTATTTTGTTAGTCAGATAGAATGTGCATTGTGCAAGGAATACATGTTGCTTTGACAACAAGTGGGGAGAAAGGTGGTGAGATCATTTGGAACCACAGGCACCAGCCATGCTCCATGAGGATCAAATGGATGGGAATACAGCCGCATACAAAGTGACATTCCTTCCCCACTGCAACCCACTGCCCGGAGAGCATGCCACTGAGGCAGCTGCCTGCGGTGGCCCTGTCTGAGAGGAAGTCCCCTCAGACCAGCACAAGCCTCCTTGTAGATCACAAAGACTGGCTCTGCCATTGACGGCATTGATTTCTGGTCATGACAGGCCCAGGCTTGATTGGTAAATCTCCCTCTCTCTCTCTCTCTTTTTTTTTTTTTGGTACCTTTTAATGATTGTGTACTATTTGCTTTAATTTATTTTTCCTTGACTAATCATTTGGCTTATCAGATAGTCTGGTGTTGACTCAGCCAACATTAATAGCAATTAAAAAAAAAAATAAAAATGGTAAGATCAGATAAATTGAGCAAAGCAGAAAAATCATAGACTGTTGAAAGAAGACCATAAGTTAAAAATGCGCATATGTAAACATAGATAATATTTGGAATGTCTAGTGGAAGCATCAATTGCTATCTCACAGTTTTGTATTAAGCAGTGAAGTGTAAAGATAGTTATATTAGCCGGGGGAAAATATATAAATGAATATTAACAAATAAAAGAAAAACACAGGGATAAAGCTATAGCAGTAACACTACTTCAAGGGGAGCCCTGGTGGAGCAGTGGTTAAAAGCTAAGGTTGTCAACCAAAAGGTCGGCTTTTCCAATATACCAGCACCTTGGAAACCCTATGTGGCAGTTCTACTCTGTCCTATAGGGTCACTATGAATCGATTGGAGAGCAATGGATTTTTTTGGTTTTCTCCTTCAAGGAAACCCAGTATATCATATGCAATATAAAAGTTAAATGCATACATAAATTAAAATTTGATTAATCTGTTTACAGATTAATTCTTTGTCTTTTAAAATACTTTTCACAAGACGTCTTTAAATGTGAAATCTTGAAACGTATTTGCATGTAGCTATTCATGTTAAAAAATGGGTATGTTCTCCCATGTTCATTGTAGCATTGTTGACAATAGCAAAAAGATGGAAACAACCTAGATGCCCATCAACAGATGAATGGATAAACAAACTATTGTACATACACACAATGGAATACTATGCAACAATAAAGAACAATGATGAACCTGTGAAGCATCTCACAACATGGATGAATCTGGAGGGCATTGTTGCCGTTGTTGTGAGGTACCATCGAGTCAGGTCCAACTCATAGCAATCCTATGTACAACAGAATGAAACATTGCCCAGTCTTGTGCCATCCTCACAATCTTTGCTATGCTTGAGCACATTGTTGCAGCCACTGTGTCACTCCATCTCATTGAGGGTCTTCCTCTTTTTCCCTGATCCTCTACTTTACCAAGAATGATGTCCTTCTCCAGGGACTAATTCCTCCTGATAACACATCCAAAGTATGTGACACGAAGTCTCACCATCGTTGCTTCTAAGGAACATTCTAACACAGATTTGTTCATTCTTTTGTCAGTGCATGGTATATTCAATATTCTTTGCCAACGCCACAATTCAAAGGTGTCAATTTTTCTTCAGTCTTCCTTAGTCATTGTCAAGATTTTACATGCGTATGAGGGGATTGAAAACACCATGGTTTGGGTCAGGCACATCTTAGTCCTCAAGGTGACATCTTTGCTTTTCAACACCTCAAAGAAGTCTTTTGCAGCAAATTTACCCAATGCAATGCATCTTTTGATTTCTTGACTGCTGCTTCCATGGGTGCTGACTGTGGATCCAAGCAAAATGAAATTCATAACAACTTCAACCTTTTCTCCCTTTGTTATGATGTTGCTTACTAGTCCAGTTGTGAGGATTTTTGTTTTATGTTGAGGTGTAATCCATACTGAAGGCTGTGGTCTTTGATCTTCATCAATAAGTGTTTCAAGTCCTCTTCACTTTCAGCAAGCAAGACCGTGTCATCTGCATATTGCAGGTTGTTAGTGATTCTTTCTCCAATCCTGATGCCCCATTCTTCTTCAGATAGTCCAGCATCTCAGATTATTTGCTCAGCATACAGACTGAATAAGTATGGTGAAAGAATACAATCCTGATGCACACCTTTCCTGACTTTAAACCATGCAGTATCCCCTTGTTCTGTTCGAATGACTGCCTCTTGATGTATGTACAGGTTCCTCATAAGCACAATTAAGTGTTGTGGACACCATCCATTACACTGAGTGAAATAAGTCAATCACAAAAGGACAAATATCGTATGAGACCACTACTATAAAAACTCATTAAAAGGTTTACACACAAAAAGAAACAATCTTTGATGGTTACAAGGGAGGGGAAAAGTGGGGAGGGAAAAACACTAAATAGACAATAGACAAGTGGCAACTATGGTGAAGGGTAAGACAGTACACAGTCCTGGGGAAGCCAGCACAACTCGTCCAAGGCAAGGTCATGGAAGCTCCATAGACACATCCAAACTCCCTGAAGGACTGAATTACTGGGCTGAGGGCTGTGAGGACCATGGTCTCAGGGAACATCTAGCTCAATAACATAGTTTATAAAGAAAATGTTCTAGATCCTACTTTGGTGAGTAGCGTCTGGGGTCTTAAAAGCTTGTGAGCTACCATGTAAGATATTCTACAGGTCTCACTCCATTGAAAACAAGGGAGAGTGAAGAAAACTAAAGACACAAGGGAAAGATTAGTCCAAAGGACTAATGGACCACAACTACCACAGCCTCCACCAGACTGAGTCCAGTACAACTAGATGGTGCCCAACTACGACACTGACTGCTCTGACAGGGATCACAATAGAGGGTCCCGGACAGAGCTGGAGAAAAATGTAGAACAAAATTCTAACTCACAAAAAAAGACCAGACTTACTCGCCTGACAGAGACTGGAGAAACCACAAGAGTATGGCCCCGGACACCCTTTTAGCTCAGTAATGAAATCACTCCTGAGGTTCACCCTCCAGCCAAAAAAGGGAAAAAAAAAGTGTGCATTCTCATTCTCTCTCTCCTCTGTCACCTTCTGTTGTCCCAGTTGTATTTTACTTTGTTTACTCACTTACGTACTGTACCTTGAATGTCTAATGTCACATTTCTCTCACATATGCAATTGTTCATGTTACCCAGGACCTTACTTCGGGAGATGAGCTCATCCATCAGAATGACTGGGCTTTTACAGCCCAAACCTGAGTAGGAATGGGTTAGTCCCAGCCTCCACACTTGTGTCTGTAAAAAAATTTTGACCTGCTTTTTCCTTACAGATATTTTCATGAATACCAGGTGTTACAGCAGGATCTGTCCCAAACAAAGATAGAATATGAAAGAGTCATCAAATCTCTAAAAAATCTTGATGGAAAACATTTCTATTTAGTAGAGTTTTCATAGGGGAAAATAAAAAGGAAAGAAATAGATGGCAGAAGCTATCATATGCATGATAGGTTATGAAATAAAACACCCAACACAAGAATAAAAGAGACATGATTTTCTCAGTCAGATAGGATTATTAGAGCAACAAATTTGAAACTATTGACAGAAACTAAATGAAATAATTTATACATGACATACTTGCAAAATTAATTAATGATTTGTCATGTAATATTTACTGAGTGTCAACCATTGAAGAAGACCAGCACAGTGGGGGAACACAGGGGCTTACGATCTAGTGAGGTTTCAACTAAGCAAAGGCCATTTCTTACCCACATTTCCAACAATCTGGTTAACTAAGATAACACGAAAATATTCCCACTACAAACCCCTAGAAATACTAGATAAAATAATTTTAAATGCAGAGTTGATTTTACACCAAATAAAGTAGACTCTTCAGGTACTAGCAAGAAGAACTGGAATGCAAGCTTTTAGTATCAGAACTGGTGCTGAGGCCAACTGATGCTGGTGGTGATGGCGGAGGTAAGGCCTTCTGATGTTGGTGGTGATGGTGGAGGTGGGGTCATCTGATGCTAGTGGGTTTGGTGGAGGTGAGGATGGTGGAATTGGATGGTATACAGGTCTTATTGCCTGTGAAGAGATAGAAGGTAAAGTCTCCAGCTTACATAGGTGGGGGGTTAAAACTGAGGTCACTGCTTTTACCAGAGCCCTTGAAAAGTTGTAACTTGAGTAAAATAATCGACCAGAAAACAATACAGCAATTGACTCAGGGAAACCAAAAGGAAATTTTGCCCTGCCAGGCTGAGGGTAAAAAACAAACAAAGATTCTCCTGTGAATTTGAACCATGAGTCAGTATTTCTCATGGATTAGGTATTTGCATTTATCCTATTCACTAAACTTAGAAAATACCATGACAATTCATGCTAGGCTAATAATAACCTGGTATGATCAAATAAAAAAACAAACAAAAAATAAAACAAACAAACAAACTGAAATACAGTCACATACCCCAGCTACAAGTAATTCACATAGAAAAAATAGGCCCCTATTAAGGTGAAATACAGCCAAAATTTAAAAACATGCAAGCAACTGATATAACATGAGCAAGATCTGAGCAGACACAAAAAATAGCATTAATAAACCCATAATAATAATTTCCATAATAGAGTAGTAATCAGAAAAGAAATAAAACATAAGTATGCCCAGAAGAGGATTCTACATTCACCACTTCTATTCAACATTACACCAGAGATTCTAGACAACATGGAAACAAAAAAAATGTATCCAAATGAGAAACTATGAAGAAAAACTTTATTTGCAGACAACATGATCAGCTATGTAGGAATCCCAATGGAATCATCCAAAAAGTGGTTAGAATTGAAGCAATTTTAGCAAGATTGCAGAATAAAAGACTGATATACAAAAATCCAGTTAATACATCAGAAGTTTCAATACTGTTAAGATGTCAATTATCCCCAAACTGGTCTATAGATTCAAAACATTCCTAATCAAAATCCCATCAGCCTTTTGTAGAAAGTGATAAGCTGATTCTAAAATTCATGTGGCAATTTTTAGGACCTAGAACAGTCAAAACAACTTAGTAGAAGGGGATAAAGTTGAAACACCAACATTAACTGGTGTCAAGCCTTATTATAAAGCTACGAATCATGGAAGTGTGGTATTGCCATCAAGATAGACAAATAGATCAATGAAACAGAATACACACACCATCCTGAAAACAAAAGAACTAGCTCTTTTGAAACATACACCTAAATATAGAACATAAAACTCTAAAACTTCTAGAAGAAAACATAATAGAAAATCTTTTCATCTTGGGATAGGCAAATAATTCATGTATATTATACCAAAAGTATAATCCATAAAAGAAACAAAAGCTAAATTGGACTTTCTCAAAATTAAAAACTTCTGTTCTCTTTGAAAGGCACTGTTGGGAGCATGAAAAAACAAGCCATGGACTGGGAGAAAATATATGGAAAGTATATATATATGTGTGTGTGTGTGTGTGTGTGTGTGTGTGTGTGCTTGTTTGTTCTATTGAGTTTTGAGAATTCTCTATATTTTTGGATATAAATCATATAAAGAATTCTTGAAACTTAATAGGAGAACAAACAACCCAATTAAGAAAAGGGCAAAATGTTTGAACAGACGCTTCATCAAAAAAGACATACAGATGAAAAATAATCACATGAGAAGAGACTCAATGTCATTAACTGTTTTGAAAAAAATGGCATTGAGTTGATTCCAACTCATAGCAACCCTGTAGTACAGGATAGAACTGCCCAATAGGGTTTCCAAGGAGCAGCTGGTGGATATGAACTGCCAACCTTTTGGTTAGCAGCTGAGTTCTTAACCACTGTGCCACCAGGCAAATGCAAATTAAAATGAAAAGGAGTAATAGATGGAGCAAGGACATTTTTTAATGACATTTAGTGAAACTGTTGTGCACATTATGCATTTGTCAAGACCATGGAACTGTACAGCACTAAGAGAGAAACCTGATGTAAGCTACAGAGTTTATCTAATAGTAGTGTATCAATATTTATTCATCAGTTACAACAAATGTACCACGTGAATGCAAGGCGTTAATAATAGGGGACACTGGGCAGAGGGAGGGAGGGAGTATGTGGAAACTTTCTGTGAAATTTACCTGTCAACTTAAAACTTTTCTAAAAAATAGTCTTTTAACAAACAATGTTGTTGCTATTGTTGTGTGTTGTCGAGTCAATTCTGACTCATCGTGACCCTATAGGACAAAGACAACTGACCCATAGGTTTCCAAGGCTGTAATCTTTATGGAAGCAGACTGCCCCATTTTTCTCCTGTATAGTGTCTGGTGGGTTCGAACTGCTGACCTTTCAATTAGCAGTCCAGAACTCAACCACTGTGCCACCAGGGCTCCTTAAACTAACAACTACAAAAAAACTCACCACCATTGAGTCCATTCCAACTCATAGTGACACTATAGGACAGAGTAGAACTACCCCATAGGTTTCCAAGGAGCGGCTGGTGGATCAAACTGCCAACCTTTTGGTTAGTAGCCAAATGCTTAACCACTGTCCTACCAGGACTCCATAAACAAACAATACTTGGTTGAAAACACACAAACAAATATGACACAGAGATACTATCACATATCTATTAGAATGGTTAACATTACGAGATTGACCATGCCAAGTGTTTGTAAGGAAGTGGAGGAACTGGAACTCTCACACTGATGGGAGAAACAAAGTGGTGCACCCATTTGGAAACAGTTTGGCAGCTTCTTCAAAATTTAAGTATATGCCTACCATCTGATCTAGCTATTCTACTCCTAGGTGTTTACCAAGCAGGAAAGCACACATGTGCCCATACAAATACTTGTGCATGAATGTTTATAGTAGCTTTATCCATAATAGCCCCAAACTGGAAACAACGCAAATGGTCATTAACAGGTAATCTATCCATACATCCAAATACTAGTTAGCAATAAAAAGCAATGAACTGCTGCTATAGCAACATGAGTTGATCTCAAAACAATTACGCTGAATGAAAGAAGACAAACAAGAGTACAAACCTGTATTAGCTTCCTGTGGCTGCTGTAAAAAATTACCTCAAATAGAGCAGCTTAAAACAACACAAATTTATTATCTTACAGTCCTGACGTTCAAAAGTCAGAAATGAGTGTTACTGGGTTAAAATCAAGGTGTCAACAGAATTGTGTTCCTTCTGTAGGCTCTAGGGGAGAATCCATTTTCTTGCCTGTTCCAATTTCTAGAGGCTGCCAACATTCCTTGGCTTATGACCTCCAGTCAACAACTGCATCCTTCCAACCTCTGCCTCCATTGTGACGTCTCCTTCTCTGATTCTGGCTCGTCTGTCTCCCTCTGTCCCTTTGTAATCACACTGGACTCACATGGATAATTCAGGATAATCTCCCCATCTCATTATCCTTAATCACATTTGCTAAGTCCCTTTTCCCATGTAAGGTAGCTCATTCACAGGATCTGGGGACTAGGATATGGACATACTTAAGGGGCCATTATTCTGCCTACTGAAGTATGATTACATATATACAATTTTAGAAAAAACAAACCAATCTATAGTGACAGAAAGCAGATCAGTGGTTACCTAAAGTTTGAGGAGAAGGTAGGGAGGGTTGGTAGGGAAACATTACAAAAGGGCATGAGGAAACCATTAGGGGTGATAAATACGTTTGCTTTCTTAACTGTGGTGATGGTTTCATGAGTATATCCAAAAAACACGCTGCCTTCGAGTCGATTCCAACTCATAGAGACCCTATAGGGCGAGTAGAACTCCCCATAGGGTTTCCAAGGAGCAGCTGGAGAATTTGAATGCTGACCTTGTGGTTAGCAGGTGAGCCCTTAACCACTGCACCACCAGGGCTTCTCATGCAATTGTGAAGTTATTGTATGCCAATTGCACCTCATTAAACATATTAAAGAAGTGTGTTCAAAATTATATAAGACCTCAAAAAATTAATAATTAAGAAATCAGTAAGTTTTATACAAAAAGAATATGTAAATAAGAATCAAATAAAACTTTTAAGAATACATAATAAGTTAATTAAAACTGAAAAATGATGTGTCTGTTTGACGTTACACCATTTCTGGATTTGGGGCATTGGGGCACTTGAAACTCCTTCACTGCTCCTTTGGCCATGTATGGGCTGATGAGATGTATTGAATTATGAGTAGCAAAATGCTATTTTAGACATGTTGAGAAGGTATAGGCTCATTATAATTGCATACTGTGGGAAAAAAATGAAACAGCTAAAGCTGGAAAAATTTGAACAACAAGATAAATATCATAGTATTGGATTACAATCCGAAGTCTAAAATAAATATCCATGAGTCCATATTAATATAAATAAATGATTTAATAAATTATAAATGCAGAATAAAAGAGAAATCTCTCATGCAGAAGAACTTCAAATATCTTAGGTAACTATACCTCCAAGGGAGGAGAACATAACTCCCCACTTCTTAGGTTTAAGCTTAGTACAGCCAATTCATTCCATAGATAACTGTATAGAAAAGAGGAAAAGCAGTTACTTTTAGTGGAGAAACCTCATAAACCAGACCTCAGCCAGGTGATCAAGGTCAACAACAACAGTCATAAATCCTGTCGACACTTTGTACCCTTGCTATGATGTGATGAGAAGGGAAGTTTACTGCTGCGATCTTCCTCCCCAAAACCCATAAGCCCTAATCATGATAAAAAAAAAAAAAAAAAAACAGGCAAATTCCAATAGAGAGGCTTCCTACAAAATACCTGGCCAGGACTCCTCAAAACTGTCAAGGTCATCAGAAACAAGGAAAGTCTGAGAAATTGTCACAGCCAAGAGGAGCCTAAGGAGACACAATGACGAAATGCCATGTGGTGCCGTGGATGGGACCCTGGGACAGAAAAAGGACATTAGGTGCAAACTAAGGAAATTGAATAAGGTATGGACTTTAATGATTATCAGTATCGGTTCATTAATTGTAACAAAGGTACCTCCTCACTAAAGTAAGATATTAATAATCAGGAAAACTTGGGGGGGGGAGGGTGTATATGGGAGTCTGTATTTTTCTTTAAATCTAACTATTCTGAAAAATAATATATTAAAAACACTGACTTCATCTAAAAACCACATCATCGTACAGTTCACACGAGAACCACTGCCATTAGGAGAGGTAGTTGTGTTTTACTTTTATTTTATAGGATTAGTTGAGAAAGGTGCCTTGCTAACTTTATCTACTTGGTAGTTTGAACAATGGCCAAGTAAATTCTCAAATCTGGTTTAAAAACATTGCTCCCTGGTGGACGCCCTCTATACCAGCTGCCATCTGAAAATGAATTTTCACAGCTTAGTTTTAAGCACCTTGAAAATGGGAGTTTATCATGAAAATGCTGACACAACCCGAATGAGAGCAGGGTGAATGCATTGCTGTAATTTATAATGTCAGCCCATATTCCGGCGGCTTCTCCGTGCACTACGCTTGGTACAAATAGGAAGGGAAGGTACTGCAGTGAATTATTGTGCAATTAATCATTTCACCATGAGGGATTCATTTACTAATTAAAAACGCAAAAAGAGTAAATTGAAATAACCAGTGACTACTAAATCACGTCTCCTGAAGCATCAGCTGCATTGTAATAAATCACCGTGCATCAATCAGAGCCATACGTATGTGGACACCTATGTTCAAGACTGCCCAAACATCCCTGATGCACTCCAAGATTCTTCTCATAGACACACAGGAAAAAAAAAAAATACAAATACAACTTTGTATTCTAAAAAATAAAAAATAGTCAAAGTAAAACTCGAAGTAAAAAAATCTTTTAATATGAAATATAGAATAGCGATTATTATGTTTTATATAAGTATGTGAAATCCTCACACTTTATACCTTGTTACTTATATCATGAGAGTTGACACGTTGATTCTTTTGATACATTGCTGTTGTCAGTTGCCTTCGAGTTGGCTCTGACTCACGGCATTCTGTACAGCAGATCACTGGTATGCTCGAGCTCATTTTGTGACTATTGTGTCTATGCATCTCATTGAAAGTTTCCCTTGTTTTTACTGGCCCTCCACTTTAACAAACACGATGTGCTTCTCTAGCTACCCATCCCTCCTGATGATACATCCAAAGTAAGAGAGTTAAAGTCTCTGACAATGTTCTGTGATCCTTAGGGTTTTCACTGGCTAATTATTAGAAGTAGATTGCCAGCCTTTCTTCCTAGTCTGTCTTAGTCTGTAAGCCCCATTGAAACCTGTCCACTATGGATGATACTGCTGGAATTTGAAATACCGGTGGCATAGCTTCCAGCATCACAGCACTGTGCAAGCCACCACAGTACAACACACTCATAGACACGTGGTGGTCTTTTGATAAAGGTAAGCATTTGTAGGCAAGTTCACTAAACCTATTCAACTGGTTTTTGTACTTTCTTATTTCTTTATATTTCTCATTTCTGAATCAGTTACTGGTGAGTATAACAAGATAGAATTGGAAAGTTCCTCAATTTTCAACATCCTTTTGAAATTTTCTCACGAGGAATTAGTGAAGCTACAAAGACAGTCAACCCAGATACGACTAATCTTGATGTCAAACTAAAGTATTTACAGAATTTGGGTTCTCAGAATTTGTTCCTTTTCCTCTATATATTACGAATTAGACTTCCCTTTCTGAATTCCTCTCCTCTGTGGGACATGGACTTCAATCCAATGGTGTCTAGAAAAGAGGGAAAAAAGGATCATGTAAGTGAAATTGGGAGACCTTCAGAGAGATAAGAAGGGTGAAGCAGAAGCTGAGGAAGAGGGAGTGGGGTGTTGTTATTTAGATATGAAATTTAAAGCATGGAGAGAGAGAGCATTTGTCAGGACAGAAGGGAAACTGGTATAAGGATGGCGCAGGATGGGAGGAGGGGGGTGGTCATGGCATTCTCCAAGAGGCCATGACTGTCTGTTCCTGCACCCCTCCCGGAGTCTGCACTGGCTGTCCTCACTGAGGTGAAACATAGCTACAAGGCCAGAAAAGTCTCTATCTGCCTGTTGCACATGTAACTGAAGAGAGCGTGTGTGGTAAATGAAGGAAACAGGAATGGTGATTCTTTCTCACAGTATTGAAAAAGAATGTGCT
>NW_004444112.1:271624-295672 GCF_000243295.1 Trichechus manatus latirostris
CATCTCGTCAAGGGTCTTCCTCTTTTTTGCTGATCCTCTACATTACCAAGCATGATGTCCTTCTCCAGGGACCGATCCCTCTTAATAACATGTCCAAAATATGTGACACGAAGTCTCACCATCCTTGCTTCTAATGAGCATTCTGGCTGTACCTCTTCCAAGACAGATTTGTTCATTCTTCTGGCAGTCCATGGTATATTCAATATTCTTTGCCAACAGCATAATTTAAAGGCATCAATTCTGCTTCGATCTTCCTTATTCACTGTCCAGCTTTCACATGCATATGAGGTGATAGAAAACACCATGGCTTGGATCAGGTGCACCTGAGTCCTTAAAGTGAAATCTTTGCTTTTTAACACTTTAAAGAGGTCTTTTGTAGCAGATTTGCCCAGTGCAATATGTAGTTTGATTTCTTGACTGCTGCTCCCATGGATGTTGATTGTGAATCTAAGTAAAATGAAATCCTTGACAACTTTAATCTTTTCTCCATTTATCATGATATTGCTTATTGGTCCAGTTGTGAAAATTTTTGTTTTCTTTATATTAATCCATATTGAAGGCTGTGGTCTTTGATCTTTATCAGTAAGTGCTTCAAGTGCTCTTAATTTAAAAAGCAATGTTGTGTCATCTGCATATCACAAGTTGTTAATGAGTGTTCCTCCAATCCTGATGCCACGTACGTCTTCATATAGTCCAGCTTCTCGGATTATTTGCTCAGCATACAGACTGAATAAATATGGTGAAAGAATACAACCCTGATGTACAACTTTCTGGACTTTAAACCACGTGGTATCTCTTGTTTTGTTCAAAGAACTGCCTCTTGGTCTGAGTACATGAGCACAATTAAGTGTCCTGGAATTCCTATTCTTCACAATGTTATCCAGAATTTGTTATGATCCACATGGCCGAATGCCTTTGCATAGTCAATAAAACCCAGATTAACATCTTTCTGGTATTCTCTACTTTCAGCCGTGGGCCATCTGATGTCAGCAATGATATCCCTTGTTGCATGTCCTCTTCTGAATCCAGCTTGAGTATATCTCATCTGAATTTAAAGTGCTGCAACTACTTTTGAATGATTTTCAGCAAAATTTTACTTGTGTGTGATATTAATGATATTATTCAATAGTTTCCTTATTCTGTTAGATCTCCTTTCTTTGAAATGGGTACTAATATGGATCTCTTCCAGTAGATTGGCTAGGTAAGTGTCTTCCAAATTTCTTGGCATAGATGAGTGAACACATCTAGTATAGCATCTATTTGTTGAAACATCTCAGTTGGTATTCTATCAATTCTCAGAGCCTTATTTTTCTCCAACGCTTTCAGTGCAGCTTAGACTTTTTCCGTTGGTGCCATTGGTTCTTGATCATATGCTACCTCCTGAAAAATCACTGAACGTCAAACAATTTTTTTTTTGGTACTGTGACTCTGTGTATTCCTTCAATCTTCTTTTAATGCTTGATGCTTCCTGCATCATTTAATATTTTCCCTGTAGAATCCTTCAATATTGCAACTCGAGGCTTGAATTTTTTCTTCAGCTTGAGAAATGCCAAGCATGTTCTTCCCTATGGTTTTCTATCTCCAAGTCTTTGCATGTTTCATTATAATACTTTACTTTGTCTTCTCGAGCTGCCCTTTGAAATCTTCTGTTCAGCTCTTTTACTTCATCATTTCTTCCTTTTGCTTTAGCTACTCTGTGTTCAAGAGCAAGTTTCAGAGTCTCTTCTGACATCCATTTTGGTCTTTTCTTTCTTTCCTGTCTTTTTAATGACCTGTTGTTTTATTCATGTATGATGTCCTTGATGTCATTCCACAACTCGTCTGGTCTTCACTCATTAGTGTTCAAGGCACCAAATCTATTCTTCAGATGGTCTTTAAATTTTAATTGGTTTTTGTGGATTTGTTCTAATTTTCTTCAACTTCAACTTGAACTTGCATATGAGCAATTGATGGTCTGTTCCACAGTCGGCCCTGGCCTTATTCTGACTAATGATACTGAGCTTCTCCATAGTCTCTTTCCAAAATGTAGTCAATTTTATTCTTGTGTATTCCCTCTGGCGAGGTCAGGTGTATAGTTGCCATTTGTGTTGTTAAAAAAAGGTATTTGCAGTGAAGAAGTCATTGGTCTTACAAAATTCTATCCTGTGATCTCTGGCATTGTTTCTTTCACCAAGGCCATATTTTCCAAGCACCAATCCTTCTTTGTTTCCAACTTTCGCATTCCAATCGACAATAATTATCAATGCATCTTGACTGCATGTTTGATCAATTTTGGACTGCAGAAGTTGGTAACAATCTTTAATTTCCTCATCTATGGCCTTAGTGGTTGCTGCAGAAATTTGAATAACAGTTGTATTAACTGGTCTTCCTTGTATGCATATGGATATTATCCTATCACTGACAGTGTTGTACTTCAGGATAAATCTTGAAATGTTCTTTTTGACAATAATGTGAAGCCATTCCTCTTCAATTTGTAATTCTGAGTATAATAGACGTTTTGATTGTCTGATTCAAAATGGCCAATACCAGTCCATTTCAGCTCACTAATGCCTAGGATATCTATCTTTATGTGTTCTATTTCATTTTTGATGACTGCCAATTTTTCTAGGTTCATACTTCATACATTCCAAGTTCTGATTATTTGCAGCTCTTTCTTCTCATTTTGAGTTATGTCACATCAGCAAATGAAGGTCCCCAAAACTTGACTCCATCCACGTCATTAAGTTCGACTCCACTTTGGGAAGGTAACTCTTCCCTAGTCATATTTTGAGTGCCTTCCAACCTGAGGGGTTCATCTTCTGGCACTATATCAGACAGTGTTCTTCCACTATTCATAAGGTTTTCAATTTTTGCAGAAGTAGACAGCCCAGCCCTTCTTCTCACTCTATCTTAGTCTGGAAGCTCAACTGAAACCAGTCTACCAAGGGTGACCTGCTAGTATTTGAAATACTGATAGCAAAGCTTTCAGTATCACAGCAACACACAAGCCACCACAGTATGACAAATAGATATATAGATATGGACAAATGAGACATAGATAGATGATATATACAGATATAAGATACAATCATACATAGAAAAGAAAGTTTTAAAATATAGTAATACTATACTTTTTCCTCAAAAATATTTATTGTATAAACATAATTTTTGGAGTTACCTTAAATATGATATTGATTATGAATTTGTACTTTAGAGTTAAACAAACTTGGGTTGTAAACAAAACTCCGCACTTCATAGCTGGCTGACTGTCTCAGTCATCTAGTGCTGCTCTAACAGAAATACCACAAGTGGATGGCTTTAGCAAAGAGAAGTTTATTCTCTCACAGTCCAGTAGGCTACAAGTTCAAATTCAGGGCTTCAGCTCCAGGGGAACGCTTTCTCCATCGGCTCTGGAGGAAGGTCCGTGTCATCAATCTTCCTTTGGTCTGGGAGCTTCTCTGCGCAGGAACCTCAAGTCCAAAGGATGCGCTCTGCTCCCAGCACTGCTTTCTTGGTGGTATGAGGTTCCCATGTGTCTCTGCTCACTTCTCTGTTTTGTATCTCAAAAGAGATTGCATTAAGACACTAATCTTGTCAGCCTCACCAGTATAACCTCATCACAGTGATAGAGTTTACCACACATAAGGAAATCACGTCAGATAACACAATCATACAATACTGGGAATCATGACCCAACCAAGCTGACAGATATTTTTGGGGGACACAACTCATTCCATGACACTGACTTTGTGTGTGCCCTTAGTTCTCTGAGCCTCAAGTCTCCTCATCTGCTAAATGGATAATGCAGAAGCACCATCATAGTGGAGTTTTGTGAAAATAATGAGGTGTCTTCAGTTGAAGAGAGGCATTATTGAAATATTTTTAATTATTGATTGATGGAGGAAATAATCACGGCAATAATCTTGTAGTGTTTCTACTTATATTTTGGAAAGAAAATTTTAGCACAAAGACAGATACTCTAGCCTAAGGAAAGAATATCTAGTAGCAAGAAACCTGAAGCCCTGTGCTAGAATGTGTTGAATACTGAACAAACACGAAGTATGAAAAATAGGGCGGAATTCGGCATACATGACTAATAGTGACAGTGACACTGATCAAAGGGTATGTTCACGCAGGTCTTTCCGTGTAGATGGTGCTGAATACCAGAGAAGGGTGCACTTCCCACCCAGAAACTACTATAGACGCATGGTATAAAAACATAGGAATATGAACAATCTTGTATAACGTTGGAATATTCTACGGTGATAAAAAATAAAGCCAAGTGAAAGCATGGAAAGGTTATTCAGTGTAAATAAATCTGCTTAAAAGTCATATGCACTTTCAATATAAATTAGTCAGTCTGAGCTAAATATTGGCTGTGCCAATGTTTTGTTGTTTTAGTTTCAGAGCCGTTAGAGTAGACGTTAGTCGGAAATTAAGTAACTCGGAAATAAACTCTGATACCAATCAAACTAAGAGTGCTTAAAAATAAAGTTGTATTAGAGGCCCTTTCCCTACCTTATTTCTCTCCAGAGCGCTTTTCACCATCTAATACGTGATATAATTCACTTATTCACATTTTCTGTCATCTTCTTCCTCCCACTAGAATGTAAGCTCCCTGAGGGCTGGGGTTTTTGTCTCTTTTTTTCACAGTTGTTCCCAAGTTTGTAGGGGGAAAAAAAAAACTTAATAAATGCTTGTAAAAGAGGTTAAGGTCTTTTTCTAGTGCCTTCAATAATGTTGCCCATTCACTTCCATTAGAGAGTTTTCTGTGTTTTTTTTTTTAATTTTTTTTTTTTTTATTATACTTCAGGTGAAGGTTTACAGAACAAATAGTTTCTCATGAAACAGTAGTACACATATTGTTTTATGACGCTGGACAGCCCATAAAACCAAATGGGACTAATGAGGCATAGCAGTCCAGGGACAAGGGTTAGAAGGCAGAAGGGGACAGGAAAGCTGGTGATAGGGAACCCAAGGTTGAGTAAGGATAGTGTTGATGTGTTGTGAGGTTGTTAACCATTGTCATGGGGCAACATGTATACTAGCTGTTTAATGAGAAACTATTTTGTTCTGTAAACCTTCATTGAAAGTGAGAATAGCAGCACAATTGGAAGAGCGTAGTTGATGTCACTGAACTGTGCATGTAGAAATTTTTGAAATGGTGTATCTTTGACTATGCATATTTTCACCAAAAGAAAAAAAAAAAAAGGTCGAGAAGGGAGAGGGTAGACATGTCATGGGGTTGTTAACCAATGCCATTAGAGCGTTTTTAATCTAAAGGTAGTATGCTCTGTGGTTGGGTGATAGGGCATGTTAAAAATAAATGAATTGGCCCAAGTCTCCAGTTCCTGGAGCTCAGACTCTAGCAGGTGCTGAGGGATCTATGAATAACTCCGCGAGAAGCTGGTCTGGGAAATGTGGGTGCCAGCTGCTGTTGAGAACTGCCTGTTCTCACAGCCCCCTCTGTGGAGTCAGCCATCGACTGGTCTCCATGAGGGTGATGTGGTAGTAAATACTCTGAGGCAGAGTGAGGATGAAGCAGGAAGAACAGAAACCATAGTGAGCCTGTCATAGATCCAGGATACAGCCCAAATCACTCAGGATATTTATATGTGACCCCAAACTGATCCATTGGTCAGAAAATTGGTTATTGGTCTGGCTATATAGTAGTGCAAAGCAATATTTCTTAGCTGTTATATTCATGCTTGCTTTTTTTCTCCTTATATGCACAAAGGTGCAGCTATTCTAAAATTGTGAGTTCAAGGAAGCCTTAAACTACGTAACTCAAACAAATACCTTGGTTTGAAAATATCTTGGATGATTAACACATCATTGGAATATGAAAAATGAAAAATAACTGTATTAGAAATAGCAATCAGGTAAATAAAAATATTTACTCTTGTGTTTAAAGTTTAGACTGCACAGATATACAAATATTCTTTAGGAAAAAGAGAAAAAGGTGCTTTCTTGCAGACCTAAGAGCAATAGTTGTTCGCAAGACACTGGATTTAACAGAGTCATTGATCACTTTGTGAGATATATTAAAAAAAGTTTGGGACACTAACCTTTTTAATGTCGATAGGAGAAATTTGCCGGAGGATCTTGAAAGGGTTAATATATCTTTTCAATTCTCCCCACCCCCAAAGAGCAATTTCCTCCTTTCTCTGCAATACCATTAGGCTCACATTTTCCACTTTCATGTATTTTCAAATAGTCCCCAAAGGGGTGACTCAATAGATCTAGAAACACTAAAAAGCAAACTTATGAAATGCCTTTTAAGCATAAGCGTACTTCATTCCCGCTAAAACATTTGCACTTTGCAAGTACACTATATGTTTTTTTCACCATCTAAATGCCCGTGTGCTTATAAGCAATACAAACTGAAAATTTCCAAGATGATGCTGATATTCTGGACAGAGTGTGGCAGCTGACTTCATAGCAGTCATTGCTTTTGAACACTGACATGCTTTTTCTGATTGTTGAAACTGGCTCCTCCCGATGGTGATTAGTCCCTTGTGTTACTGTTACTTATCAAATAGAAAGTGATCAAATATGGATTTATGCCCCTTGATGACAAATTGTGACAACCATAACTTGGTCATTTACTATAAGTGCTAACTATTCAAAATGCATATTTCAATATTTTTAAAACAGCATCAGCAGCAAAGATGTGTCACTATAACAATATAATTACATTTGCCTACTCCTGAGGTCAATATTATTTCTAGCGCAATATAAAATACAAACTCTTTATCACATTCCATTAGAATCAACTCAATTCAACAAAGATTTATTGAGAATCTGCTATGTTTCAAACACTCCATTAGGCCCTAGATATTGAGTCCCAAGTGCTGTGTGGACATTTGATTTGGGGACAAAATTAGATCAAAAAGCGGGGTAAACAGCCTCTTTTAAATATACAGTGTCAGTATTTTTTTTCCTACTCAATACGATTTAACAAAAAACTCTAATGTATTTTAAAAACCAGAAAGGAGACTGAAATTTGAAGTAAATATAGAAATAATAAGAAGAAAAATATAATAATAATAATAGAAAAATACAGGTGATTGTTGCATTAATTTTAGTCCAAAAGCAGATGTAATTTTTGTGGCTGCACGATTACTTGTAAAACAAATTGGTAACTTTTTATTATGTGTTTAAAAACTGAAGCATAAAATAACAAAACTATGGTACCCTGACAGAAAGCTGGAGGTCTAGGCCCAGGCTATTATACACTTTGATGATAACTGTGGAAATGCTGTCTACATGGATATATTCCTTAGATCCCTTTTTAGGAAAAGGGATAGGAATTAGCATTTATTAATCAACATCTATATTCTAGGGACTCTGATAAACAGTTCAGATATATGTTACGTTAGTTAGCGAGAGCTCTTTTCACCAGCCTTGTAACAGGAATAGTATTCTCCCTCACTTTTAAAATGAGAAAATTGAGACTCCAAATTGTTAATAATATGCACCTCCCTTTAGAATGTGTCATAACCAGTATCAGAACCCAGATTTTTGCTTTTAACACATGAAATAATTAACTTTTCTCACATCTTTTATATTGGTTAATTTAAAGACGTGATGTTGGAAGTGTGTAATCTTCATACGAAAGGTTTGATATATTTTCCACAGTACCATCTCTTCAATAATATGTTGCATTTATAAAAACCAGAAAGACTTGATTAGATATTGTCTTCAAAACTTTATTTTTGATGTTCTAGAAATATCAGTTATTAGAGTTGATTTTAGATCTGTATTTTGAGGACTTACTCTTTGATTTTATATTTATAAAATGTGTTATTTCCTCTGTCGTTATTGTCCATTACACACCTGTGCATGATTTTTAAAAATTTAGAATATTTGGTAACTTAGAGAATTTGGACTTTCTGGTTTCACTGTCTCATCCACAGAGGATGCAAAGGAAACAAAACAAAACAAACAAACCCACAGAACAAGACAGTGACAGTTCATTGCTCCTTCCCTGCCTCGGCCTCTCTACCCACAGGAGATAGCTTGGGGCAGTTATGAACAAGAAGGCGGAAGGATTCTCAGAAATCATAAAGCTTCTGCTTACTTTGTTTCTTGAGTAGAAGGAAAGAGCTATTTTCTTTTTGCCTTCCTCAATACATTATGACAAGAACAACAAAACCCTCCTTCACCAGGTTGCCACACTCCCTCCCTGTACCATCTCACACTGATATATTTGTCAAAAAAGTCATTATTATGCACTCACCATGACTTTTCACCAACTATCTGTGAGTTAAGTGACTTTTCTATGTCACTTAGCCTGTTGGATTTGGTTTACAGGCATTCCCTGGGTTATGAATGAGATCCATTCCTGTTTTTTAAGTCTTTAAGTTAAATTTGTAGGTAGATCAGAATAGGTGCATAAGGTTCTTATTTAGCCTTACTTTAGTTCAAGACCGGGGCAGTGGTGGCACAGCGGTTAAGAGCTCAGCCGCAAATCAAAAGGTCAGCAGTTCAAATCCACCAACTGCTCCTTGTAAACCCTACGGGACAGTTCTGCTCTGTCCAATAGAGTCACTATGAGTTGGAATTGACTGGACAGCAACGGGTTTTTGTTTTTTTAGCACAAGAAAAGGCTCAAAAACTTTTCAATGATTTTAAAGCTGCACATGCAGTAAGTGAAGGTGATTGTGATGAAGCATTTATTGCAAATAGGGGTTGGTTCAATCATTTCAAAGCGAGGGCAAAATTGCATAACATTAAACGGCAGGTAAGAGTTGCCTCTAAGTCAGATGTTAATAAATTAAAATTATCTGGCCCATCACAATGTCTTCAGACACTTTAAGAGTACATCTTAAGTATTTTTAAGTAGGGCTCTGAACCAGTTTGTTCTAGTTTGAACCCCTGCTGATAATTTGCATTTCCACCCCAGATATACTGGATCAAAATCTGCATTTTAACTAGATCTCATCACCTGGGAACTTGTTATAAATGCAAATTCTCAGCAGGTGTTCAAACTAGAACAAACTGATTTGAAACCCTGTTTTAAGATACTATCCCTTTCATGGACTATGGGTTACATATGCCCAGGTTACATTTTTCCACCCCTGGAGGTTAATTGGCAGGCATTTGAGACACTTTAGCACTTTCTGGCATTGTGGCGGATACTGGTGCAATCGCCTAAAAACCTAGGAAGTTGGTCTGCGCCACGTTTGAGTGCTGAGAGCCATTTACATGAAAGGATACTTCCCAGAGGATTCTGTCGTTTGGCTTCTGTACAGTGAGATAAGGCTTGCAAGTATGTTTATTATTTCCCTTGTGTTATTGGGAAGGTATGGTTATTGGCATTCAGGAATATCCAAGGAAATTAGTTATTTTGGGGATGAAAACAGTTTGTGATGCACTTTCTGGGCCATGGGACTGATATATCCCACAAACATGACGTGCTTCATGGAACATGGTACCAATATGGCCCACTCTAAATCAAACTGATAACAATTATGTGCAGCAAGTGCCATCTTTTTTTTAGTATTTCATGTGTATTTTTGGAAGTTTGAGTAAGGTATTTTAGAGCTCAAACATAGCCAGGAAGTGTGATACACCATGGGGCTAATTTGTCCCTTGTGTGTGATGGACTTCATGAACCATGGGACTGATACGTCCCACTTGCAATGGCACCCCATTTTTCCAAATAATAGAAAATTACCAATAAATAACAATTCAGCATCCATTCCATTAGTGAAAAAACATGACATCATCAAAAAATTCCAAAAAAAACTTCACCCATGAAAGGGTTATGCTACACTAAAACAATGGACATGATTAATTGATGCGAAATATAATTGCATTTTAAAGTTATTAATTGTGATGTATACGTGCCCATTTTGTAATATACTAAGTTGTAGATTTATTTGGGGTTACTTTTCTAAAAAGATAAGGGACATGTTTTTCCCAGCTTGCATATCTGATCACATGCGTCTTCTACAGCTAATTCACGTATGCGCGCACACACACGTCCTCACGCTCTGTCTCTCACACATACTCACAGCGTATGTTTTGATAAAGTGCTTCCACTTTTAACAGGCAGTTGTTGGCAGCGTCTCCATCATCTAGTTATGAGGTCGGGGCACTCTCACTTTGTGACAGGTCATCAGTTTATGCATGTTATGACATTTAATGAGCACTTCAAATCTAATGTAAATCCCCATGTAAACGCGTACTACATTTGCACAAGTGAATTGTATGTTTCGATGAGGTCACTGGGATTTAGCTCTTTCATCTGCATTCCTGGAAGAGCCAAGAGTCCACAGAGGAGTTGTTTAATAGTTATTTGCCATCTCCACTTGTCTTCCAATGTTGTGATTTAGATCGAGCTCCAGTGCATGAGAGAGACTTGTCCCCGGAGCATTTTTCAGAATAAATTAAGTTATAACAGAAGCCCTCTCTTAGCTCAGCATAATGAATATGAAACATCATATACTAGTGACCAAGGTCATGGTATGAGAATGAATTACTCTATTAACATCTCTTGTAAGTAGCATTAGTGATAATAAATGAAGAGGTTTAATGTAATACTGATAATATTATTCATGCAAAAATAGCATACTTTATCTTGTTAAAACGATTAAAATGTGCTTGGAGGATATTTTACGCCACAGAAATATGACGCTTGAGAGTGTTTATTGCATGTTACTGAATCCATCAACATTAAGCAGTAATGCAGATAATCTGATAAAAATCGAAAAGCTGATTTGTATGCTATGTTAATTCAGGATCATCTCTTTGGCCCTAGGTACTACCCAAATGCTGCACAAGATTGCAGCAAGCTTCAGTGGTGATATTAGAGTAAATCCAATCCTTTTGCTTATAATTTTTTCAAAGAAATTACATCCACCATTCTTTTGCATAAACCTTCTTTAGCTGCTAAGCGGCTGGTAATATTGCATTTTAAGCCTGGTATATTGCTGTTTCCTTCCCAGACGTATTTAAGCTTTGTTGTCAGTTGTAGATCATCTTATCCCAATCATGTAAATCCCCCAAAAAGCAAAGATTACTAATATGTATTGATAGTGGCCTTGTTCTTAGCATGATATAAATGCCACCTTGGTGCCACCCTCAAATCTCGATGAGCACAGGGCAGTCTTCTTATGCCATAGCTTGTCATTGAAAGAATTCTTTTGTAAATCAAGTCATATTCACCCTTGGAAAACTTCTAAACAAAGGTAGATAGGTGGTCATACAGTCCTACTGCCCCGTGAACCATCTCCATGACCCACTCCACCACCAGCATTTCATTTCCTAGCTTCCACTTGTAGGAGTTCAAAACCAAAAAAACCAAACCCATTGCTGTCAAGTTGATTCTGCTATAGGACAGAGTGGAACTGCCCCATAGGGTTTCCAAGGATCAGCTGGTGGATTCATACTGCCAACCTTCTGGTTAGCAGCTAAGCTTAACCACCGCAGCACAAGGTCCCCTGCAGGGGTTCAAAGTCTAGTTACATCTTCGTAGATTTCTGTGTGATATATTCTTCCTTTCTAGGGGTTGAGGGCTTATTAAATAGCTTCTCAACGTTTTAGCCCAGCTCTGTAACATCACCCTAATGTCCACCTCTTCCTACACCATTGCCCTGTGTCTACCTGCACAGCATTCACAATACTTTTACCTTCGTCTCAGGAGGGATTGTAATAGTCATGATAAATGTGCAGAGGCAAGTGATTTTTCTTAATAGAAGTGGTGAATAATAATAGTGTTATGATTGTATATTAACAGTATCATTTTTATTATCCCCATAGAAAACTTTATACGAAATGGAAGAAATGATTATCTTTAAAATCCTGCAAACATGTTACACTTGGGGAATTTTTCTATTTTAATTAAGACTGTAGAAAAGCCAAGTGAATGGCCATGTATATCCTATTTCTATCAACCTTTTAATTATGCCTGGCATGATCGTTTTTACTTGATCCCACATAAATTTTGCAAGTGTAAATGGAGCCGGAGTTTCAAGAGGGAGATCAGGTTTTGCATTACTGGCAAAACACATATTTATATGAATGAAGCTCTCCTGACTGTACATAATTAGTCAGGGGACAGGCGCCTAATAGGATTCTCAGAGCAAGGACTTAAAGTATTAGTTTCTCATATTTTTGATTAATGCTTTTCTTATAAGACTGTAGCCCAAATAGGATCACAGCATGCATGTTGGGTTAAGACAATCTTTGTTACAAAATACAGACATTATACCTTATCAAAGCCCAAAGGAAAATCTTGATTTTTCTACTTATGCCTACATCAGAGATAAGTCCACTCGGAGCCAAGAACATTGCTTTATATTATTTATAGTTTCAATGAGTTCCTAAGTATTAGATGCACTGGAATATATCCATCTTATTAGTTGTAGACACATCACCATACAGATGTTTGTCTAAATTTTTTTTTTTTTTTAAACAATGGCCTACAATTACAGGGTTTGCTACATCTCTGCTTATTTATTTATATGTTGGTGAAGAACTCCCATAAATCATATACAAATAATAAGTGCCAAAAAACAACTGAGAACTTACTTTGTGCCACTTAATTACTAGAGTTTTATTGGATAATAGAATTCAGACTTGGCATCAGTAAGCTGCAGATGTCCCTGGGGGTGAGAGGAGGTGAATCACCCTCAGTTGAGAATGAGTGGGTTGGACTTTACAGAAGCCAACTGCCATGTCTTTCTCCCTCTGAGTAGCTGGTGGGTTCAAACCACCAGCCTTTTGGTTAGCAGATGAGTGCCTAACCACCATGACACTAGGGCTCCTTCTTTAAAACACAGTCAACATAAATTAAAAGAAAATGTCTTAAAAAATAAAATTTTTATTTCACTCTTGTTCTTGCTGTTAGCTGCCATCGAGTTGACTCTGACTTATACTGACCTTGTGTATAACAGAATGAAACGTTTTCCAGCCCTGTGTCCTCTTCATGATCGTTGGTATGCTTGAGTCCACTGTTGATTCTGTTGTGTCAGTCATCTCATGGAGGGTTTCCCTCATTTTTGCTTACCCTCTACTTTACCAAACATGGTATCCTTTTCTAGCAATTGGTCTTTCCTGATGACACGTGCAAAATCAGTGAGCTGAGGTCTCACCATCCTTGCTTCCAAGGAATATTTTGGTTGCATTTCTTCTAAGACTGATTCGTTTGTTCTTCTGGCTGTCCACGATATATTCAATATTCTTTGCCAGCACCACAATTCCAATGCATCAAGTCTTCTTCTGTCTTCCTTTTTCATTGTCCAGCCTTCACATGCACGGGAGGTGATTCAAAAGACCATGGCTTGGGTCACGTGCGGCTTAGTCATCAAAGTAACATCTCTGTTTCATTGTTTTCATTCTTAAGCAACCACGGTTACTGACTGCTGGGAGTTGTGTGCTAGCTATATACTGCATGACTTCTCAAACCTTAGCTAAGATTGGATATTCCCTCTTATATCCTATGCGTCTTGATTTTTGTGTGGACTTGGCTTTCTTCACAGAAACTAGCAAATCTCAGCTTCTCAAGAATGTGGTGCCATTGAAGAGAACGTAGCAACATCCACGTGACCGTCCATGTAGAAACCCTGAGTTACCTCAAGGCCATCGTGACCACAGTGTGTGGCAGATTTCAAGTTTCATTGCCCTTCCCTCAAATGTTGAAATATCCCATGATGCCCTGGGGTGTAATGGCACACATTTTGGAAACTGCAGAATAAACCATCTCTAAGGTGCCATCCAGTTCTCCCAACCATGGTTTTTCTAGTCATCACAACATCTCCATGACCATTTATTTTGCATCTACTCTGGTGCTGACGCTGGGGATACATGCGCTGTGCCTTCAGAGAACTTATAGTGCCTTGGGGGATGGAGATTGAAACCAGTGAAGATAACTTGGTATTGTAAATTCTGACACTATGGCATACACATGGTTATGTCAGTATAACAACTCGTAGTCATATTAAAATGTGCTTTAGGCAGATCATCTCAATGGTGTAGAGCGCACACTGGAAGGAGGAGTCTGGAGGTAATGGTAGAGGGGTTGTTGTTGTTGTCAGCGACCCTCCAGTCAGCCCCCAACTCAAGGCGACCTCATGCACAATGGAATGAAATGATGCCCAGTCCTGCACCATCCCCATAATTCGTTGGGGATCGAACCGTTGTGACCCATAAGGTTCTCACTGGCTACTCAGAAGTAGATCACCGGGCCTTTCTTTCTAATCTGTCATAGTCTGGAAGCTCCACTGAAACCTGTTCAGCATATAGTAACACACAAGCCTCCACTGACAGGTGGGTGGTGGCTGTGCATGAGGTGCCTTGGCCGGGAATTGATACCCAGGTCTCCTGCATGGAAGGCGAGAAGTCTACCACTGAACACCACGGCCCCCTCAGAAGGACATGGCCCACCTGTAATTGCAGACTGCAGGCTCAGACCTTACCCGTTCTAGGGGGCTGGCAGTGATACCTGCTGTGTCCGAGAGGCAGATGGCAGAGACCCCGATCGCTGCAGATGAGGGGGATGTGGTCTGTGCACAGTGTAATGTCGTGGCCCAGATGGGGTGGCAGTTCCCCTCACTCCCAGGAGCCCTCCTGTGGCTGCTATCTTCCTGCTGTGCAGCCTCCATCCCTGAGTACCTGGTCCTAGTGAGTCTGTAACCCGATCTGCTTTAATAAGTGATGCTCGGCTTAAAGCAGCTAGAGTTGATTTCTGTCTTTTGCAACCACATATCCTGATAAAACACAATGGATGTATGGCATCTTCTTGTGATTAGATTCCAGAGATGTTATCATGTGATGAAGTCTCTGGGTGGTGCAAACTGTTTGTGCTTGGCTACTAACCAAAGGTTGGTGGTTCAAACCCACCCCGCAGTGCTGCAAAAGAAAGGCCTGGTGATCCACTTCTGAAATACCAGCCTTTGAAACCTTATGGAGCAGTTCTACTCTGTAACACAGGAAGGCAGCTCTGTGGCTCAGAGCACTCCATCCATCCTGTGATGGAGTACCCTTCTCTCTCCATCCTATTCAGTACACACACCATAATCTTGGCTACAGTCTGCAGTGCTTTTCTTTGAAGACTCCTACCCAAGATCACGGTGGTTGATCCACTGCATTAAAGAGAGACGCAGTCAGTGTAAATCTCAAGTGAAAAGTCAGCCTCAGGGGTTTGAAAAACCAAACACTCAACTCATTTTTTATAAGAGCAGCAACTTGGCAGGCGCAGGGTGAGCTTAACCAAACCACATAGCCGATTTTACACAAAGAAAGAGCCATTAGGGCCATGAGTGATATTCCATGAAACACCAGATTCCAGGGAAGCCGGGGGCTCTGTGCCTATCAGCATTGATTCCAGCCTGGAAGGTGTCAAGGAGAAACAATGCCGCGTGGGAGAGGCAATGAGGCGGAGCGCACAGTTATGGATTCGAAGCAGGCTTGGCTGTTTGCGGTTTGATATTTCTATTTGGGAGGCCAAGGAGACGACTGGGCAGCAGTGCCTAAGTCACAACGTGACACCACAGCCTCCCTCTCAGCCCTTGGCTCAGTCCACATGCCATTCCATTTGTGAAAACAAAAGAGACTTCAGTGGGGCAAGTAAAGGATAAAGGAGTTTCTGCCAAATAACGGAAACAAGAAAACAAAAGCTCACCATTTCGGTGCCTGGTAAGTTGGGTTATGTCCCAGTGAGTAGAATCAGAAATCTTGTACTCGGTCCTGGAGCCTATGGTTTGTTTTTGGAGACTACTCCTTAAATCGTGTCTTTCGAGCTAGGAGTAAGAGTCGAAGGAGCTCTGGATAACTATTCTCTTCATTTTGCCAAAGAAGGTTTATATTGAAACAGACATACAGACATACTTAAATTTGAAGCCTCATATCAGATTATTAGAAGAGTGTGTTTGATCAATTCTAGAGCGCAGAATTAGAAGCAGCAGTACCATGTCTAAGCTCAATGAATAGAAGCTCCAAATGCAGATAAAATTTAGGTACCAGACCGTCTTCAGAAATCTAAGTCAGTATATTTCCGCCCCATTACATTTTAGGGGAAATTTTTCATTCTTTCTATACACTTATACATCATTGCATAGAATAAACTGAGTACAAGATTATGAGTGATTTGATGAACATACATTAATATCAAGCCTGATTTGCCAAAAATTGACATTTCAAATTCATTAAAAAGCTACAATATGATTAATTGAAGATGGTGCAATTGGGCAGAAGAGAAATATAAAATATGAGTGCAATTTACAATTAAGTTAGGAGGCAATATTACTTAAATGAAAGAGGTAGTTGATTTAAAAATATTAACAATGAACTAAGCCTTAATTTGTGTTTTAGAGTTTAGTCGGATTTGAGTGCGGAAGATAATGAGGCTGTGTAGGGTATTTAGATACAGATTTAGATACAGATACAGATCTGGAAGAACGGGGAGAAGGGTATAGAGCTCAGATGAGACATCCGGGTCAGCTTGGCCCGCAGGTCTTCTTCCACGAAACTCTGAGCAGAGTGTGGCTGGGAGAAAGAGGAAACCAGCTTTGTTAAGAAGAGGTAGCACTGTACCCAGGTGCCATTCCCGGCCAATGTACCTCATGTGCAGCCACCACCCATCCATCAGTGGAAGCTTTCATGTTACTATGATACTGAACAGGTTTCAGTGGCGCTTCCAGGCTAAAATGGACTAGGAAGAAAGGCCTGGCCATCTACTTCTGAAAATCAGCCAATGAAAACCCTATATTGTGCATGGAGTCGCCATGAGTTGGGGGCCGACTAAAAACAGGAAGTGCTGTTTCTCCCAAGATGCGAGCTCACCAGTGGGGTTGAATTTTACTCACCTTTTCTTCCCATTAGGAATACTTGGCCATATTTCCTCTGCTTTGGCATGAGGTTTTATAATGCAGATTTAGAATTGGAATTTTGAGAAAGTGGCTGATTCTGCTGCTGCTTCTGTGTTTCTCTATAACTCTTGTTGACTAAGACTCCAGGGTCACCTTCAAACTGCCTGGGCTAGACTGGAGCAGGGCGACTACCTGTGGTGACCTGGGGACATGGCTGGTCCAGACACCTGGAACCAGAGGGCAGCCTCTCTTAGGTTTCCTCATCAGGCACTTCTCTTTGTGTGCCAGTCTTGAGGTCAATACTGTACTAAAAAACCACAGTGAGTCTGCAGGGATGTTTATTTGTTTCTTCAGCTCCTTTCCTGGCTGGTGAGACGACCTGGCTCTAAAGCAGGGCGTCTTCTCTTGGGTTCATTTTTAGTCTCTGTTGCCCCCAAAGCCTGCATCTTGATTGGAGTCCAGTGGGACCCTGCTTCTCTGGGCTCACGGATCTATGGTTCTTTTACATCAGATCTGCGGAGGGGGATGTATCTCTGGTCCAAGTCTTTTTATTATTATTATTTAATCTCATTTACCTTTGTTTTACTCTGGAGCAAAATTACTCTTCTGACTTGACTATATTTTTGAAATCATACAAATTAATGGAATTCTGTAAAATACGTAATCACTTTTGAGCCCTTGGATTTTTATGAGTTAAGTTTTCTTAAAGCTGCCAGTTCTTAGTTGCCATCAAGTCAATTCTGACTCATGGCAACCTCTTGTGGGCAGAGTAGAACTCCTCCACAGGGTTTTCAAGGCTGTGAGCTTTTGTAAGCAGATCACGAGACCTTTCTTCCAAGGTACTGCTGGATGGTTCCAAACCACCAACCTTTCAGCCAGTAGTCGAGTGCTTAACTGCACTACCCAGGTACTCCAGAAGTCGCCATAACCAAACCAAACCAAACCTGTTCCTGTCGAGTTAATTCTGATTCATAGTGACCCTATAGGACAGAGTAGAGCTGCCCCACATGGTTACCAAGGAGCAGCTGGTGGATTCAAACTGTCGACCTTTTGGTTAGCAGTCAAGCTGTTAAGCCACTGTGCCACTAGGGCTCCAGCAAAGTTGCTATAAGGGCCATCTATACCAACATTCCTTTCCCAATATTATTGAGGAGGGAAAATATCTGAATTTCCATTTTTTTCCTTCAGTGATGTTGTTAGAGAATAATTCCCCCTCCTCCACTGGACCTGCAACCCACTGTCACAGTATTGTCCTTAGAGCTCACAGCTAAGTAAATGGTTTGATGTCCATGAGGACATGAGGGCCATGATGTATATAACAAAGGAAAGGTTGTTTGGATGCGTATAATCAACACTGATATTCAAAATTGATTTTAATAGCTTTAGATACTGCAAATATAGAAAATTATTTCTTTTGATGAGGATTAAACTGATTAAAATTTGTAACAATATATTTTATGCATATTCTTAAGTTGGAAAGAAACCAGGACGGATATGCTGTCTTGAAAAGCCATTACTTAAATAGTAGTTTAAACCCCAAACCAAACCCATTGCTGTTGAGTCAATTCCTACTCCTAGCTACCCTGTAGGATAGAGTAGAAGTGCCCCGTAGGGTTTCCAAGGAGCGGCTGGTGGATTCGAACTGCCAGCCTTTTGGTTAGCAGTTGTAGTACTTAACCAGTATATCTGGAAATAAACAAAGAACAATACATTTTTCATATTGATCTCCTCACAAAGTGTTTCCTTTTTTGAAGTGTCATTCTTTCATGCTTGAGAGCCATTTTAGACTAAAAGCAGCCAAATATTTACATTTAATATCATATATCTCATGGTGCTGACAGGGAGAGACAAGTACACTGAAGAATGTGTTTCCATTTGTGACTCGGTCCTTCCAGGGAAAGTCACGCTCTTCCTGCAAAGCCAGCAGCCTGCTGCCTCAGAGCTACTCTGTCCCCAGCTATGACATTGCAGCTTTTTATTGTCTAACTACAGGCGGCAACTCGCCACTACATCAGGGCAAAACAACGCAAACAAAAAACCACTTACGATTTGGTATGAAAGTTCCTAAATCCAGGTCTGGTGTCAAGGCAGAGACAATTTCTAATCAGCATGGCATAAAAACAAAGCAAAAACAAAAAAACCCAGCCTTAATAGTTTGAGGATCTGGTGAGTTGGAATTTAAACAAACATATGGGAACGGCTCAGGACAGCCTGTGGCAGGGGTGTGTGGACAGCAGCATGTAGGGGTGGTCTCAAGTTGCACCTGGGTGGTCTTAGGTCAGACCAATTTGGTGAGTGGGGCCCTTGTACCCACCAGTGGTTGCTCTCTGGGGTGGTGGCAAGGCTGTGAGAGACTGCACGGCGGGGAAGCAGGGCTGCAGAACCCACCTGACTTCACCCCTGATAGTGGCCTCAGGTTCTGGCTCTCCTCCCAGAAATGGTGAGCAGGGCCAACTCCCAGGTTCCTGTGAGACCCAGCACAGCATGGAGTTAGAGCACCCTGCACTGGGACATGTTGGAGAGAAATGGCAGGCAGGAGGTGCCTGAAGCCATTCTCAAAGCACCTGTTCTTGTTCATGAGTTTCAGCTGGTAATGTTGTTTCTTATGAAAACCCTGTGATTGTGTACACAGAGTAAGCAAATAAACACATGAATGGTGGATGGTGGGAGCCAGGTTTCTCATCTAGGAAGTCAGAGAAAAAGGTGGTAGGTAGGTTGGTAGACAGGTAGGTAAACAGGTAGGTAGGTGGGTAGACGGCTGGCTGGCTGGATGGATACAAGGATGGATACACAGGTTAATTGACATACATGTATCTCCTAGCTCTGCTGAAAGGGACTGCAGGTAATACCACCCCAGTATCAACAACATCCAGGGCCCAGATCCAGGCTACAAGAGGAGCCAGGGGTACTTCATAGTGACAGGAGGAAAGAAAGTAGTCAAAAAAAAAGAGAAAAAAGATAAAGACCCCCACCCAGCAGGCACACACAATGATAGAAGTATGTCAAAGGGGCACACGTGCCAACTGAAAGTGCTCCCAATGGCAAAAGCTGGAACAATCTGAGCAAAAAATAGGTAATAGTATTGTATTATAACTGGAAGAATAAAACAAATATCTATGAGTCCATATTGACATAAATAAA
Source organism: Trichechus manatus latirostris (assembly GCF_000243295.1). NCBI lineage: Eukaryota > Metazoa > Chordata > Mammalia > Sirenia > Trichechidae > Trichechus > Trichechus manatus. The sequence continues at coordinate 291,562 of NW_004444112.1, forward strand.
TAATTGAATTCATAAATAAATGGGGGAGATGAGACTAAGCTCCTGAGCAGAATTCCAAAGGATTTATGTAAATACTCTGCCTCAAGGAGGTAGAGTGTAACTGCCTACTCCTTAAGTGTAGGCCACGCATGGGGACCTCCTTCCAAAGAGGACAGTGTGGAATGAGAGAGGGGAAAAGAGAATCACTTCACAGTGGAGAAATCCGACAAACACACCTCAGCCAGGTGGTCAAGGTCAACATCGCGAGTGGGAAGTCAGGTCCAAGTATATACCCTACCAAGGGTGTAATGACAATGGCACTTTCCCTCTGTGGTCTTCCACCCCAAAACCTATCACCCCAGTCTACTCATGAGAAAAACATCAGATAAATCCCAACAGAGGGACTCCTACAATATGTATTATCCTCAAAACTGTCGAGGTCATTAAAAATAAGGGAAGTCTGAGAAACTGTCTCAGCCAAGAGGAGCCTAAGGAGACAAGACTACTCAATGTCTTGTGTTCTAGGTGGGATCCTGAGGCAGAACCCAGGGAAAAACTGAGGAAATCTGAGTGTGGACATTGATTCAGACAAGGTATCCGTGTTGGTTCCTTAGTTGTGACAAATGATCCATACCAATTTGAGGTGTTAATCTGGGAAACTGGGTGGGGAGTACATGGGAACTCTCTGTACTATACTACCTTGGTCACTTTTTTGTACATCAAAAATTATTCTACAATAAAATGTTTTACTTTCTACCTTGGCGAGTAGCGTCTGGGGTCTTAAAAGCCTACGAGCAGCCATCTAAGATACTCCACTGGTCCCACCCCTTCGGGAGCAAGCGAGAATGAAGAAAACAAGATACAAGGGAAGGATTAGTCCAAAGGACTAATGGACCAGAACTACCACAGCCTCCACCAGACTGAGTCCAGTACAGCTAGATGCAGCCCGGCTACCACCACTGACTGCTCTGACAGGGATCACAACAGAGGGTTCCGGACAGAGCTGGAGAAAAATGTAGAACAAAATTCTAACTCACAAAAAAAGACCAGACTTACTGGCCTGACAGAGACTGGAGAAACCCCAAGAGTATGGCCACCGGACACCCTTTTAGCTCGTTAATGAAGTCACTCCCAAGGTTCACCCTAGAGCCAAAGATTAGACAGCCCCATAAAACAAAACGAGACTAATGGGGCACAACAGCCCAGGGACAAGGACTAGAAGGCAGGAGGGGACAGGAAAGCTGGTAATGGGGAACCCAATGTCAAGAAGGGAGAGTATTGACATGCCATGAGGTTGTTAAACAATGTCATAAAACAATATGTGAACTAACTGTTTAATGAGAAGCTATTTGTTCTGTAAACCTTCATCTAAAGTACAATAAAAAAAAAATTATTCCACAATAAAATGTTCACTTATGTCTAAAAATGTAAAGCGTAAAACTGTCCTTGGATTAGTCTTTCTTCCTCCATTTGCCATGTTGCTTCTCTCAACCTGGTTGTACATTAATCTATTATTTTCCTATTTAGTAGACATTTGGAATCTTCCAGAGGAATAGCTGGGATGCTTGTGTGGTGTAGATTGATCCCTCCCCTTCGTCCCTTGTGCCATGCAAAGCAAAGATGACAGTTAGTTAGAGAAGGGGCCCTGCACCTTTTCCAATCCCCATTTACCCCATGAAAGCAGCAGCACCTTCGTGAGCACCTTCACGGGTCCGACAGCAGGGAACTGTGCCACATTTCCCAACACCATCAGGGCTGAGGGGCGGCCTTCCTTTGCTTTTGTCTGCTGAATCACAGTGAACCTTGGAAGGTGGTCACATAAAAGCAGTAATCATTTCTTATGTTTATCAGACAGTGGCGCCTAGACATTTCTGCCTTAAAGAATTCCCAATTTACAATTTTTTAAAGAGTTTTATTTGAATTTTCTTCATTGTTGGCTTGGAGCCGGAGTTTCTTTTTTCCTAACTTTCTAGAAGATTTAGGTTACAACTGGCGTATTTTGAAAAGTAAGGGACATGAAAACACTCTTACTGAGATAGGAGGGAAAACAGTTAATTTCAATCCCGATGACAGTTTTTCGGTGAACAATAGTCTCCCGGAGTTGACATGGAGCAGTGATGAATGAGTGAAAGGACCACTGAGTCACAGCTGCACAGGGCAATCACTGCAGAACATCTACTCTCTTCCAGCCAAAATACTATTAATACGTGTGTCAGCCCGGAGAGTGGATCTCATAGTGTGCGTGCATCGGAACAGTCCAGGGGAGAAAATGAAGAGTATCCTCAGGGACAGACTTTCCTTTTCTATGAGAGAGTCTTCATTATTCAGGCATTGTGATACTTTTCCTTTATTTGTGTAAAGATTAAATTGCACATGATTTCTAATGTTTCTGCTACTCCGACTGTCATAGGTCGATGACCTTCATGCAAGCGAGATAATAGATACATCGTCTGTTGTTCGGGCGACTGCTGTTCTTCCACAGCCCAGTACTTCCCCATTGTTATAAGTCGAAAGCAATTAAATAAAAATACAAGATACGGCATCTCTGGTATCTTTAGAATTTCATATGCGTCTCTATGGTACTGCTATCTAGCATTAATATGAGATAATATCTAAAGGAATATGGAGAGCCAGAAACACACGTGAGGAAACTCAATCACGGAAACATTACAGCATTACAGAAGATGTTCATGTGGAAGAATAGTAATAATGTCACCTTGAAAAGCAAGCTCTCCACATGTCTGAAACTTCTGAGCAAGAGGCACCTAAGAATCCATGTGTCAGTACCATTTCTAGGTTGCCAAATTTCCTACACAGTTCTCTCGATCGAAACATAAATTTAATTAATATTTGGTAGGTCCATCCTAGGAAAAGTTGGACAAAATACTGCAGTGTTCCATCTCTTAGTGTTTGCTTTAATGGTTGGGATCTAATAGTTAATATTTAGAAAGAATTATATATAAATCCCCTGTATTTACCAGGGCATTATACTTTAAAAATTATATTTCAACAAGGCTCTATCTCAAGCCAAATGGTAGTGCCATTATTGTTAATAACCAATTTCTTTTGAACCAGAAACTCTTTAATTTTCCTATCTTTCCTCACTGTTAGCATCTTCCCTTTTCCTACTTAATATGAGAGGTAAAATAAACCTCTCTGTAACTGACCCAGAACCTCCCTTAGCAGTCCTAGAATTCAATTTTCCTCAAATCGAGTCTCTTTTTCTGGTGTATCATGTCAACTCCATAGAAGAGATTTCACAAACCCAGCATGAGGTCCCGAGAAGGCTTGTCATCTACACTCTTGCTTCCTTGGTCTCAACCTCACATCTCCCCATGGCCTGGAGAGAAGAGGGACCCTCAGAGCTCTGCCCAGTCCAGGCAGGAGTTAATTGACTCCAGCCCTGACCACAGCCCCAATACTGTCATGGACCACAGATAAGGGGCCTCGAGCGCCTCTTGCCCTTCCACTTGTACAATCATCTTCGCACCCTCTCCAGTTCTTTATGAGATGCATTCCCGAGATAAAGGGTTGCGGTCTACACAGCCCCACCCATCCCCACCTACACACCTACAGGTCAGGGGCCCTGAAGATCCTGTCCAAGCACATCACTCTATTCCCATTAACGAATCACAGACTCACTATGGAAATCTACTTTACAGCCTTCTTGAGAACTCCCCTTGTTCTCACCCCAGACCTTCCCACATCCAGTAGAGCTGACTTTGTAACCAAGAAGCTACTATGGAAATGAGTGGGTGTGACTTCTGAGACTAGGTCACAAAAGCATTCAGGCTCCTTCCTTTTCCCTCTCTTTGACCCTTTGCGCTGCAGGAAGTAGGCTGCCATGTTGTGAGGATACTCAGGCAGTTCTGCGGAGAGAGAGGTCCACATGGTGAGGAACTGAGGCTTCTAGCCAATGGCCATGTGATGGAGAAAATTCTTGAGGACTCAGGGAGCCTTTCACAAACTGCATCCTTGGCCAGCATCTTTCTTTTTTTTTTTTGCACTTTTTTTCTTTTTAATTGTACTTCAGGTGAAGGCTCACAGAACAAATAGTTTCTCATGAAACAGTAGTACACATATTGTTTTATGACATTGGTTAACAACCCCACAACATGTCAACCCTCTCCTT
>NW_004444112.1:295772-296983 GCF_000243295.1 Trichechus manatus latirostris
AGGCGGGCTGTGTGTTCTTTGTTGTTTCCTCGTCTGTGGGCACAATACTTTTCACCTCCTTCTCCAGTTGTTAGGGTCAGTCACTCAGATATGATAGGCAGGGCAGGTCTAGCTGAAGAGGAGTTACTGGGATGGGTTGTTTGTGGCTCTTACTACAGCCACCAGGGCAGGTTGGTAATCAGTGCAGGGCAGGTTCCAGTAGGCCATGCCTGTGCTGCTTGGTGGTGTGATGTGAAGCACACAGTGCAGGTAGGCAGGATGTAGGGGGGAGATTCTTATGTGTGGAGCTAAGATGGATATGGGAGAGAGGAGAGTGGAACAGGAACCAAAAACATACAAACAAACAAAAAAGAATGCTAGGGGAGCTTGCTGTTGGAGTGGAGAGATGAGAGACTATGAAATGGAGAAAAACAAAAAGGGAAAGAGGAAGAAAAAAAAGAAAGGAATGAATAAATAAAAATTGGAAAGGTTAAAGAACACCAAAGTTCCCAGGTATCCCACCGGTGCGGCTATGAGGTCTGGGGAAGTTGTTCTCAGGTGTTGCAGTACAGCCTGGCTAGAAGGCATAGAGGTATACAATGCCAGGTATTCAGAGAACAGAAAGAGAAGGAAGATATAGAGAGATGAGAAACTGAGTAATGAAGAAATACAAAAAAGGAAAAAGAGGGAAAAGAAAACAAAATAAATTAAAAAAAAAAAGAAGAACAAGACAAGCCCCCAAAAAGACAGAAAAAAAGAAAAAAAACAAACAACAAAAAAAGAAATGCCCTCAGTGATCCCTCTGCACATCTGTACAAGCCGAGGGGGTAGTTTCCAAGCCACGCAGCACCGCCTGGCCAGAACGGGCTCCCAACTCAAGAAAATGAAAAGAAAACAAACAAACAATTCAAAACAAACAAACGAACAAAAGCCCCAGGATCCCACCAGTGGGGCAGCCCAGACTGGGAAGCAGTTCCACACTCAAACGGAGCTCCGCAGCCTCTCAGGAAGAAGCAAAGATGGTGCACGGGAGCAGGTATTTGAGCGAAAGGAGGGGGAGGTGGTGAGAGGTAAGGAAGAAATGAAAAGAAGCAGAAAAAAAGCAACACCAGCAGCCAACAAACGGCACTCAGAGAGCCAGCTAGTGCAGGCTGGTGGAATCCAAGCAGCCGGTGTTTCCTGGACAAGAGACTGTGTCTGTGGGAAGCAGAGGAGGCTGAGTGGGGGTGAAG
>NW_004444112.1:297183-335438 GCF_000243295.1 Trichechus manatus latirostris
TTCTCTGTCAGTTTTCTCACTCCATTTGGTGCTTGGCTGAGTTCTTTATCTCTTCATTTGATGTTTTAGGGTTTCAGGATTGTTGTATTCTCTGTTCGACATAGTTTTTCGGATCTTTGCTGTGGAGGGACGGCGTGGTGCTTCTGCCTAGAGTGCCATTTTGCCAGAAGTCCCCTGGCCAGCATCTTGATGGCAGCCTCAGGAGTGACCTATGCTAGAATCTCCCATTAAGTTGCTCCTGAACCCGTGACCACAGAAACAGCATGAGATGGTAAGTGTTCATTGTTGTTTCGAGATGCTGAGCATTAGGGTCACGTGTTACACAGCAGTAGGTAGCTGGAGCACAGACTCTCAGAGCTCATCTCATCACACCCATTTGACACCCCAAGAAGTCCATCCTCTCAGGTCATTCCCCATGACCTGGATTCTCATCCCACAGGGCTCTGCACTGCCCTCAGCTGACTCCACTTCTGACCGTTCCCATCTCCCACACGCTCCAGCTTCATTCTGTACTTTGGAACCCCCAGTCCCTCATGAGCTGAACCCCCCTTACCATAAGCCTCTTCTCTGAGTTCCTTTAGACCTTCCGCTCCAGTGAAAACCTGGTTTTCACCTAATGACACTACATTTTCTATAGTCTTCTCAAGGAGTGGCTCTCTTCTCTCCCATACAACTCACATCTCCTTGATCTTTAAACACTTTTATCCGATTGCCCTTTTTTTCCCTGTAAAACTCCAGATTTGAAAACCATGGGGTGAAATTATACCATCTATTAAATTATAAGTCTTTTTGAAGATTTTACCCTCTGTTTCAATGAATTTCCCCCATGTCACTACCATGATAATACTGGGTGTTGCAATATTCACATAGAAGCCTGTCCATACTGTGGCCTCCTAGCTCACAATAATTTATCATTCTATAGCTTAAATTATTGTTTAAAATTATTTTGCAGGTTTGTCTAGGGATAATATGGTATACACAGCATATCGCTTAGGATTTGATTTATAAAGTAGAGATTGAAATGTGAACAATGATTGAGAATTTTGTAAGTATTGTTGTCTGTATTTGGGCACTGTTAAGGAATTCATAGTTATACACACACTGGGAAAGAATATTCTCAAGGAGAACTTACTGCAGAGCCATGTTAACAGTTTAGGGCCCACCTACTCTCACTGGAAGAAAAACAAGGGGCTAAGAGACATCTGGGCCAAAACCAGCCCTTCCTTGTTGGGTACTTTGGGTGACTACTGATGGTGTCACAGGTTGTAGGATTCTGTGTGTGCCATTGCAGAGGTGTCATCCTTGGTGTGAAATGGAGCCCATACTGTTCATTGCCACTACTGCTATATCCACTCAGGGAAGCATCAGTTAGGACTCCCTCTCCATTTCTTGACATGGGTTTTCTCTTCACCATTTGCCTTTGGGTTTTCAGTGAGGCCCTCTACCAGAGTGAGTGTGCACAGAGCAGGGGAAAAGACGACAGGGGTGGACGGCGACTCTCCAGTGGTGTGGCACTCCTCTAGATGCTTGTACAGATGTTCTCATGCCCCAGTCACCACTGCTTTGAAGGCTTCCTGCTCCTCATTTGCACAGAACTTTGCAGAGGCCACTCAGACATCTCGGGATTCTGTTTCCTTCCTGACTCCTCCACTGAGCTGTGAGGGCTTTGGAAGCCGGGCTCTTAAACTATGGATCTTTCTACACCCACTGCCTGCCCTTAATTGGCCTGCAATGCAGTTTTATTCAATAAATACATGAATAGACGGGAAGGCATCAAAGCTTTGCCCACATTAGATAACTCCTCAGACCTGACACTTCTTTGTTAAAAGTCTTCAACTCCTTCCCATCTCTGTGGAGTTGATTGATGGGACATTCTCTGCCCATCATGGGCTGCACTACAATTTACTTCCCTGGTCCTCAGTAGGCACTCAACCTTCCCTTGTTCCTCAAATCATTGTATCGGAAAACCATATTCTACAACTCAGAAATCATGAACACTTACTCCAACCCGTGTATCAACACAGACATGCTGAAAATAGACCCATCCCAAGCCAGTTTACCATTTCTCTTGAGTATTTTAATGTGAACAATTTTGCACAGTGAACAGTTTTCTACAAGTGCTTTAAGAAGTCAGTAGCATGTCATTTTTTACACTATTGAGGTCCACACCACCTCAAGAAGAAAAAAAAATGTCCAAATCACTGGGGAATAGAGGAATTAGAGGCTGAAGATTCTAAGGTAAAAGTTAAAAGGTAAAAGTTAAAATAACAAATCTAAAAGCACATTGAAATGGTAACTGTCTCCTTTAAGCACCTAGGCATCCTAAATGCATGCGTGCTCTGAGAATCCATAGCTATTCCCAGTGGTACCTCTTTGTTTAGCCTTCACTCTCAAAGAGCACTGAAAATGATTTTTCCTATTTGTCCAATAGAAAGAGGAAGTCTATTTTCCTCAGCTCTGCACTACCATGGAATTCTCTACTTCCCACAACCCACCCCTCAAATACAGTACCAAAATGATCTTATTTTACAAAACAGAATTGAAAACAGTTGAAAAATCATAGAACATTCAAGGTATCCTCTGGAAACTTTTTTTTCCAGTCTCTTTCCCAAAGCAAGCTTAAATTTAGTGAAAAATTAAACAGATTCAGTAACTGACTTTGCTATATTGACATATGTCCTGAAAAATTGAAGGGTTTCTCTAATAAATTTGCAATATTCATTCACAATTTACTGGACTCTTAATTTTGTGAATGTGTGAGTGTGTGTATTTGCTTATGTGACTACGTATGAATATACATATGTGTATGTGTGTGTGTGTTTGTGTGAGTGTGTGTGTACAGGTGAATATGTGTGAGTTCATGTGTATATGTTTCTGTCTGTATGTGTCTATGTGAATACGTGTGTGTGAATGTGTAAGTGTATGTGTACATGTGTGTTTGCTCATGTGAATGTGTGAGTGTGTCTGAATGTAGTTTGTGTGTATGAATGTAATTATGTGAACATGTGTGAGTGTATGTGAGTGCGTGCATATGTGTGAGTGTGTGTATATGTGTGTGTCAGTGTGTATGTCAGTGTAAGTGTGTGTATGAGTGCATGCATGTGAATGTGTGTGTACATGAGAGTATATATGTGTGACTGTGTGTCACTGTGAATGTGTGTGAGTACATGTATGTGAATGTGTGTATGTGAATGTGTATGTATATGTGTTTGTTTATGTCAATGTGTGTATGTGTGAGTGTGTGCAAATTTGTAAGTATGTGTTTGTAATCGTATGTGAATGTGTGTAAGTACGTGTGTGTATGAGTATGTGAACGTATGTGCAAGTGTGTATATGTGTGTTTGTAAATGCGTGTGTTTGTGTGAGTATGTGGGTGTATGTGAATGTGTGTATGTGTGTGTGTATGTTTATGTGAATCTGTGTAAGTGTGCATGTGGGTATGTGTGTTTGCGTGTATGTTTATGTGAATGTGTGAGTGCATGTACGGGTGTTTATGTGAATGTGTGATGTGAATGTGTAAGTGTATGTATGTGTGAGGGTATGTATGTATGAGTGTGTGTATGTGTGTATGTGAATGTGTGTGAGTATGTGTATGTATATGTGAATATGTGAGTGTGGATGTGAATGTGTGCTTGTGTGTTTATGTGAACATGTTTCTATGTATATGTGTGTGTGCATGTGAGTTTACATGTATGTGAATGTGTGTGCGTGTGTTCAGTATTTCAGCTCTGAGACTATTTTCCCTGTCTGCTGATCTCTCCCCTCCCCAGGTGTCAGGTTTTCACTCACTTCTTTCCTAACATACCTATCTTGGCTATGAATTCTATGGGCTTACTTCATTACCATGTATCATTCCGTTCAAAGTCAAACCTGATAAGGACCAAAACATAGAAACAGAAAAATGGCTAGCTTCATTCTGTGTTCGTGAACTACAGTTAGCAAATAAACACCCCTTCACAGTTCCTATCATCATCATCATCATCATAATAAAAAGTACACCAGTTTACTCCGAGGGTCTTTCGTTAATCAGTAATATCCATCTGCAACCTTTGTTTGCCGGCCCTGTGCTGTTCTCTCTCCTCTCTGAGCATGTTTATCGTGGCCTCCCGAAAGCCCAGAAGCCCATAGGTCAGAGAACAGCGTTTTGATGGATTATGGGATTGTAACTGTCTCCGCCAGCCGACAGCTTTTATTGGCTGGGAGGATGAGCCAGTAAACCTTTATATAATTATTGCATTAAAGCCACTGCCCCTCTGTGTTGCTGGTGCTTGTTCAGGGATCAATGTGAAGATAATTTCAAAAATGAATAGTAAGTATTGATCGTCCCTTGGTGGAGGCTTATCAGTGGCAGAGGCAGACTACTGTAGATTATAACTTCAATGTCATTTATGATGATATGATACGTATTGCCGAGTAGCAATTTAAACAAAGGGCTGATTTAATTCACAGTGGATTTTTCTAGTGTGATGGGTAATAAATCACAATCTATGTAATTTTTAGAAATGAACACATTTGGCAGTAGTTGAGGGCAGCTCCTAGGAGATCTCAAAATGACCAGGGAGGGGAAACATCAGCCGAGAACCTTCTGAATGATTGGGCTTTACTTGGTTCTGGCATTCAGACGACCTTGAGGTCCCTGCTGGCAGCTGTTGGTTAATTTTCTTCACTGAGGACACAGTTTAACTTTCTATCTGTCTGCCAATTACCTGACATTTTCAACTTATCACCTTCTATTTTTTAAACGATTGGAGGCACATCCACATTTTGACATTTTTTTTTAAAGCAAGTATTGGTTGTGTTTACTGCCGAGGCAGCTCTCTGTCATGCTGCCGCGGTATCCCTCTCCCTAAAAAATCAACACCAGCTCCCCTAACGACATGAGGAGAAAGTCCAGGTATTTTTTTATTGGTATTTCCAACACATCCCTGGTTAGACTCTGTCACCTTCCAAATATCAACCTTGGAGCTCCACATATGCTCGGCAGCTGACAAATAGCCTCTTAGGGAAATTGTACTTAGTGGTCCTTGTTTGAAGAGGGTTTTACTCTTTAAAAACAAATCATTGCAACGTAAATCATTAAGAAATATTGGAACAGCATGAGTCGATTGAGTCAGCCTCTAAAAGTGGAAAATTGAAGCAACAGTCAAGAATTATATTGCAACTTGTTGATTTTGGTTATTGTAATAATAACAGCATATTTTACATCCAGTCCTTTCAGGGAACGGCATTTCAGCATTTCAAGGCTATTGGATGTAGGTCCTAGGAGAGAGTATTAAAGGATTAAAACACTAAAAATAGAATCCATGTCTGCAAGAGACAAAAGATGCCCTAGATCCACATCGATGCTCTACATGAAAAATCTGGTTGATTCCATGCAACAGTTCCGGGCACGGTTGTGCAGATGGATCCCTCAGTCTCTCCATCAGTGTCCCGTTTAAGCAGAGTTTAAAAGGGGAGGACCCAGGGCTCTGCAGCTGCAGGTAAATTAAGTAATCCCATATCCAAGGCCAAGTTTTATAGTAAATGATTCAGGCTCAATAAACAAGGACATGCTATTGGAGAGCAGTTTTCTCAGTTTACAGATTTATAACCGGTGCCCTGTCACCCTGGGATTTTTCCACCTCTATTTAGAGCACAAGATCTCTGGATGGTACACATGGTTTAACTGCTCCTGCTATCTGAAAGGTTAGAGGTTCAGCCCACCCAGAGAGGCTTTGGAAGAAAGGCCTGGTGATCCACTTCTGAAAAATCAGCTATTGAAAATTCTACGGAGCACACTTCTACTCTGGCACACATGGAGTGGCCATGAGTCGGAGGTGACTTGACAGCAATTGGTTTCTTATTTAGAGCTCACAGGCCTTATTCCCACAGAGCTGAAAATCACAAGAAATCTTGTGGGATATCATCTCATCATTTCTTCTTACTTGTCCACAATTTTAACCTCCCCCTTTTTCTAAAACTAAGTGTTAAGCCCTAAGCCTTCCCTTTTCAGGTCAGTTCATTGTGAAAAATCTTTTGTTTCATTTTACATAATTTACTCACAGAATTTTGTTAAAGATTTGGTCCCTTCCTAGTCAATGTGAGTAAGCATGTTCAAGCTATCCTTCTACCCAACATCTGTTTTGTTTATAAAATATACTACAAATTAATTATTTTATGGACACTGCCCCATATTCTCTTGCTCTCTAAGGATTGCATTTATCACTTACTGTGCAGAGAACACTTTTGCTATTTTTCATCTTCCTCTTAAATTTCTCCCTAAACTCATCATGAAAGTATCGCCATCCCCTCACTCTATTGCAACTAAATTATTTGTAAGAGCTCTCAATGTGATGCTTGTAGTTCTTGGAATAACAAACAAATTCCAAAGTACTAGTTTCCACCCTATACCCTACACTCTGTTGCACGTGGCTCCTATCTGCTAAAGTGGTGGCCAATGGGGCCCTTGCTTTGCTGAAATTTTTTTCTCTGAAGTTATTTCTAAGAGAACACTGCTCTTCCCTTACTTAAAGACATTGTGTCTTCTAGCTTTGATGTTTGGCATATGGTCTAGATTTTGACTTTTTAATCATAAATAACTTTAATATAACAGGCATTCATTGGGTCCCTATTGTATGCTAACTGTTGTTGCTGTTGGATGCCATCAAGTAGCTTCTGGCTCAGAGCGACCCCGTGTGACAGTGTAGAACTGTCCCATAGAGTTTTCTTGGCTATAATCTTTACAGAAGCAGATCACCAGGTCTTTCTCTGGTGGAGCCGCTGGGTGGGTTCGAACCACCTGTATGCTAGGCATGATGCTCAATCCTAGAGTTGCAGAGATGGTAAGATAAAGTCCCAATCCTCTCTAAGGCACTCTCTGTACATACCAATGGGTAAACTACAAGGTCATACTACAGAAGGAACAGAAGTGCTGCGTATACAAGGTATGTGGTCCTGCTGTTGGCAGCGTTTAAATCCAACCAGGAAAGCTAGCTGAGGTTTCTCAGAGAAGATGGGGGCTGTCCTGGGTTGTAAACGCTGAATACAGGTTCACTAGGTAAACAAGAAGAAGGGCATCTAGTTAAGGGAGAACAGCATGCAAAAAGATGTGAAGTTGTGAAATAGTGCACGGAGTGGTGAAGGGAGACAGGACATCTTGGGATTGAAGAGATGGAAAAGAAGCTGGAGAATGGGAAACCATCCCAGCAAAGCATAAAAGTGGTGGAAATAAGTTTTAGGGATAAGGGGTATTTTTAATCCTGCTGTTTCTATGTGCTATTGTTCCGATGAATTATCCATTTAATAGCTTCCTAAGTGATCGTTTTGAAAAGTTATACCAATAAAATACTCTAGTCTTTAAACTTCCCCCAATTTAAGGCCTCATTAACTCGTGCAATAAGGATACTGTTACATTTGCAGTGCCGTACTGTACTTAAGGGTCAGTGTACATTGGGTGAGGAAAACATCTTTTGAATCACAAGTTTTCTAATGATTCTTTTCTACTGTTAGTGGGAGTGGAAGTTTATCTGACTGAATTTTCAACCTGAGTGTGACATTTCCTCTCTATAATTAGAAATGTAAACGATATGAAAAAAATCTTAGGTGGTATATTTTTTATGTGTGTTTGGTTGCATTTGGTTTACTTTTGACATATTCTTGATGATACATCTTAGGAAGACATGTGAAAGGAAAATAAGGAAACTGAAGAATTCATCTAATTTTAACTGTTATAATAACTGAACCTTGAAGCATGACCATAAGTAGAAAGAAACAAAAGGCTGAATTCTTCAAATGACTTATTTTGAATTGGTAATAATCATATTTAAGTAATATTTTATGATTCGAGTGTTGTGGAATCTCTTATCTTTGGAATGAGAGAGAAAAGAACCTTGTTGTTCATTCATTATCACTGTTATTAACCATGAGATTTTTTTTTTTTCAGTTGCCAAGGAGTTGACTCCGACTCATGGCAATCCCACACATGTCAGAGCAGAACTGTGCTCCACAGGTTTTTCACAACTGATTTTCCGGAAGTAGGTCGCCAACCATTTCTTTTGAGGTACCTCTGGGTGCACTCGAACCTCCAGCCTTTTAGTTAACAGCTGAGGGCCTTCACTATTTTCACCACCAAGGGATTCCTTAGCCTTGTTTACTCCTTCCTATAAAATAAAAGCCTTTTTGCCGTACCCTTAAGACAGGTGCACACTGTCTGATCAGAGCTTTGTCCTTATTGCAAGCTTCCCTCACTACCCTAGCAATAATCCTTTGAATAAAGACTTTCTTTACTAAGTACAGATTTGTTTTTTATTTGACACCAATCTTAATTAATACAGAATAAATCTGACTGCTTAACTGATTCAACTTTTATTAAGCAAATGGCTTCCTCCTCTTTAGGTTGAATGACTCCAGTCCTACTAGTGCATAGGCAGGTACACAGGTATCTCTTGTGGTCTCCCTCAAGTTTTCACTGAGCATGAATTTAATAGTTTTGAATGAGAAGGCTTCTAAAAATTATTTTAAATGGTGACAAATTGTATGCATGTTAAAATGTAAAGAGTGGTTTTGCTATCGTACTGTAAACTCTAGGCAGTAACTAATTGCCTGCCCTACAGTTTCCCTAAGTGCTTACCAACGTGCAAATGAGTAACAATGAGGAGATCAAACACTACAACTCAGAGAACAAGGGCGGAATGCCAGTTACCAACAATGTGACATCGAGGGGCGCTGCAACATGGAATCAGATGCATGCGATCCCTGCTTAAGAGCATTAGTGGAAGGGTCAGGGATGCGGATCAATCAATGTATCAGACTATTCTAAAATAATTACTATTGATCTGTGGAAGACTGGGATTCTTGCCTTTATATTTGAATATTGATGTATATGACACCCTGGAAACCCAGAGTCTTTGAAGTAAAACGATGAAGACACCGTCTAAAAATTCTCATCTTGGGTGCACTTCAGAACTCCGGTTTCTAAATCCCGATCTCATCTCCTTTTGTCTCTCCTCCACCCAGCAGAATGGACTGCCTCTTGAAATGTGCCGAAATTTTAGAGTTCCTCCTGGAAACACATGCCTCATTCAAATAGGACAATTGAAGAAGGGTTAGGAAGGGACTTTCACATGGCTTGGGCAGGTTATAAGGAAACCACAAGGGGTAGAGCAGTACCTGTTAACTCAGGGGTGGGGTGGGGGGCAGTTAACTATTTCTAGGGCTGAAAACATCAAGGAGAGGGAGAACTTACTGGAACCTGGACACAGAGAGGCCATGTAGATTTGTTGAGCTTCCAAAGGCTGTGATTTCAATGCAGGGATTTGGCTGCCTTTTTCCCACAGATGGGAAGCCAAGGAGCCAGAACCCTGATTTGCCCTCCTCACTCTCAAGGTGCCCCATTGGCTGAATCCCACGGAGGCTGATCTAGTCCATGATGAAGCTCATTACATCTGCATCTCAGGTGGGGAGGAGCAGAGAGTGAGTCCGAGAAGGTAAATTGAAGAGGGCAAGTTTTAGAAAACGAAGCAATTGAGTGATCTGAAGACTTCAGAGCTTACAGCTGAGTAAGAGAGACCACATGCTCAAATCCTTGTTGTTAGGTGCGGTTGAGTTGGCTTTGACTCATGGCATCCTAACATACAAAAAAACGAAAAGTTACCTGGTCTTGCACCATCTTCATGATCATTGGTATGTTTGAGTCCATGGCTGAGGCTGTACTGTCAATCCATCTCATTGAGGTTTCCCTTATTTTTGCTGACCCTCCACTTTACCAAATGTGATGCCCTTTTCTAGCAATTGGTCTTTCATGATGACGTGTCCAAAGAAGTAATACAACGTCTCACTGCAAAAACTGGACAATAAAAAAGGAAGACAGAAGAAGAACTGATACATCTGAACTTTGGTGTTGGTGAAGGATATGGAATATACCATGGACTGCCAGAAGAACAAACAAATCAGTCTTAGAAGAAATACAACCAGTACGTTTTTTAGAAGCAAGGATGCTCAAATTACTTGATGACAATGATGATGTTAACTACCTTATGGAAGTGTAAGCAAAGCTTCTTATCTTTAATATGAGAGATCACTTATCACTATGACTTGGTGGAGAAGGTGAAGTTTCAGACAGGTCTAGAGAATAGGTGGACTTTTGACAGACGGCAATAGAGGAAGCTCACTATAGCTAAGTGTGCTAAAAAATATCCGTTGAGTGAGTGAAAGAAGTAGAAACAGTATGGCCAAAAACACACGGAAGCCTGGGAAGCTGCGTTTTGTACGCATGAAAGCAACCCCAAGAGTTTTAAGCAAGAGAATGGCATGAGTTAGGAAGTATTGTTCAACAATGGTGTATAGGGTGGATTGGAGACGTATAAAGCTGGAAGCAGAGTACCAGCTAGGGAGTGAGTGAATTCACGCACGAGAGAGGATGTCAGAGTCTAAGATTACGACAGTGGTGAAAGTTTCAAGAAAAGAGATGACAGAATTTGGTGACTGATTAGAAGTGGATTTTAATCTCGGAGGACTCAATTTTTTTCATAGAGAGTTTATGATTCCAGTAATAAAGAGGGGACAGAATTGGATTAGGAACACTTTTAAGGGAGATATACATGAATTTTTTAATTTTTTTTTATTTCTGATTACACAATTAACACACATTTTAAATGATCTGCAACATCTAGAACAGCACAAACAAGATTTTCTTTTTTAAATGACTATAACCCTGGCTTCTAAGACATTACCAGTGGCTTTTACTATTTTGGTATATATTCATTAAATATGTATTTGATTGCAGCGGATATAATATTCTATATATAATGTGCATAGCATAGTGCCTGATACACAGAAGGAACCCACAAAGTTTTTGTTGTATAAAGAAATTTCCTTTACAGAAATTTAGATCAGATAGATATACACACACATACACACACACGAGTGTGACAATATTTGCTTTTAAAAATATAGTAAAGTTTTTTCCATGTCATTTAATATTCTTTCACGTATTTCATTTAATCCTGTAATATTCCAAAATATGTCTATGCCATAATTTTACCTGTTCCTGTTGTTGTTGAGTCAACTCCGACTCATAGCGACCCTATAGGACAGAGTAGAACTGCCCAAAAGGGTTTCCAAGGAGCACATGGTGAATTTTAACTGTCCATCTTTTGGTTAGCAGCCATAGCACACCGTAGGTCTAAACCACTGTGCCACCAGGGCTCCTGCAAGGGCCAGTAGGGGACAAACATCAAAAGTACCAGTACCCAGTTACTCTCAAGTCAACGCTGACACATGGCGATCTCATATATGTCAGAGTTGAACTGTGCTCCATAGGTTCTCGTGGCTGACTGTTTGGAAGTAGATGACCATGACTTTATTTCTAGGCACCTCTGGATGGACTCAAACCTCCAGCCTTTCAGTTAGCCATCAAGTGCATTAACCGTTTATACCACCGAGGAACACCAAATGTACGAAGACCATTTAACCAAGCATTTCCAGGACATAGAATGTTTACCCACAAAATAGATTTGCACATTGGGTATGCTGATGTCCAAAACGGTGCTGCAGAGGCACACTTCTGCCACTGCACTCTGTGAATCCTGTAACACCCAGAGCACTGCGTGGAAACTACGCAGAAATATTCTTTCCTCTGCTTTCGGGAGCACAAACATGGGAGAAGGAGTCTATAGGAGCAAGATGAGCAAGACGTCAGCCCAAAAGTTAGCAGCGGAGGAAGCTGGGGGCTGCACACGGCCTGCTCATCACTGTAAATCTTACGTGACGAGTGAGTCCACTGCAGCTCCAAGAACAGTATTTCCTGCTGCTGAGACATGAATGAGCTAATTGTGTTTTAAATAGTCCACCTTACAAAGAATTTTCTTTCTTTATGTGAAAAGAACCGTGATTTATTAATTTTCCTTCCTATTATTTGCTATAGACTTTCTCTAGCATCTTCCTTGTAAATCACCTCTGTATTGAAACTAATACTGGAATCACAGTGTAATTAGTGTAGATTGGAGGACATATGTGAAATAAAACAAGCACATTTAAAATATCTCTGCAGCACCCTTCCAAGAGGCTCCCTGACAAGGAGGGGCTCCAGAATAGGATTCCTCACCTTGGCAGACAATGAAACATAAAAGGTGGCACAACTGGGTACTGGGCATTTAAAAAAGATTGCCGGAGAATGCTACAAAGAACTAAATTAGTAAAGGAGACTTCATTATCTAGCCTGCAGCCTTCCTCTGGTCTGTACCCTGACTGAACGGAGACAAAACTCAGCATTTTTATAAATGTACTACTTCAGTCTCAAAACGGTTCTGTTTCTTAACCATGTGTCTAGAAATGCCTTTGCCATTTTTTTTCTTTTCTTTATCTCTAGATTTAGAAAGACTAAGAATCACCTTAAATTCATTAAAATGTAGATAACTATGCTTCCCTTTTTTTAAACAGCTTTCAATTATTTTCCCAATTTTAAAGACACACATTGTGTAGTAAGTGTATGGTCCATGCATTTGCGCACATTTCAAAATACTGTCTGAATATTTTGGGAAGTTGCCCCTGTTGTACACATCCCACATCCCACATACAGTAACACATGAGAGAACAGTCTGCAAGCATGGGTATACCTCTTATCAAGGTACAGGGATATGACTATAGTCATTTCTGAAAAGGATACATTCATGAATAACAATGATTAAAATTGAGGAAGTCTATTTCTTTGAGTTTCTGAACTCACTATTTCCTAGTATTCTCAAAAGTATTTTCAAATTGTTTTAAAACCTCTCTTACACAGGAAGAGAATAGACCCGACAGGAATTATCTTTCACTTCTCCTATTTGGTCTTTTCTTACTTACTTCCTTAGTTCGCCTTTGAATTCAAGTTGGTAGAAACTTAGATTTTTAACCACGTTGCTTGTTGAAGAAAAGCAAAGCGAAGAGTCAACTTATTGGGAACTGATGTAAAGCAACCTCTTGTTTCCATTTTTGTTCAGCTGTGTCTTCACGGTGATATGTACGTGTGGGTAAATCACGAATAGATTATATGTGGTTGCTAGTCCTATATGGAAGGGTAAAAAATAGTAAATTGAGTAGTCATGGCAATGGTGGTTCAGTGGTAGAATTCTTGCCTTCCATGCAGGAGACCCAGGTTCAATTCCCAGGCAATGCACCTCAAGCCCAGCCACCACCCATCTGTCAGTGGAGACTTATGTATTGCTAAGAAGCTGAACAAGGAGCCCTGTTTGCACAATGGTTAAGGTCTGAGCTGCTAACCAAAAGGTCAGTGCTTTGAACTCACCCAGTGTCTCTGCCAGAGAAAGACCTGGCAATCTGCTCCCATAAAGATTACAGCTTTAGAAATCCTCTGGGGCAGTTCTGCTCTGTCACATGAGGTTACCATGAGTCAGAACTGACTCCATGGCACCCAACAACAACAACGTGATGCGGAACAGGTTTCAATAGAGCCTCAGACTCGTGTGGAATAGGAAGAAGGATGTGGTGAGCTACTTCAGAAACTCAGCCAACGAAAACCCTGAAGATCACAACTCTCCAATCCACATCTGATCATGGGGAAGGTGCCGGACTGGGCAGTGTTTCGTTCCTTCTGCATGGAGCTGCCACATGTTGGGGATGACTCCACAGCAGCCAACAACAACAGTTAAATGTCAAGAGGTAGTCATCGAACTGTGTTCGGTCTCGGAAGCTTCTGGGGCTTCCATTTTAACCGTAATTCTCTGAGTTACGAGGAGCCAGGCTGGCATGAATTTAATCTCTTACCATTCCAGATGTTTTATTAATGCAGTTAGACACATATAGGATTTTCAATTCTGAGTTGTGATGGCATTGTGACAAACTATATGAGATGACCAAATGATGAGGAAGAGAAAGGGAAAAAGCAAGCAAATCTTGACAATGAGTTGACTTACTAATCAGCCAGCTTCATCGTTGAAAGACTGCAATATGGATTAATGCATTGATTACTTCAGTTAAAAGTATTAATTTCAATGGTTAGAAGAATATATGTGAAGGAGACTGCCATTGAAATCCTTACTCTTTACTTCCGGAAACTTTGACTTGTTTCTGATTCGCATAATTAGCTTTTTCTTAGATGTAATATTTGAGACCATTTGTGGAAGTTATTACATCAAATAATACCTTTTAGATAATATTTCTCAAGTTTTGTTGTAATCTTAAAATCATAAATTTTGAGGAAAAATCAAGTTTATGAAAATTACAGCATAGAAATTTTTACTAAAATTATGTACGTGTCATTCTTGTATAGATTGTTGTATAGTGCGGATTTAGTTTAAGCTGAAAACGTGTATAGATGGACAGATAGACACATATCCTTACTGTAGTTTCACGTACATAATGTACAAAACTCATTGTGTGCTAGCCTCTGCATATATATATATATAGCTGTGTATTTGAGAATATGTATATACATATATACACATATACGTACACATATATTTCAACATATACATATGTATGCATGCACACATATACATATATACACATATACATATTTATATATACACATATATGTACTCATATATACACATATGCATATATATGTACACACATATATGTATATATGTACACATATACATATGTACACATATATACACACAAATACCAAAAATAAACCCCAAAAAACCCATTGCCATCAAGTTAGTTCTGACTCATAGTGACCCTATAGGACAGAGTAGAACTGCCTCATAGGATTTCCAAGGCTGTAATCTTTATGGAAACAGACTGCCATATATACATACATACAAACGTATACATATATGTGTACACTTGTATATACAGCTATGTGTACACATACATACACATATATGTGTAAACACATATACACAAATATATATATGTACACATATATACATGCTCATATATGTACACACATATATGCGTACACATATGCATACATGTGTACAAACATACACATAACAATTTCCAAACACACTTCTCTGGTGATCGTCAAATGTAGTATTTATTTGTCTGCAGACCAAACTATGTGCTTGCCATATCATTACTAGCTCAGGGGGAATCATTCAAACCAATGCAATTTACTCAATATTGGTCAGTTTGACTCCTGACCCTAGTCCCTCGACAGCGTATCCTTGGCAACCCTCACTGTGTGTTAAGCTGGGATGTGCTTATTGGTCTCATCAGTGACAGCTTACTAAAGGCTGCTAAACATAGCCTGGTCTTTTCACAGAAAATTAGAAATCCAATAATATACTGTATTCTGATCAGATTGGTATTTACACAAGGAAAACCGCAGTTGTGTGGCTGCTCCTATGCTCGTGTAAGAGCCAGGCCCCTGGGTTAGTTTCTTGCATACATCACGAAGTGAGAGTTATTTTCTTTGTTGTTTAATTTGGAGATGAGGGGAGGAGGTTGAGGGCATTTCATCACCTGTTTGAGAGAATCCTGCATCACAAATGTTTGAACTGAACCCAAAACTGGCAGAATAAACCAGAATATTCTGTGGTTTCTCTGAGAGAGAATCATGGAATGTTTTCCCTTTTGTATTTTAAAGGGCCATCCTAATTGCAGAGAAGGCTTAATGTCTGTGTGTATAACTGAGGAATCATGGAAGTTATCAACCTATAAATGCAAGATTTAATGCCTGAGTCACCAGGGAAATTCCGAAAATATCATTTATTCAGAGGCAATTATTGTCAATTAAAGGAGCCCTGGTGGCGTAGTGGTTAAAGCGCTCGGCTGTTAATCAAAATGTTGGTGGTTCCAACCCACCACGCGCTCTGCGGGAGAAAGATGCGACAGTCAGCTTCAGTAAAGATTACAGCCTTGGAAGTCCTATGGGGCAGTTGTGCTCTGTCCTATAGGGTTGCTAGGAGTTGTAATCGACTTGATGGCAGTGGGTTTGGTTTGGATTTGGGTTGTCAAATAACAACTCAAACTTAGGATAATACATCTGCAGCTACAATACATTTCCAAGTGAACACAGAGGAGTTTGGGGATGAGCAGCTTGATCTGCATTTGCAGAGAATGGCTAGTTGTCCCATGCATACCCCCAACTTTCATGGGGGGGAAAAAAACTCACTTAGCTGGTGTTGTCAAAATTACTTTTAAGCTTTGTATTCCTTTTGAAGATTTAGAATAATAGTGTTTATTTTCATAGAAGACAAAATCCATATATATGTTCTGTGATCCCTTGGGTTTTCATTGGCTAATTTTTGGAAGCAGATCACCAGACCTTTCTTCCTAATCCATCTTACTCTAGAAGCTCCACCTGAAACTGGTTCCCCATGGGTGACCCAGCTGGTATTTAAAATACCAGTGGAAATATCTAAATAGGTATTCCATCAACCCCTGAAAACTTGTTTTTTGCCAATACCTTCAGTGCAGCTTGGTGTTCCTTTAATACCATTGGTTCTTGATCATATGCTACCTCCTGAAATGGTTGCATGTTGATCAAATCTTTTTGTTACAATGGCTGTGTGTATTCCTTCCATCTTCTTTTGATGCACTTTGCATCAGTCAGTATTTTGCCCATATAATCCTTCAATATTGCAACTCAGGGCTTGAATTTTTCCTTCAATTCTTTCATCTCAAGAAATGCTGAGTATGTTCTTCTCTTTTGGTTTTCTAACACCAGGTCTTTGCACATTTCATTATAATATCTTACTGTGTCTTCTCGAGCCACCCTTTGAAATCTTCTCTTCAGCTCTTTTACTTCATCATTTCTTCCATTTGCTTTAGCTACTCTACATTCAAGAGCAAGTTTCAGAGTCTCTTCTGACATCCATTTTGATATTTTCCTTTTGTTTTCTTAATGTATGATGTCATGTCCTTGATGTTATTCTACAATTCATCTGGTCTTCAGTCATTAGTGTTCAATGTGTCAAATCTATTCTTCAGATGATCTCTAAATTTAGGTGGGATATACTCAAGGTCATACTTTGGTTCTCGTAGACTCGTTTTAATTTTCTTCAGCTTCAGCTTGCATAAGAGCAATTGATGGTCTGTTCCACAGTCGGCCCCTGGCCTTGTTCTGACTGATGATACTGAGTTTCTCCATAGTCTCTTTCCACAGATGTAGTTTATTTGATTCCTGTGTATTCCATCTGGAGAGGTCCACATGTATAGTCACTATTTATGTTGTTAAAAAAAAACAGGTATTTGCAAGGAATAAGTCATTGCTCTTGCGAAAGTCTGCCATGGGATCTCCTGTGTCATTTCCATCACCAACACCATATTTTCCAACTACTGATCCTTCTTCTTTGTTTCCAATTTTTGCATTCCAATCATCAGTAATTACCAATGCATTTTGATTGCATGTTTGATCAGTTTCAGACTTTAGAAGTTGGTAAAAATGTTCAATTTCCTCATCTTTGGCATTAGTGTTTGGTGTGTAAATTTGAATAATAGTCATATTAACTGGTCTTCCTTGTAGGCATAAGGATATTATCTGACCACTGGGGATAGCATTGCAATTCAGGATAGATCTTGAAATGTTCTTTTTGACAATGAATGTGACGCCAGTCCTCTTCAATTTGTCATTCCTGGCATAGTAGACCATATGATTACCTATTGCCGTCAAGTTGCTTCCAACTCACAGCAATCCTATAGGACAGAGTAGAACTGCCCCATAGAGTTTCCAGAGAGTGTCCGGTGGATTCAAACTGCCAACCTTTTGGTTAGCAGATGTAGCTCTTACCACTATGCCACCATAATGGCCAATACCAGTTGATTTCACCTCACTGATGCCTAGAATATCAATCTTCAAGTGTTCCATTTCATTTTTGACAACTTCCAATTTTCCTATAATCATACTTCGTACATTCCACGTTTCAATTATTAATGGATGTTTGCAGCTGTACCTTCTAATTTTGAGTTGTGTCACTTCAGCAAATGAAAGTCCTGAAGGCTTGACTCCATCCATGTCATTAAGGTTGACTCTACCTTGAGGAGGAAGCTCTTCCCCAATTGTATTTTGAGTGCCTTCCAATCTGAGGAGCTCTTCTTCCAGTACTTTATCATAAAATGTTCCTTTGCTATTCATAAGATTTTCACTGGCCAATTTTTTCAGAAGTAGACCACCAGATTCTTCCTACTAGTCCATCTTAGTCTGGTAGCTCCACTGAAACCTGGGTGACCCTGCTGGTACTTGAAATACTGGTGGCAGAGCTTCCAGCATCACAGCAACACACAAGCCACCACCCTACAGCAGGCTGATAGACAAGTGGTGGGAAAATAAAAATAAAGAGGTTTGTTTTACCTTTTATGCATATATATTATATGAGAGGTTTTTAACAAATGGTTTTGCATCGGTAATGAGTATATTATGTCTCTACTTTGTTAGGGGCAATATTTTTTATCCATGTGTACCACCATTATCGGGATTCAAATAACAAAACAACAAATGTTTTCTGAACTTCTACTGTTCTACTGTAAATAAGGCACTGAGAGTTACAGTGAGGAAAAAGGTCATCTTTGCTCTTGAGGAGGTGATATGTTTACTAAGTTCACAATCTCAATGTCTTCATTAGTATTTCAGCATTTTTCCCACTATTTTATTTTATGCACTTCTTCCATGCTTACCCGTACCTGTTGCCATCCAGTAGATTCCAACTCATAGCAACCCAACAGGACAGACTAGAACTGCCCCCATAGGATTTCCGATGTGTGGCTTGTGGATTTGAACTGCTGACCTTTTGGTTAGCAGCTGAGCTCTTAACCACTGCACCGCCAGAACTCCACACTCCTATGCCTAGTGGGAAGAAATATTTTCTCTTCACAAACCATACATAGTTGATATAGTTCAGTGGTCAAAGCAAATCTCACATTAAAACAAATCAAGTATATATTTTCTTGAGGGACTTCGTTTCTTTAAAAACTAAGTCTTTAACTATGGGTGCACTAAGTCACAACTACCCTGTTTAATCTTTTCTACAAAATAGTCATATAAGCTCAGCAAAATTACATATTACCCATAAAATTACAGAAGTTGTCAGTAAAATCATATTGTTTGAGAAACCCATATATGAATCACAAATATATTTATATATGCATGCACTCAGTCCTAGAAAA
The DNA here is from genome assembly GCF_000243295.1 of Trichechus manatus latirostris. Taxonomy (NCBI): domain Eukaryota; kingdom Metazoa; phylum Chordata; class Mammalia; order Sirenia; family Trichechidae; genus Trichechus; species Trichechus manatus. The sequence continues at coordinate 316,216 of NW_004444112.1, forward strand.
TGAGCAACTAATTTTTTAAAAGGAGAAAAAAGTGTTTTCTCATATGACCATAGAACTCGGACCTGCTTCTATTATATTGCTAGTTATAGAGTAATAACTAACTGTGTGAAAGATATGTTGCTGGGGAAAAACATAACATAGAGCTTGTAGTATATTATATCAGGAAAGAATTTTATAAATCAACTATACCAGAGGCAGCCAAACTAACATTTAATATCTGTATTAGTTTCCTAAGGCCGCTGTAACAAAGTACCAAAAACTAGGTAGCTTATAAGAACAGAAATTCATTGTCTGACAGTTCTGGAGGCTAGGAGTCCTAGATCAGGGTGTCCGCCCTGTTGGTTCCTTCTGAGGCTCTGAGGGAGAATCTGTTCCTGCCTCTTTCCCAGCTTCTGGTAGCTCCAGGCATTCCTTGGCTTGCAGCTGCAGTCTCACATGGTGTCCCTCCTCTGTCTCCCTGTTTCTCTGTCTCTGTGTCTCTTCTCTTTTATAAGGAAACCTCTCATATGGGATTAGGACCCACCCAAATCCAGTACGGCCTCACGTTAACCTGATTAAAAAAAAAAAAGTCAAACCCTTTGCTGTCTAGTCGATTCTGACTCATAGTGACCCTGTATGATGTTAACCCTATGATGTCAACCTGACAACATCTTCAAAAGCACTGTTTCCAAACAAGATCACGTTCACAGGTCCTGGGGTGAGGACTTGAACGTATACTTTTTGGGGACACAACTCAATCTATAACAGTAATAGAACTCATTTTTCTAACAAAATTTGATACAGGCAGTCCCTAGGTTATGAATGTCTAACTTACGGACAACTTCTACTCAAGAATGGACTGCTATAAAGCCTATTGTATTAAAAACTTGAGTTAAATACAATAGTTCATAATAACAAATGCTCATGAAAATATTGTGCTGTTTGGAAGTGCTTCTTAAGCGTTTTATATGCATGAAAAGGTAAAATGTATACTATATACTAAGATAAACGCTTGACTCACTGACACTAAATATGAACAGTACCTACCTGTTCCGACTGCCTGTATATAAAATGAAAGTCAACTTGGGGAGATGGTCCGCACTCCTGTCCATCCCACCTGAAGCCCACTGCTGTGCCCTGAGCCAACCTAGGGACCCAGCTATGAGCAGCTGCCTCTTAACAACCACTGATATCCAAATCCCTCCACTTCACCAAGGAGAAATCTACAATCCCAGAGTGAGTTGTTCAGTCTGTATGGAGATAACGACTGAGTTAAGACAAGAAATCGGGTCTCCTGCCTCTGATCCAGAAGTCTTTTCCTCTGACCTGCATTGAGGGTTCCACATTTCCATATGCAGAATATATACTACTTTTATTTAGCATATAATATTCTTTGTCTTAGCATGGAATCAAAGAACAGGTTTTGATTCTACATTTCAAAAGGAATTTACATTTCAAATTGTCCTGGACTTTGAAATAATAATTTGTTACTTATAAAACAAAATCATTTAGAAAATTGACTATTTTCCATTTTATTCCTGGCTTTGAGCTAGTTTTATGATTTTTACCTAATGCAAATTGTATACATTTCCTATTGCAATTTACTATTTATTATTGAAACTGCTTATATTTCCTCAAATGGAATAGGTGTAATTCCTTCTTCACTATTTGGAGGTGGTCAATTGTAGTGATTAGTAGCAAAGTTTCTGAGTCTATTAGCCTAGGGTTCAAATCCTTGTTCTTCCCACTGAAATCTTTGACAAGTTATATAGCTGTCTCTCTTCTCGACTGGGAAGTATAGATGGTACCCACTTGACTGACTTGTGGGTAATAAGTGTCGTGCACTATATGCTTAATATTGGTTTTTGCCAAAATATACTTAATTTATATGTCCAGGCATTTTTTTTATTTAGTGCCTATATACATTTTATCCAGTAAGCCTTTCGTTTTCAAGGTCTTTGTTTAAAAAAAAAGCTCATTTATTCTTACATTTTATAAAAAATTTTTGTTATCTTTTTATTATTAAATGATCATTCAAAAAGTACCTTGGATTTTTTTTTTCTTTAAAATTTTTTTAAAATACAATTCATCTTATTATTGTTGTTAAGAATATACACAGCAAAACATACACCAATTCAACAGTTTCTACATGTACCATTTAGTGACATTGATTACATTCTTCAAGTTATGCAACGATTCTCGTCTTCCTTTTTCTGAGTTGTTCTTCCCCTATTAATATAAATTCACTGCACCCTAAGGTTCCTCCTAATCTTTCAAGTTGCTGTTGTCAATTTGATTCCATTTAGATAGTTCTTAAAAGAGTATAAAGCTCAAGGCAGACATTTTTTACTAGTTAAGCTAAATTATTACTTGGTTTTAAGAAGACTTCAGCAGCTGTTTTTGGTTTAAGGTTTAAAGATTATCTGAGGGCAATAGTTTCAGGGGTTCATCCAAACTTCAAGCTCCAGTAAGTCTGGAGTCCATCAAATTTGAAATTCTGTTCTGCATTTTCTCCCTTTAGATCAAGATTCTTCTATGGAATCTTTGATCAAAATGCCTTGGAGTTTTATTGTTAAAATGACACTCTTAGAAAAGAAAGATGCCAAATTTAGTGACTGCTTCTAAGGAAAATATTAACTAAATACCAAAGTCTTTACTAGCCAAACACAGTAAAGGTTTGAGGTTGAGAACCAAACTATGCAAGTTGGGAGAAGGAATACTCTTTCATTCCAGTTAGCAAGAATTTGCTAAGCATGGCCATCTGTTATAAGCTGAAGTTATTATTTTCTGAACTCATTCTTGGAATTAAGCTAACCTGTTAGGAAGATGTAAATTATGTGATCATAACATAAGTTAATTATGATTTTAGTTGGGAAGTAATCTGAATTTCCAGGCTCTGCTGGTTCATACCTGCATTCCTGGTATTCCCGGTTGGCTGTCCTGGGCCACCAGGACAGGAAATGACAAGTGTCCCCATAATCCAGTGGCCCTCAGTGGCACCTGAGGTGAGGGAAGTGTACTCGGGAAACTATGTGACACAATCGGCTGGAATGGGGAGTGGCCTGTATTTTGTTTGTTCTTTATAGGATAGACAATCTTACAGCAAGCAAATAAATGTAGTGTTTGCTCTGATACCATGTAATCTAAATAAAATTTCCTTATCCTTTCAGATTAAAACCAGTTGTCTAAAATAGCAATTGCTCTGGTTTATTTTAGTCCTAACATATCTTGAAACTTAATTTGACATTCAAAGAGATTATGCAATTTGTATGTTTAATGTCTTTAACAGGATGAGGCAGTGCTGAATTTCTCCATGTTCCAATTTGGATGATTTAGGCTAGCTAGTCCACACCCAAGGAGCCCTGGTGGCGCAGTGGTTAAAGCGATCAACTGCTAACTGAAAGGTCAGCTGTTCAAAACTACCAGCAGTTCTGCTGGAGAAAGATGTGGCAGTCTGTTTCCACAGAGATTTACAGCCTTGAAAACCCTATGGAGCAGCTCTACTCTGTCCTACAGGGTCGCTAGGAGTTGGAATCAACTCGATGGCCGTGAGTTTGGTTTGGGTTAGTCCACACCCAGCACTTCCCTCCCTCACCCTCATTTTGTTCATTTCTCTCGTTCCGTTTTGTGTGTGCGTGTCTCAGTCTCCCTCCTTCTCCATGTCATGTTGATAGAGGAGACGGTCCTTGGTCACTGAACTTCCTCTTCCGGTACCTGATGGTGCTTTAAAAAATAAATAAAAACACAATTAATGTTCTAAAATAATCATGCATAAAAACATTTATGATGAAGTAATTATTACTCCTTTTAGGAATGTAAGCTTAGGCATTTGTATTCTATGACACTGGGAATTTTAATATATGCTCCAAATATGTCCAGTTCATACATATTAATTTTCAAAAGTGTATGATGCATTCAGTTAAATCCCCACTCGAGGGCTCTATCTTCTGAGGCATTACATTGTTTTGTGCATCCTGAAATTATTAATAGACTTCTGGTTATCAAGTTGGTAATTAGTAAGTGAACACTTTATTCATTAAGACACTGAAATCTCTTCTTATCATAGGAAATAATGGGTCTTCAAAGTCTATAAAATTAAATTAATAAGTAGACTAATTGCATTTAAAAATAAGCTTTTCTGTGTACATTTTTCTCTTAATTACTTCGTTGCTACATAAGCGACCCCTAGAAAGCCAACATATAAGTGTCTGTGTGAGGGTCCGAGTGCCCAGCAGGGCCTGGCTGGGCATGTTGGGGAGCTGAGGACACCTGGTATCCTCAGTCAGGGCTGCTTCACCATCAAAGGGCATGATGACGTTTAGCTCCAGCCAATGTGGCAAGAATGGAAACCCAGTACTGCCGGAGCTTCATACTTTCCAAGAGAAGCTGGAAACCCATAGTTAATATAAAAATTTCTCAATTTTCAATGGAATAGTACTCAGGCATAAAGAGAAATGAAGTTCTGATACATGCTATGATGTGGATGAACCTTGAAAAGATTATGCTGAGTGAATTAACTCAGGCTTAAAAGGATAAATAGTGGATGTTCCCAACTTTATGAAATATCTAAAATGGGCAAATGAATAGAAACCAAAGTTTATTAGCGGTTACCAAGAGCACGTGGGAAGGGGAAGGGAGAGTTATTGCTTAAGGGGCATTGAGTTTCTGTTAAGGGTCACGAAAATTTTGGAAACCAATAGTGGTGATGGTCACATAACTTGAACATAATGTCACAGAACTGTGCACATAAAAATGATCGAAATGGCAAAAGTATTGTTATATAAATTTCATCACAATAAGACAAAAGAAGGTTGTAGTGCTAACATAAGATACTAATATTAAGAGAAAGGGAACTGTGTGAATGGTATACTGAATCTCTATGTGCTATCTTTACAACTTCTCTGTAAGTCAAAGTGATTCCAAAATAAAGTTTATTTAAAAAAAAAAAAAAAAAGCCCAGTTTTTGAATGTTACCTGTGATTTTTTTTTAGACATCGTACAAGGCAAAAACACTTCTGTTTGGGCCTGTGGACTTCCAGTGTGGGACCCCAGATGGGAGCATTGATCAGGATGTTCCATTTCTGGCTGTGCAAAGCACTCTGGGCTTCAGCTCCACATCACTTTCTACTTCTTCCTTATACTGGGCATAGTTACTGGCTAAAATAACAAACTACAGGCATGTCTTTCCACCATCACATACAGGACTCAGATGTCCTAGTTTGAGATGATAACTCATTTCTGAATGACCACAGGAGCATAGTAAACTGGTTTAAAACTTACAGGAAGAAAAAAAAAAGGGTTATAGAACAGGGCTAAGCATCTATCAATTGCAGATAGAGAAACTTTTACTATCAAATGAATAAGCAGATGATGCACATTTGTTCCAGAGCTAGTACATTTAAAGATACAAAAATAAACCTGCAATAAGAAAGACCTTTCTTCTCTTCTCAGTAAGGGCTTCCTAAGCCTGAACATTGTTCATAATTTGTTACTCACATATGAACTTAAATAATTATGTATAAATGATACCTAGATTATTCCAGAATCTGTTTGTATTTTGTTTGTATGTGTTTCAACATATCTCCTGGATAACCTTATCAAGTACTTGGTTATAAGACTACTCTTTAGATATTATTAAAGAGAAGTACCACCTGATGGTCTTCACTCAATACTCAAACTCCTTGCAACCCTCTACTTCCTTAAAATGTTAGTTGCGTTAAAAAAAATAAATAAAATAAAATAAATGCCTGGTCCTTTTCCATGGTTTCAAATTAACTAGGCTAAAAGAGTTGTGTGTTCAACTTTTGTAAGTTATGAAATACTTTTATTTCATCTGATTGATTTATAGAACTCTGATGGAACTAAAAAGTGCTCAAATACATTTTTTTTTTTTTGCATTTCCAAATCTGGGGATTTGCTTATTACTAGTTTGATTTTTTTTTTTAACTGATGACAAGAAGAAAATATAACAGTTATTAGGATAATATAATTCTCCACTGCAATATGTATTTCCACGTAGAATATTGGAGTGAAAATTCTACAGCTATTAAACACATTTCATATGTATTTATGACTCAGCAGATTTTAAATTAGTCGAATCTTTTATATATTATTCTAAAATTATATGTAAGTTTCCCTTTTCTCCAAATGCTATATATCTAATGTGTGTGTACATCTATACAAAATATTATATTATATTGTAATGTTACACGTTAGAGTTGAAAGCAAGCATGAAAACCTATAACCCACACAATATTTGGGTAGTATTTTAGCTAAGAAGAAATGCCAACAAGCTGCTATGTCAGTTGGTTCTTTGTTCAGTACGGTCCAAATGAATTCACAATAAAATAAGATTGCTCTTAACAATCCCAACTTGTCTAAGAAGATTGAGCTGGAGAGATTACCTTTTCATCAACGCATGCACATTTTCTCTGCCGCCGTCCAGACACATATACAAAAACAAACTTGTAATGAGCGGGTACTTTATCAAGACCTTTCTCCATTCCTCATTAAACGACAGAAAATTGCTCTTTGCTGGGTTTGTCAATGCAGCGTTCCCTCCCAGAAACCCATTTGTTTCACACGCTAGCACCGAATATTGCAGGCATCTGCAGATTTTAAGTGACAAATTGTGCCTAAGTTTACGCCACTCTCCGAGTTGTGTTTTTCTCTGGCTCGCTTGGGTTTTGTTTTACATGATTTTTAAGTCGTGTGGACCATCCATAACCGACCAACAGTCTTTTGTTGTTCATCAAGAGCTCTGGATTCCTCTGCACCGTTAATGTGGGGACAGGACATTACGTGATCTTTCCCTCATGATGAATGTATTTAAATGGCTCTTTACCCCCAAAACAACCTCTGTGCAAGGTGTAATATATATGGCTACTTTAGACTAAAAGCACAAACAAGATGGGAAATGAGTTCTTTCATTGCTTTCCTTCTCTGTTCTTCATTAAATCGTATTGGATTTGTCATATTTTTTTCAATTGCACTTACGTGTAATGCTGGTGAAGGGATTTTTCTTCTTTTTTAAAGAGTAAAAAACTTAACAGTTTGACATCCTCTGGGAGAATGGCTCTTTGCGAGCCTTTCAGATGAGGGAGAACTTACAAATAACAGCTACAGTGTCGCTTTGTTAGGGCAACACTTTGATGTGTAGGATTATAATCAATGTAAATTATTGAGCTATACTGCTGCGTGGCCTTGAGAGTATAATGTGTTGGGTTGTGGCTTTTTGAGCAGTCATTATTTATTCATACCGAAAGATTAACCGGACGATAGCATTGCGGAAATTCTATTATACAGGTGAATTAATAGGTGCCACTTTTAAGGGTACTTGGGGGTATACAGTGGGCCGAAGATGATAGCTTTCAAGGAAGACACAGCGATGGTCATTGCAAAGTTTACTTATGCTCTGAATTTCACTCCAAACAAATGGAGACAAGTTTCAGGGCCGAGCCTGCAGCAGGCCTTGTCCTTTAATTGCCATTTACATAACCAAGGAATCATTAATTTCTAATTCACCTATTATTCACTCTCTTTAGTATGCTGTGTCCGTGTCTGTTTGGGGGCAGTGAAATAAACGTCATTTCAGCATTGCTTTAGCAACCTACCATTTTGTGTGTGTGTGTTTGGGAGGGGATGCTTTTTTGACCTTAACAGGCTACTTGTTACGCATAGCAAGCTTAGGACTCTTGTTTAGATATGATTTATGATGCTACATTAACCCTTCATTGACCTAGAAATGCCCTAATATTAAAGCAGTTTGACACATAGAAAATCAAAAGCCCTTTTATTGAAAGTGCTATTGTTCGCATCATAAGTTTCCCCGATGTGATAGCACAGTTCCCCCATCAATTTCCGACTGCTCTTGAGCACTGTATTGAAAAACTAATGGGCAGAATCCTTTGTCATTTCTGTCCCAGTGACCAGCAAATAGCTCAGAGAAAGTCTCCCCCTCCTATCACTGCAGGCATTTCTAAATGACACAGTCACAGAAACCCTCCCTGTTTGAGGAGAGGAGACGGATTGGAGACTGTGGGCATGAATCACAAAGACTTCTTTTGTTTACTCGCATTCTTGTGAAGTGGCAGCTCTGCGCTTCCTAATTTCTTGCCGAGGAGTTCACTCAGATTCAATAAAAGGGGGAAATATGTCTTTACAAAGTGTTTATTATCGCTTACCCACCATGCAGTCATCTTAACCCTCACAGGAACCGTTTAGTAACTGAAGTGATATTTTTTTTTCTTTTTTCTTATATTAGTTTTTAAAGATTGAGGTAAATCTCTTTCTATAATTCTGATATGTTTCTAGAAATCTCTGCAGTTTGATTAGAATGGAGTCTCGGTGAATGTACTACTAGCAGAAGGAGCCGGGTGGTGCAATGGTTATGTACTCTGCTGCTAACCTAAATTTTGGTGGTTCAAACCCACACAGCAGCTCCGTGGGAAAAAGACCTGGCAATCTGCTTCCCTAAAGATTACAGCCTTGGGAACCTGATGGGGGACAGTTTGACTCGAGAGCATGTAGCAGCAACAATAACATTATAAGATTATAAGATTGTCTCCATAAGGAACACTACAGAAAGGAATGTCTACTGAAAAAAAACAAATTCGTTGCCTTCCGGTCGATTCCGACTCATAGCAACCGTACTGAAAGGGAGTCTCAATATGATTATGGCATTTGAGTTTATTTATATTTTCACATCATACTCAATGTTTATGTGTACATTCCAGTATACATATAGAGGTTAAGAAACGTATGTGTGTCAAAACAAAGCAACATACTACGGAGTCTTGTGCCGTGTTTCCTCCTCACCTACGGGAATTTTCTACGGCCTTATGGGAGTGCATTCTGGAATGAGTTATCTGTACCACCCGGTATTGCAGAACACAACCCTGACTGAGACTCCCGCGGGCTGCCCATGACGGACACCCCAGCCGTGCTCCCTGGGGCAGGTGGGGCTCCTCCTCATCGCTCCCCGGGCCCCCAGGAGTACCTTCCAGGTCGCCTTTATGGCCAACACGAGTGTGAAGTTCCGTTCAAGTCTCGTGTTTCTCTGTATTTTTCTCGCTGATGTCACTAATGGTTTCTGGGTTCTGGAGAAGAGGAAGGAGACACAAAACCTACGCTGAGATGTATCCATCCGCCCCTCCTTCCTGTGATGTTGCTTCCACCACCTCCACTGGCCCATCTCCTAGCTAAAATGCAAACGTCATTTTTTATATTCTTAATACGTAAGATTGTCATACAGACTTCAGACTAATTATTATCTCTGGGGAGAGGGTATAGGATTTCAAGGGGAGGGGGAAATGGGACTTTAAATGTATCTGTAGCATTTTATTTAATAATAATAATATAAAACAGAAGAAAACATCCAATATATATATTTCTTGGTGGCTAATATTCATCTGGCGCCCTGGTGACACAGTGATTAAAAGCTCAGCTGCCAACCAGAAGGTCTACAGTTCGAATCTACCAGCTGCCCCTTGGAAACACGATGGGGCAGTCCTACTCTGCCCTATAGGGTCGCTATGAGTTGGGATTGACTGGATGGCAACCGGTTTGGTTTTTGGTTTAATATTCATCTAGGAGCCCCTGGGTGTTACAAACAGTCAGTGCACTCAGCTGCTGACCAAAAGGTGAAAGCATCAAGTCCACCCGGAGGCGCCTCAGAAAAAAGGTCTGGGGATCCACTTCTGAAAAATCATCCACTGAAAATCCTGTGGAGCACAGTTCTACTCTGACATACATGGGGGCTGCCAAGAGTTACAGTCAACTGCACAGCAATTGTTTTCTGTTTTTCTTTTACAATATTAATCCAGTAGTACCAGTATGAACTCCCTGTTCTTAAAATACTGAAATGACAGTCAGTGCCCTAAACCATCCTTCTCATCCCCACCCCCCACCGCTCCCATGAAACCAGGCACAGCAGAGGGCTCAGCCTCCTAGTGGACCTTTAACTGAAAGTATTTGGTGGGCACATGACTAACTACTACATTATTTTCATTACTTTTCTATATGTTTAAAATTTTCCATACTATTAAAATAGACTGTTATGTTTCAAAAAGAGACTCTCCAATTTTTTTGAGGCATATTTTTAATGTATCTAAGCATCTTGGGGGGCAGTGGTGCTCAGTGGTAGAATTCTCGCCCTCCATGTGGGAGACCCAGGTTTGATTTCTGGCCAGTGCACCTCATGTGCAGCCACCACCCATCTGTCAGTGGAGGCTTGCATGTTGCTATGATGCTGGACAGATTTCAGCAAAGCTTCCAAACTAAGATGGACTAGGAAGAAAGGCCTGATGATCAACTTCTGAAAATCAGCCAGTGAAAACCCTCTGGAGGACAGTGGTCTGCTCTGCAGCTGATTATGGGATGGCACAGGGCTGGGTAGCATTTTGTTCTGTTACTCATGGGGTCACCCTGAGTCAGGGCCTGCTTCACAACAGCTGCAACAACACCAACAACAAAACATCTCAACAAGCTCACTGATGACAGTGTTTGTCCACGTTCTCCTCTAACTACCAGAACCTTCTTTAGCCTTCTGCTGTTCCCTGTCACCCGTACAATCCACCCAGGCCACTTTGCAGGAGCCACCACACACAGCACATTCCCAGGGACCGCAGGCATCCTCTCCCTGTGGACGTCCCTGGACTCTGTAATTCAGACTGGCCTCTGCCCTGGTGGCCTGGCCTTGGTGCATGTGACTCGAGGCTAAGGCTTCTGACAATGGTGGGAGCCAGCATCCAAGTGGTGGCTTTTATTAACACCTTTTCTGTGATTTTCATGTTGCAGCCGCTTAGTTCTTTCATGTCAGGGAGGGACCTTCCTATTGTCACAGCCTTGGGTGATGGCCTGAACCAGTGCTTTGCCATCAGAAAGCTAGTTTCTCTGGATATAGTCCATGGGGGTGGCAATGGGTGGTGGGCAGAGCAAGAAATGAGAGAAACGGGGTTATCCCCATGGTTTCAAAAACCAAACCCGTTGCTGTGACTCCGACTCATGACAACTCCATGTGTGTCAGAGTAAAACTATGCTCCATAGACTGATTTTTCCAGAAGTAGATCAGGGGACCTTTCTTCCTAGGTGCCTCTGGGTGGACCTTAACCCCTAACATTTTGGTTACCAACTGTTTCTACCACCCAGAAACTCCATCCTTAGAGTTAGCAGAACCCAATCGAAGCAACTTATCTACACCAAGAAGAGTAATGATCTTAATGAGCATTTAATAAACATTTAACAAAAAAAAAACACAACTCTGTTAATAGGTCAAAGTCCGGAAGATAGTGAAAATTAGAAGATAAAAGTATTTGGTTAGGTAAAAAAGTATTTATTCAAGTATAGTTCCAGACGCGCATGTGCTAGAAATTACGAAGCCCTTCATAGTCAGTCGAGTGCATCCATTTTGCTCTCTGAGAAACAGGAAGGCCTGTTTGTATTTGCTTGGTCATGTAGAGCATGCAAATGGAGAGGCTAGAGAGCACTTGAAGACCTCAGGCAAGAAATTTAAAATTGAATCCTGTCAAATCATAGGAACTCAAGTGTAATTCTTATTGTGGGGATGACAGCGGGCTAATTAGTAGTCCACAAGAGCGCCACCCCTGACCTCCCAGGTCACAGGCCAGTGTACTGCCCTTGTTTATTAGCTTAACACAAAGGCTCATTACGGTAATCCCACTCCTCCGTCCTGGGTTGGTTGTTTGCTTGTTTGTTTTCTGATCTCATTTTGATGGTGGGTAATAATGCTTTTTGAATAAATGTATCTGGAATTGATTCCCATTTTAATACAGAGTCAGCATTTCTTTTAATTGGTATTTATAATGCTTTAGCAAGTATTTGCACCTGACAATCACCAAGATGGTGCTTCACAAAACCCTGCAGGTAGTCCTTCTTGAGACTTCTATTTAGAAGCCAGAATTAAAGGGGGGTCAAGCACACCCTTAATTTCCCAATTATGGTTCAGGTTCAAAAACTGGAGTTTCCAAGTACAATTAAACCCCTTGCTGTTGAGTCAATTCTGACTCTTTGTACAATTACTTCTCCACATATCTTCTGACTAAACTTATTTTTTTTCCTGTACTGTACTAAACTGCTTTAGCTATTTTATAAGAGCTAAGTACTTCACTAAGCTCTTGCAATATTGAAAGAATCTATATTCCAAGAATTTGAAAACATGTCAGCCCACCTAAATTACATATTGATCAGGTTTAATTGCATGCCACCCATCAGCATTAGGTTTGAAAATTCATAAAAGAGAAATAATGTACTCTTTGTGGATGATTACTTCTGGGGCATTTAAATGAATTCCATCACTTAACCTGGCCTGGGACAGATTATTGAGTCTGGCAAGCTAGCCATTCAAAGACCAATGCAGTAGAACAGCTGTTTTCCAACTCTCTGAGAACAGCAGAGTGCAAACAATATAAATTTATATAGATTTTCTTTTAAGGAAAATAGCAAAGTAAAACATTAAAAGTAAACATTCATTTTTCAATTGCTTCTGAATCACCCTGTCCATTGTCTTCCTATATAAGCATTCATTTTTAATTCTTTTGGATACCAGGCATCCTTTCATTTCAAGTAGTAATTCACATCTTAATTAATATATGGTAATCAAAGAGATAAGCAAAGATAAATGATTTGCGGCTTGGTTTTATCTGGTAAGGTTAATTTTTTACACAAGTGCATGAAAGGATTTTAATGTAGCTCTTTCAGTGGATACACCATTTAATTTTCGTAAAAAAACTCAAGAGTTTTTGTATTGTCAGTGGTGAATGTTCTTTAAAAGCTACCTTCTCGTGAAGGTCACATTGGCTAAGAAAATGAGTTCATCATTAGTTTCCAGGGTGTTCTTTACATTTAGAAATTATGTTGTTGGTATTGGTTGTGTTTTGAGAAATTATGCTTATGTACGTATTTCTTTACAGATTATCAATACAAAGTAAAAAGGACCAGTTAAAATCATTGGGCTTACTTGGATAATAGTTTAAGAGCTACATTTTATTTAGACACTTTGAGGTAATAAATATCCGTGAGCATAATTAACTGTCTTTATCTAGGTCTAGTCCTTCGAGATGCTGTGTTAGGACCTTGTGTATTGTCTTCCTTTCATGTTATGTTCAGTGTAGCCTTGGAAATTGTTTGAGGTATGCTAGCAGGATGTGTTTTTAAAATGTGGGTCATTCTATGTGCACATGAGGAGATGCATCACTCTGCCCCGTCCTGGGCACCAACAAAGCATTGTGTTTTATTCCTTGGGAAGCAAAGGTAAAGCTGTGCCAACGATCTCTCCTAATACGTCTGACTTCATTGTTTACTTGACTCAGGTCACAGTGGTGGGTCGTGGGAAGTCATGGTTCACAGGGGTCAAGGGGCATGGTTATATCTTGAGTCCTTACATAGGGCACAATTGCATCAGGATCCTTAAGTGGAATCAGCTATCAAATGTAAGACAACTAAGAATACGGAACCTTAAAATAGCTGGTGTGTCTCTCGGTCGATAGCCAACACTGATCCTGATATGTTGAGAAGGAGACAGAGCCTGCACTTACATCTGATGTTTCATGAACACTTTAAAACCCCATGTGTGTGTGTGTGTGTGTGTGTGTGTGTGTGTGTGCACATGCACGCCTGTGGTTTATTTGGTATGTTCTCAAGGAGAAAATTGGGGAAGAGAGGCATAAATATCATAGTTAGTGACCCTCCTGTGATAGGCCAGCTTCCCACACACCAAAACTTCTGGTTTATTAAAAAATCAGTTGCTCCTGTATATTTGTTGATGGTTAATAAGCCCTGATGGCACTGAGATTAAGAGCTTAGCTACTAACCAAAAGGTCAGCAGTTTGAATCCACCAGCCGCTCCTTGGAAACCCTATGGGGCAGTTCTACTCTGTCTTATAGGGTTGCTATGAGTTAGAATCAACTTGATAGCAACAAGTCTTTTTGTTGTTTTGTTTTCTTTTCAATCAGCCATTGGGTAAATCAAATTTATTGAAATTCCACCAACTTTGTATGAAAGGAAGATGGTTTTCCTTTTCTGGTCTATTATCTAGTATCTAATTAGCTATGTTGTAGAACATATCTACCTAAATCACCCACAGGGCAAATAACTTCGTTCCAATGCTCTACTGATAATCCAGAAAAAATCTTACAGTCAGGTGAAACTTTAAACTTTCTTCCTTTAGAACTTTAATATCCTTCCGTGTTAGGTTATCATTATGAGTCAGGGAAGATTTGGTTTTATTTTTGGCCATCTGAGCACAAAACAAAGTGTTCATGGAAAGAAATTGTCTCAGACAGTAAGCAGTTATATGATGAGGGATGCGGCTGGAAAGAGAGAATATCCTCTTAATAATAAGAAGAGAGAGAGAGCTGAAAATGGACAAAACAAAGCTCATTCTAAGCCCTAAAGGAAATCAGATAGACCCTTAAAGAAATCATGCTGCATGCGAATGACATGTAAATAACAAAGCAACATGCATCATCTAAAGGACTTTGCATGTCCTTTCAGTGGCTGATGATCCTGGCGAAGTGAGGAACAGATGGATGAAGAATAAACAACAGTATTTTGTTGTTTGTTGGGTGGAATTTGATTTGAGAGCTGAGTCCATAGGGATAAGACCAAGCCAGGGAGGCATCCTTATTCTTGTATGAAAAAAAGGAATGTAAAGTGATGAAGTCATCCCAGAGGCTGTCTGGAGAAGGCCCAGGCATGCAGATGTGTTACTGAAAGCATTACAAAAGGATTTTAAGAGTTCTAAGGAAATAAAGTTTAAAGTTTCACCGTAGTATAAGCTTTTTCCCAATTAGCAGTAGAGCACTGGAACAAAGTTATTGCCCAGAGGGTGATTTAGGTAGAAGTGTTCTACAACATAACTAAGTAGATACCAGATAATAGACCAGCAAAGTAAAGCCATCCCCCTTTCATACAGCTTTGGGAGCCGTCTACGTGGACGGGACAACTAACTCTCAAGGCATCCATTGACACATTAAAGCAGCTTTGAGCTGATTGGATTTTCCTACACATTTTACAAACATGAAGTCCATTTCATTAGGGGCAACACAGAAGAGTGGATATAACGTGTGCTTTCATCCATGACAAACAGGAGTTGAAACGCAGGTCTTACAGCCTGTGTTAACACGGCCAGGTCGCTTAGCCTCTCCCACCTTTACGCTGCGCATCTGTAAAATGGCAATATTAGTAGCTGGCCCAAGTTTATTATTTGGATTGAAAGGGCTGATACATGTAAAACATATAGCCTAGTGTTGGGTGCTTACTAGACCCTTAATAAATAGTTCCTTCCTCACTATCTAATCAATCAATTACAAAATGTAGCACAGAATCTAGATTTGGGGGTGGGTAATAAAATGGGCTTTTCCAGTCTCTGTAAATCAGTCAAGAATTAACACCCAGGTTTGTGATACTGAGGTTGGGAAATCCAGACCAAGAAAATCTCATCAGCTCTGAGTGCCTCACTTTCCTTTGCATCTGAGGGAAATGTTTAGGACATTTTTCCCTCTATAAAGGCTTTGCCGCCCTCACCAGCCAATCAGAAGCAAGAACTTTCTGTGCAAAAGCAGGTCAACCCTGGTGCTTGTTGATAAAAACCTTGTACTTAATAATAGTATCATTATTCACATTACAAAGTAATATCTGAGCCTACAGGAGCAACATGGCAGGCAATTTGCTATGAAATTCCACTTCACTAGGTTTCTTCTGCAAACTTTCAAATTTTTACATTCCAAGATATTAAAAAAAAGCAATATTTTAATGCAATTTGAGCAGTTACTTTAATATATTTCTTATAATGTGCCATGTAGGTCAAGCTTATTTATACTATGCTTATTGTATTTATCAATAGCTTATTTTGTTTGCAAGTGAGGGCAGTCCAGTCCAAACTAGTTTATGCAAGAAGGGTACTTTTATTAGCTCAAGTAACCAAACCACAGACAGTTTACCAGTAGAATAGGGATGACTGGATATAGAAAATGGATATTTCCATGGTCTATCTTTTTTGGGCAGAGTTAGAGAGTGGTGAAATAAGAACCCCTATTTGTCCAACCTGTCTCATTTTTTCTTGTGGGTAGAGAAGGATAATACATATGACCACCCCCAGGAGAACCACATGGTTGGACTGGGGAGGAGACAGTTTTATCAAAGAACCTGGCTGGGTGGACAAAACAATAATTATCCTCTAACTACATCATTTTATTCTCATCCGCAAAAATTACCAAATGTTGTAGAGTTATTTTAAGTACAAATGTTAAATTATAATATGGCCATAAGAGAAGATCCAGTCTGGGTTTGAGATTTTTCAATCTACCTCTAATCAACGTGACTAAATATTAAGATCTAGGGAGATGTTGAACTACATCTCAACAACTATTCATCATTTGTTCTTGGTGTTTCTATTCTCACCCTTGAAGTTCTTGGTGCTGTGGAGTTTTGCAGAAACAATCCGCTTTATCTAGTGGATAAATCAATAGCAAATCTTTTTTCCCTTAATACCTGAGAAACAAAGTCCTCAGAAGTCCCAATGTGCTTTTTGGTGAACCAGATTAAAGCTCGTCCACCATAAATCATCCCTACAAGTTTGCTGATGAGTTCTGAAATGACCGATACCTTCACGGCACTGTAACTATTTCTCTTGCGTGCTTGATCTTCTTTGGTAGTTGTCCTTCCCTCCTCAGACCAGCCACACGAACTACGCTTGCTGAGACTCCCTGACTGCTGCTTTATTGAATGATCCTTACAAAGTCTACATTTGGAAAATGATGCTAAAAAAACTTTACCTTTGTGAATGGAGAAAATTTAATGAAACAAAACTAAAATATTTAGCATAGCCAATTATTGAACTGGTGTTTAATTGTAACTACTTTTACTTATTTGAAGGTTCTATAGAATGTCTTTTTAAGTTATAGGGTGCATATTAGTATGCAAAATATGAAATGTTAGAAGAAATTCTATCGCCTGAAAATGCTGATGCTCTCCTAAATTTTACCAAACCATCAACAGTTTCCGATTTGGCATATTCTTTAGATATAATGACATACATTTTATGATATAAAACGACTGCATGATATTTAAAACTCTGTAAGTCAGAAAAAAGAATGCAAAGTCACCATACATAACATGGTCCAAAAATAACCAGTATTACCACTTTGTGTTCCATGTAGTGATCTAGGCACTGTCGCACAACTTAAAATTTTTTAATTTTTTTTATTTTGACGTAATTACAGATCCGCAGGAAGTTGTAAAAACAAACAAACAAAACAAAACGTATAGGGAGATCTCTTGTACCCTTCACCAGACTCCCCCAGTGGAAGCATCTTGCATACTATCTTGACAGTACAATCTGAGCTTGTTCAGATGATCAAATGAGTTTATTCAGATTTCACCAGCTTTACAAGCATGCATTTGTGTGTTTGTGTGTGTGTGTATTCTATGCACGTTTATCACAGGTGTCCATTTGTGTAACCACAGCCACACTCAGGAGCCAGAGATGCACCATCAGCACAAGGCTCCATCATGCTGTCTTTTATATCAATATGCCTCTCTTCCATCTTTAACCCTTGACAATCACTGATGTGATTTCTCTCTCTATAATTTTGGTATTTTAAGAGTGTTATAAAAATAGGATCATACACTCATCATATCCTCGGTAGACTTTAGAGATTGGTTTTTTTCCGGATAATGCCCTTGAGATCCTTCTAAGTGGCCGCATGCATCAATACTCTGTTCTTTTTTATTGATGAGTAGTATTCCATGGAAGGAGCCCTGCTGGTACAGTGGTTAAGTGCTCGGTTGCTAACTGAAAGGTCAGAGATTAGAACCCACCAGCAGCTCTGCAGGAGAAAGATGTGGCAGTCTGCTTCCATAAACATTACAGCCTTGGAAATTGGATGGGGCAGTTTTACTCTGTTCTATAAGGTTGCTATGAGTCGGAATCGACTCGATGGGAATGAGTTTGGTATTCCATGGTAGTGGTATTCCACGGTTTAACCACTCATGTATTGAGAGACATTTTGGTTGTTTCTGAATTTTGGCTAATACAAATAAAGGTACCATGAGCAATTTTATACAGGTTTTTGTGTGGACATAAGTCTTCCTTTCTCTGGGATAAACACACAAGAGTGTAATTGCTGGGTCATATGGTAGTTGGATAGTTGGTTGTTTTTAAGCAACTGCCAAACTGTTTTTGCAGAGTGGCAGTACCATTTTACATTCCCACCAGCAATGTCCGAGAGAGCCAGTTTCTCTGCATCCTTGCCAGCATTTTGGAGTAGTCTCTATTTTTTTCTTTGTTTCTTTTTCTTTTCTTTTATTTAACCATTCTGATAGTTGTGCAGTGATACTGTGGTCTTGACTGGCATTTCCCTAATGGCTAATGATGTTGAACATCTTTTCGTGTGTTTCTTTTCTATCTGTATGTCCTCTTCAGTGAAATGTTTGTTTTTTGCCCAATTTCTAATTGGATTGTTTCTTTTTTTACTGTTTAGTTTTGGTAGTTCTTTGTAAATTCTAGGTACAAGTTCTTTGTCAGATAAATGACTCGAAAATATTTTCTCCTAGTTTGTAGCTTGTCTTTTCATTCTCTTAAGAGGTCTTTTGCAGAACAAAAATTTTTCATTTTGATGAGATGGAGTTTGTCGGATTTTCCTTTTGTGGATCATGCTTTTGATGTCAAGTCTCAGAACTCTTCACGTTGTTCGATGTCCTGAGATTTTCTCCTTTTTTTTCCAAAAGTTGTAAAGTTTTATATTTTATATCTAAGTCCAGGATCCATTTTGAGTCAATTATGTATTGGGTGTGAGGTTTAGTTGGAGATTCATTGTTTTTGCCTTCGGATTCCCAATTACTCCAGTACTATTTATTGAAAAGGCTTTCTCTCAGCATGTTATAATGAAGATCTCCGAACGGTATTAATATTTTTTTTAATTTAATATTGTGGGCTGCATATTATTTGATTGTATTAATATTTAAAATTCTTTTAGTTGTTATTTACTAACTAGATAGTAGGTAAGAATTGTCTTAGATGAAGGGAATGACCGCACACACTACAGGGGAAGTCAGCACAATTGGACTAAACCAAAGCTAAGAAGTTTCCTGAATACAATGAAACACTTTGAGGGACAGAGGAGCAGGGGTAGGGGTCTGGACCGTGCTTTCAGGGGACATCTAGGTCAATTGGCATAACAAAGCTTATTAAGAAAATGTTCTGCATCCTACTTTGGTGAGTGGC
>NW_004444112.1:335538-350538 GCF_000243295.1 Trichechus manatus latirostris
GTCAATTGGCATAACAAAGCTTATTAAGAAAATGTTCTGCATCCTACTTTGGTGAGTGGCATCTGGGGTCTTAAAAGCTTCCAAGCTGCCATCTAAGATGCATCAATTGGTCCCAACCGCCTAGAGTAAAGGAGAATGAAGAACACCAAAGACACAAGGAAAGTATTAGCCCAAGAGACAGAAAGGGCCACATAAACCAGAGACTTCATCAGTCTGAGACCAGAAGAACTAGATGGTGCCCGGCTACCACCAATGACCGCCCTGACAGGGAACACAAAAGAGAGCCCCGGATGGAGCAGGAGAAAGGTGGGGTGCAGAACTCAAATTCTAGTAAGAAGACCAGACTTAATGGTCTGACTGAGATGGGAGGAACCCCAGAAAACATGGGCCCTGGATTCTCTGTCAGCCCAGAACTAAAACAATTTCTGAGGCCAACTCTTCAGACAAGGATTGGACTGGACTGTGGGACGTAAAGTGATACTCGTGAGGAGTGTTCCTCTTAGCTCAAGTCGATCCAAGAGACTAAACAGGCAGCTTCTGTCCGGAGGTGAGATGGGAAGGTAGAGAGGGTTAGGAGGGGGTTGAATGGACATGGGGAATCAGGGGTGGAAAAGAGGACTGTGCTGTCACAGTATGGGGAGAGCAATTGGGGTCACATAACAATGTATGTATTAAATTTTTGTATGGGAGACTAACTTGAAATGTAAATTTCATTTAACAAAATAAATAAATTAAAAAAAATTCTTTTAAGCATCTATTATAAATGTTTACACTATTTTTTTCCTATAGTAAGTAAGGCTGGAGCAAATGTCTTCGGCTAAAAATCTACATGTGTACATTATGATTTTTTTTGTAGATGTGCACCCATTTGGGTAAATTGAATGAAGTTTTTCAGGTATAAAAAAACAAACCAATTGCCATCGAGTCAATTCTGACTCATAGCGACCCTATAGGACAGAGTAGAACAGCTCCATGGGATTTCCAAGAAGCAGCTGGTAGATTCAAACTGCTGATCTTTTGGTTAGCAGCCATTGCTCTCAACCACTGTGCCATCAGGGCTCCTTTAAGGTAGTGGCACCACACAAAGTCTTTCCCAGGAATTTCGCATTTTCTAACAGCCATTACAACCAACAGTGTGTGCAGATATCTCAGGGGAAACAAGAGAAACTATCATAATTACCTCTACCAAAACATCTCCCAAAAGTTAGATTATCTTTGCCTCCATCAAAAGAGGCAAGGGAGAATTAGCAACTATAAAATTTTCGTTTCAGGTTCATTACACATGGTATGATTATATTTCTTTCTGGAATTAAAGCATGATATCATTTAGGTTATATGCATTCTACTTAGAAATTCATAGCCATAAAATTTCAAAATAGTTCTTGAAAAAATTTCATTGTAACTTTAAGACTATATAAAACACCAAGTTCATTATCAACTAATGAGTGATTACTTAGAGCACATTTAAGCTCAGCATTGTGCTAGGTTCCCAACCTTGAGGAATAGGTTTTTTAATTTAATCAAATGGACTTTTGACCTCTCTCAATGTAAATACATATATCTTTCCTTTAATCAATCAATGTTAAGAAATCCATAATAAATGTGGAACCACTAATAATAGAACTACTCATGTATTGCCAGGATAAGACTGCCCACTATTCTTATTTTAATTGTTGTTATATTCAATTTGGAGCCCTGGTGGCATAGTGGGTAAGAGCTCAGCTGCTAACCTAAAGGTTGGCAGTTCAAATCCATCAGCCGCTCCTTGGAAACCCTATGGGGCAGTTGTAGTAATTATTTATGTCAGCAATAAAAAACTAATGCAGCATTATAGAGCTTAGCCATAAAAATCTTTGGAATCTCTAGTTGCATGTAAGACTCCTGCCTAGTTTGTATTATGTTCAGATAGATGTTAAACTATTCAACTAAATCTTAAACTAATTTTGGCAGTTGACTCTTGTGAAGAAGTCATCTACTTTACCGAATATTTTCACAATTTTTTTGTATAACCTTGAACTTAATATACTTAAAAATTTCCTAATTTCCACATAACCCTTTGCCATTGAGTCAATTCCGACTCATAGCAACCCTATAGGACAGAGTAGAACTGCCCCATAGGGTTTCCAAGGAGTGGCTGGTAGAACAGAACTGCTGATCTTTTGGTTAGCTGCCAATGTCTTAACCACTGCACCACCAGGGCTCCAGTTTCCACATATACCTTGAGAATCACGAATCTGCTTTCTGTCCCTATGGATTTACCTATTCTGCATATTTCATATAAGTGGAATCATCCAATAGGTGACGTTTTGTGTCTGATTTCTTTCACTCAGCATAATGTTTTCGAGGTTCATCCATGTTGTAGCATCATTTTGTAGCATCCACCTTGCACGTTCCTTTTTATGGCTATGTAATATTCCATTGTGTGGCTATGTCGTATATTATTTATCCATTCATCTTTTCAAAATCAAAATTTGATCTCCATTCATAGTATAACTCCTGTAAATAGAAGATATATATTTGGGCTTGTGATTACTTATGTATGCTCTACCTTGTAATAGAAATTATTTAAAGTGGTTTTACAATGATTGTGAGATCAGGTTTAGTTACTGATTCCAGGAATTAACTGTCTTGTTCAACATGCTTGCATCTCAGTCAGCACAGGAAGGGTGTGCACAGCTTCCATGGCGGACACTGACAATCATCTAAACAGCAAATAGTGTTCCTTTGGAAAGAGCCACTTACAGAACCCAGCGTGGGCTTCAGCATGCCCACTCTGTCAAAAGCTCCACTGTGGGAAGAAGTCTATGTAGATGGATCTCCAAGTAAATGGTGCCTTTCAATTAAAACTCATTAGCAAGGAATGGTAGGAGCCCTCATGGTACAATGGTTACGTACTCGACTGTTAAACAAAAGGTTGATGGTTTAAATCTACCTAGCATGTCCAGGGGAGAAAGACCTGGCAATCTGCTCCTGTAAAGATTACAGCCTCAAAAATCCTATAGAATAGTTGTACTCTTTCACAGGGGTCACTATGAGTTGAAAATTGACTCAATGTCACCCAACAACAACAACAGCAAGGAATGAAATACGACACCTGCTACAGCATGGATGGACCTTGAAAACATGATGCTTAGTGAAAGAAGACAGACAGGAAAAGCCAGGTACTGTATGATCCCATTTATAGAAAATGTCCAGCAAAGGCAAACCCATAGAGGCAGGAGGTAGATGAGTGGTTGCCAGATGCTGGGGGAGAAGAATGGGAGTGACTACTAATGGGCATTGGGTTAATTTTGGGGTGATGAAAGTGTTCTGGAGTTAGATAGTGGTGATGGTTGCACCACCTTGTGAATATAGCAAAAACCACTGAATTGTACACTTTTAAGAGGGTGAATTTTACTGCATGTGAATTATATCTCAATTAAAACGAAAGCCTTTTTTAGCCCATTAGTGTAACTACAGCACTGTGAGCTAATAATTCAACTGCTTCTCCTCCCTTTCTTCCTTCCAGGAATCTTGTCACCCTGCCTTCCCATCTCAGTACCAGTTGAGCTGGCTCTATAGGGACACAGTTGGGTGTGGATTCAAATGGCATCTTATTTCTCCCTCAGGATCAGATCTCCCCAGCAAAGCTGCATAGCGCCATTGGTCAGCCACTGCGTAACTGCTTGAGTGCTTGCTGAAGTCTTCTGATTCTACTTCTTTGCTACATGCCCTTCATGGGTTGAGTTTGGCACGTGATTCTTTGATGCTCGGATATCACTCCAGGTTTGAAAATCTTCGTGGAGGCCAACCACTAAAAATCGGTACGGTTAACGTGAAACATTCTAGAATGGTGGGAAGGTTAGATTGAGAAGTAAGTGGGGGCTTCAACAAACTCATCCAAAGTTCCTATAAGAACTATCCCAGAGAATACCAGCTATATCAAGCCAACAGGAAAAACCACTAAATGCAGGATTAAAAATCATCAAATTCTTCCTGAGGAAAGACAAAAGAGAGCTCATTTTGACTAAGTGATCTTGTTATAGTCTAAGCGTTTCAGATGGAGTGGAATTTAAACTCATTTGCAAGTGAATTAAACTCCTCCACCACCATAAATGAGTCTAACCTTCTTTGGGAATGGTTTGGGTAACCAAGCAGCATCTGTTTAATGGATCC
This sequence comes from Trichechus manatus latirostris, assembly GCF_000243295.1. Classification (NCBI taxonomy): domain Eukaryota; kingdom Metazoa; phylum Chordata; class Mammalia; order Sirenia; family Trichechidae; genus Trichechus; species Trichechus manatus. The sequence goes on from NW_004444112.1 coordinate 339,694, forward strand.
TCTTCGGCATCCCACATGGCGCCCTGTACACTGAGTGAATGAAACAAGGCTTGGTAATGCCGCAGTGCCTACAAGGGGGTCTTGTGTGCATCATTCATTCTTGCTTGTGAACAACGAAAACTAGAGTCAGTCTTGGCTGATGACTTGTCAATCATGAGTAAGAACGCTCCAGAAACCTAAAGGCCTTTAATATTCTCTGAAAAATACAGAAATTTATTTACGGGTGACAGAGCTATAATTTTACACACCAACTATTTCCTGAGACCTCATTTAGAGTGTAGTGGCTACTGAAAGAGGAGGCCCCAGAGTCAGCCTGGCCAGATGACGTGACTTCACAGAAAGGCTGTGATGGGCAGTGAAAGGACCAGGACCAGGGGTGCGTCTCTGAGGCCTGCGGCCCTCGTGGTGGGTCCCCCTCTGCAGTGCTCACTGTAATGGCTGGTGGGAGTCTGCAGTGCTCCACAACCCTCCCTGCTGAGGCCTGGCGTGGGGCCGTTCTGGGAAATTTTGTTTTCAAAATGTTTGTTGAGTACATGAAGAAATATGACCTGAGATTTCTAAGGTCCAGGAGTGAATCATATCCCTGCCCTATTCCTATGTATTAGAAAACATCATCCCAAGACACAAGAAAGGCAACTGTGGGGCCAGCAGGCACTGCCCAGAGAGTCTCTCCCTCCAGTGCGGGCTGTTTGCAACTTTAAAACCTGCACCCCATACTGAGCTCTCTATTGTTTTGTATCATTGCTCCCGCCCTCACCTAAGCCCTCCCACTTAGTCAGGGAGGCCCCAACTTTGTACTTCCTCCAATGCTGACTTTCCCAGTAACTTCAACTGGCTCTGAGTCCCAGTGTTTCAGACACGGATCTCTGTGAGGTTGCATCTGCCCCACACACCTAACACTTATCCACATATTGGTTTAAAATTTATTTTCTAACCTTTTCATGACTGTTGGTCTTTTTAATTGACTTGTACTAGGATGAGAGCTGCCAAAAATTGGCAAATGTCAAAAGTTTGGCATAAGTAGTTCATTGGTGCTGATGGGCTAGAGTTAACAGTCCCTGGACTTCCGGAGGAGACGATACGTTTGCAGTGAATGACAGAAATTGTAGGGATACCAGACCCCCTGACCATCACAACAGGGAGGGTCAGGCAGTGAAGGAGGGGTCTGCCTAGAGACCGTAGCATGTCAATGACAGTACCTCCCCATTCCCAGTCTAAATTGAGGACATCTGAACTCACTTCAGAAGGGTTGTCTCTCTCTACGGGAGCTCTGGTAGCACAATGGTTAAGTATTTGGCCGCTAACAGAAATGTTGGGGGTTCGAACCTACCAGCTGCTCCACGGGAGAAAAGACCTGGTGATTTGCTCCCATAAAAATTGCAGCCTAGAAAACCCTATCGGGGCATTCTACTCTTTTACATGGGGCCCATGAGTTTGAATTGGCTCTACAGCACCTAACAACAAGAGCTCTCTATATAGGAAGGGCATGGCAATGTTAACATAGCCCTGAGTTAGTTTTATGTAAACTCTGTTTACATTCTTATGTTGTATTATAATAATAAACATGCCTAGAGAAATGTGACATTTATTTTTCAATTCCCTGCCTAGTTAAGTTGTAGACTGGCTGGTTTCTGCCAGTAATGCTGTGAAATCGAACAGTTCCCTTGGTCACCTGAACCTTGGTTTCCTCTTCTCCAAGATGAGATAAAATTAATGGTTCTTATGCGATTGCACCATTCAAATAATCTGTGGTTCTAAGATACAATAATTTTCAAAGACTCACTAGTAAGGAATTTAGAGGTATGGGTTTATTTTTTAAAAATCAAAGGAGAGGACCTTTTTATTGTAAATGCTTTAGTGACTCCTAGCCCCACTGGATTTCAAACGGGACTTGAAGGGGCTGAGCGTGCAAGTTGACAGCAAGACAGGCTGTACGCTGCCCAGGCCACGTCCCCTCCGCCCTGCAACCTGATTCTCAGTTCCTTGCTTTGTGTTGTGATGGATGTTTTTATGAACAGAGGAACTAGGAAACTTGCAAGGACGTGCTATTGGTACTCGTATTTAATTCTGTTTAACTTCCCTTTATTTCTTACATAAAATACCTAATGTAATTTTGTGCTCCTGATAACATCTGTTTTCTGCTGCCAATTCAACTCCATCCAATGCACTAAGCACATTATAGCCAGATTATTTTTCTGCATTCAGGTCCATTTTGCTCAAATTACTTAACATACGAAGCCAAATGTGCATTATATAGTAATTAATTTCCTGGATTTCCAAGATAAGTGCTGTTGAAGGGAGTTGGCTGAGGGGTCGTGGTGGCTGAGCAAGGGCCGTGCCTCTTGTAACTGATAAACTGTTATGATCTGCCAGAACCAACCAGGTCTCAGGGAATGCATTTTAGATTAGTGTGTATTTATTTTCTATTTCCTCCTAGTTTTTTTATTGTTGTAAAAATATAGATAACACATTTATCAATTCAACATTTTTCACATATACAATTCACTGAGAGATCAACTACATCGATCATGTCCTTTGTGAAGTTTTCCATCCCCATAAACAAAAACTCACTGCTTCCTAAACAATAATTCCCCCAGTCCCCCACTTATCATCCCTCCAGTCTATTATTAAACTCTGATCTCTATATATTTGCCTATTCTAGGTACTTCATATTGGTGAGATCATACAATATTTACCCTTCTGTGATTGATTTATTTCACTTGGCATAATGTTTTCAAGGTTCATCCATGTTGTGGCATGCACCACGACTTCATTTCTTTTTGGCAGCATAGTATTCCATTGTATGTATGTACCACATTTTGTTAATCTATTCATCTGTTGATATTACGTTTCCCATTGGAATAGTAGTTTTATGGATGAAATCAAATGTTCCACTATGAAGAGCCCAGGATTAGGAATAAGGAGTTGCCACAGCTGTTGGGTTCCATGTTCCATCCAACGTCTCTGAACCTCAGTTTCCCAATCCATAAAATGAAGGGAAGAGCGAGGGGCTCCAGGCTTAATTCTGCTCTCCTTTTCTATGATGCCATTTTGTATATTGTTCATCACCAAAACAAGACCTTATTACGGTTTTGGGATAGTCAACCTCCAGACTGTGCTTGGCTGCAAATATGCTTTGAAAATATGTTTAAGGTTTATTTTATGGCAAAATTCAAACACAGTGTTGCATAGCAGGGCAACGATAAAATGGAATTGCCTTATAATCTCAGAGATCAAAATGAACATAACCATTTAAAAAGCCTTATTCTTGTTTGTGCAATGCGCTTAGTCGGTTTTCCGTCTGCTGAACATATACTCCAGAAAATAGATATGACTTCTGCAGCCAAGCTCCGATTGTTCATCAGACGTGGCCGGGTTTTGCACATTCCATCTGGAATTATCTCCCTTCACAATTGGAATTGTCTGTCCACTCTCTGACACCCAGACCAGGAATTGCAATTAGTCCTTGATCTTCCCCCACAAGCAAGATAATAATTGGAAGTTGACAAAATTCAGGTGCAGGTTAGAGGGTATCGATTTCTGTTTGTCTTGCTTCTTAGCATCTAGACCGTAATTGTCATGTTTACTAAAACGCAAAATTTACTATCTTCATAAAGTTTTACTAAATCAGCTATAGAGGAAGAAGCTATTGGCAGCTTTTTCATTACTGGCTATAGTAAAGCTACAGCACCTGATTATTTTTGTGTTGAGGGCTTGTACGGTGTCTTGTGTGTTCAGTGATAAATATAAGGTCATTTAGAAATTCTGAATTTCCCCTGAAACCTTTTCTCTTCTGAGGAGGATCATTTTAAATTTACTTTGAAATGCTTTTTAGACATCAAGTGCTTTTAATTTCACAGAATCATGTTTCCCCAGCCCCTCTAATATTAGTAAAGATGTTTGTTTTATGAGTAGTTAGCACAAAATAACAATATTCTTTAAACAGTTTGTAGGTTTTACCCTGGCATAAGACGAGGGTTGCCTGAACAAGTACAAGTGCCAAGACTATGTGTTTTCTTCCCAGATGGATTCTAGACAAGAAGCCGTAAAGAAAAATATAAAATATGTTTTGGAAAGAAGTATGATTTTAAATATCTTTTTTTTTTTCCTTTTTATTGCTTCTGAACTTGACATTTGAAATGTGCCAGTATACTAAAGGACGACTGCCTTTCTATTGGGAAGAACAATGGACTGTTTCCCAGAGAAATCAAAACCTCCAGCGTGCAAGGGTGTGAGGGTGAGCCAGCTGCATAACTTCTAGAAGCTTCAGAGTATGTGAATATTAAAACGTGATGACATTAAATATTTACCAGACGTGGTAGCTGTCTAGTGAATGTTTGTTGAGCAAATAAATAAGTGGACATAAAAATATAAACTACAACCACCAGAGATTTCTGAAATATCTCACAGAGTCCTTAAGGTTTTCACATGAAACAAGTGAAAAGTAATCCAGACAAGCCCTAAATCATACATATATACTGTTGGTAAAGCTCACCCTTTAGAAGCATGCCATTTTATCATGTTGCCTGGGCTGCCATCCTGCATTCTTTTTGTGGTTTTTTTTTTTTTTTTTTTTTTTTTAACTTTTTATAATGTTTTGCCTGGAAGCTGAGTTGTTGTTGTTAAGTGCTGTCGAGTCAGTTCTGACTCACAGTGACCCTTTGTATAACAGAACGAAACGTTGCCCTGTCCTGCGCCGTCCTCACAATCGTTGCTATTTTTGAGCCCACTGTTGCAGCCACTGCGTCAGTCCATCTTGTTGAGCGTCTTCCGCATTTTGCTGATCCTCTACTTTACCAAGCATGATGTCCTTCTCCAGGGATTGATCCCTCCTTATAACATGCCCACAGTAAGTGTTCAGCTCTCGCATGCATATGAGGTGATGGAAAATATCATGCCTTGGGTAATGCCACAGAACTTTGTCAACAGTAAATCCAGTGTTCTCTCAGCCAGGCAACTTGGGAAAGAAGAACAGAGTACAAATAGTGCCACAGCAACATCCTGTAAGTCAAGCAGGCCAACCTCTCCTACTGAACCATTCACAAATGTTGACAGTGGATGAATGAAGTGAACTCTAGCATTTCATCCTCCCTTTTCTTCTACCGTGGTTTCCTTGTTAAAGTTTTACAGGAATTAGCCTGTCGTTCCAGGGAATCATAGAGCACACTTCACTTAGTAGGTGCTGGGTCAGTGTTTGTTGAATGAATATCTCTGGGTGGATGCTAATCTCTTTTGGAAGTCATCATAAGTGGTGAGAAAAATCAACGTAAAATGGAAAAAGACAAAAACAGATCGTTTATAAATAAAGATATGCAAATGGCAAGTAAATAGTTGAAAATAATTTTCCAACCTCACTGTAAGTCAATAAAGCAAATGAAAATAAAGAGGAGATGTTTTCATATCCTGTTGATGGGCTGACTTTATGAGTAACACCTTATTTTGAGCAATTTAGTATATGTATCAAAACCTTTAAAAGTATGTATATCCTTCGATCCAACAATTCCTCTAGGAGGAACTTATTCTGTATAGATATTTGGAATAGTGATCCAAATATAGGCATAGATTTGTTTACCGCAGCATTGTCCATAATAGTAAAACATTGGGAAAATAAACTGTACATTTTTGCTGCTGCATGGAATGTTATGCATCCATTAAATTAGTGATATAGACTTTTATTTGTCCTCAAGGAAAGATGTTTATGATTTATTAAATGAAGAAAATAGGATGAAAATAATATTCATAGTATGTGTATCAAAATGTTAAAAAAAAAATTCTTCCCCTGCTATTCATATATCTGGGGTCCTTGGGTAGTGCAAACAGTTAATGCACTTGGCTGCTAACAGAGGTTTTGAGTCCACCTGGAGGTGCCTCAGAAGAAAGGCCTGGTGATCTACTTCTGACAAATCAGCCATTGAAAACCTTATAGAGCACAGTTCTATGCTGACACACTTGGGATCGCCATGAGTTGGGGTTGACTTGACGGTAACTGTTTTTCATTTACATATTTATTTTGTCTCAGAGGAAAAAAAAAGATACTGTTCCTATTTAAAAACAACAAAAACTAACTTTAATGGCCAACAGCCATGTATACAATTCTGGCATGGATAGATCTAGGAATTTCTAAATCTATGGAAACACACCCCTGGATCTCAACCTAAGAAATTATGACTACCTACAAACTCCTGAATTCCTAAAGTCTTTTCCTAGCACTTTAAAACTGAGCAATAGAAGTATTTAAAGAGACCTAAAACTTGCATGGTAACTCCGGTGGCAGGCATAGTGGTTAAGAGCTACGGCTGCTAACTAAAAGGTTGGCAGTTCGAATCCACCAGGCACTCCTTGGAAACCCTATGGGGCAATTCTGATCTGTCCTACAGGGTTGCTATGAGTTGGAATCGACTTGATGGCAATGAGTTTTTTTGTTTTGTTTTTTGTTTTTTTTTGCAACATTTGAACAGCCACTCCCCTTCTAGGACAAAAATCCAAACCCATTGCCATTGAGTCTATTCTGACTCACAACCCTACAGGAGTAGAACTGCCCTATAGAGTTTCCAAGGAGTAGCTGGTGGAACTTTGTAACTGTTGAGTAACTGCTGATCTTTTGGTTAGCAGCCAAGCTCTTAACCACTGCATTACCAGGGCTTCCCTTCTAGAACATTAGCCCTTAAATGTAGATCCCACTCAGAAAGTTGATTTTTTCTAAGGCTGCACAGTCTAGCTTGTTTGCTCTGACTTTGCCATCCAAGGAGCCTGGGCTCAAACCTTGCTCTTCCCTGGGCTCACTAGCAGGGATCTGGGGCTGTTGCTTTCTTCTTGGAGATGTGGATTAACTGAGATAACATGTATTTGATACTTTCATACAGAAGAGTTAGACTTACTTTGAAGGAGACTTATTTTTTATCACTTATCTTTTTAAAAATTGGTGAACTGTAGTTGATTTGGCCACTGGCAGCTATTATAATTTCAAATACATGCAATTTGCTCCAAATCTCACCCCATTCCAGTTTCATAAGAGAGGAACAGTCCGTGGAGTAGCTCGTTTTCGTATCTCAGCAGAGGAGAGACACATGGCATGATGCAGATGTGCAATTTGAGAAACCCACACCAGAACCAAATTTGCCTTAACAGAAATTGAAATCTCTTTCACTCAACACTCATTTCATTTTTGCATAAAGGGTCCTGAGCAGTCCCCAGGTCTGTCAGTCAGCTTCTGATGCTCTTCTTCTCCAAGTCGGTGGCACCAATGTTGTGGAAAATTGTGACTGATTCTTCGGCAAGCTTTTGGCTTTCTCTACGATGATTTATGAAAGAAAATGCTTTGTGCCATTTTCCTTCATGTATTATTCCTTAAAAAGGTGGACCATTTTAATGATGCCATGTTTAAAATAGTGAGATTTGCCATGGATTCAAAAATACAGGGGCCTATCAAGTGTCCCAGTCCCCACTGGTTGGCCCATCAGGAAGTTAGCATACCTCTGCACCTGGGTACATATCTTCTCCTCAGCGGACACCATTGCCCAGGGTCCCGAAACCTTGGCGGCCGAGGTTCCAGCTCCTGGCCAATTGAACGGGAGCTCATGAGGCATGATGGAATGAATGACAGCTACTTCTTTTTTTAAGTTTTGTTTATTGTTGTAGTTTAGGTGAAAGTTTACAATTCAAGTTAGTCTCTTATACAAAAATTTATACATACATTGTTATGTGACCCTAATTGCTCTCCCTATACCGTGACAGCACACTCCTCCTTTCCACCCCTGATTCCCCATGTCCATTCAACCAGCTCCTGACCCTCTCTGCCTTCTCATCTCACCTCTGGACAGAAGCTGCCCATTTAGTCTTATGTATCTACTTGAGCTAAGAAGCACACTCTTCACGAGTATCATTTTATATCCCATAGTCCAGTCCAATCTTTGTCTCAAGAGTTGGCCTTGGAAAATGCTTTAGTTCTGGGCTGACAGAGAGTCCATGGGCCATGCTTTCCGGGGTTCCCCCAGTCTCAGTCAGACCATTAAGTCTGGTCTTTTCGACGGCTACTTCTGAGTAGAGGACTTCTGAGAACGCTCAATTTTTAAGAATAATGGTAGTGATAAGGTCCCTGTGAATTTTAATAACATGTTCTTATAAAGAAAAGACAGGGAAAAAATGTGGTATATTACTATGTTGAGTAACTTTAGTTCTCCACATGACAAAAGTAGTATTCAAATTTGTCTATGGAATCATATATTTGTAAAGCTGTGTTAAATACTTTATAAAAAATATGTAGTTTTTACATTTTATATGGGCACTATCTTAAATCCATCAGTATAATACACATGATAATACACAGATCAACACAGATCAATTTTCCTGTAAGAAAACAAGTTAGTATATAATTATGCTTTAATTTAAGTGAGTCTAGCAAACTTTAAATACAATTGTATTGGGAATATTAGAGAGAGCCCAAGGTTTTTTTTTTTAACCTTATTTCTGAAGTTAAGAGATCATTCCTGTCTTTGTTACTGGACTGGCGTGATTTTAACCAGAACTGTGGCCGTGGGAAAGTCACTTCACATCTCTGATCCTGAGTTTTCTGATCTGAAAAACTGGAATAAAAACTTCTCAACTCATCTTTTTCTTGTGCACATCCAATGTGCATGATACAAGAGGCATTTAATAGATGCTAGCTTTCATCTTCCTTCTCTTAATCAGTGATACTGGAAGAAGTACTCATAGTTTGCTAAGTTAAAGATAACAGAGTGTGCGCTAGATAAATCTACATCTCAATTCCTAGGGCCCCATCATTTTTGTCTTGTGAATCAGGTTCCTTTTTTTTTTTTTTTTTTGTTGTTGTTTTAAATTAAAACAATTCTGCTGCAGTTTTCATGACATATGCTGAATTTGAAACCTTGGGCCATACCCCCTTACATCGTTCAAAATTTAGTAATCTTTATGTAGCTAATGACTGTAATGAATTAGATACCTTGTGATTTCATAGAAAAAAGAAATAGAAAAGAATTTCCACACCAACACCCCCCAACTCCATCATCCATCCACCCTTGAGCATCTGTGACTCCCTCAGAATCCATCACTGTGACCAAGGTCAGAAGCTCACCCTTACAGCCACCTCTGCACTTGACCGTGAGCTGGGTGTCTGCCCGCTCCTCTTGCTCCTCTCCCTCTCTCTGGAACATTCTCATCATCTGTGCATGGTGCTGTAACTCCTCCTATTTGAAAGCAAACAAAAGAACACTCTCTCGACTCCAAACCCCCACCAGCTCACTAACTCTGTTTCCATTCTCCAGTCACAGCAACCCTCCCTAAAAGGCTCTCTCCACATGCCATCTCCAGCCCCTCACTTCACCTTTTTGGAAACCCCACTCCAATCAGACCCCACCAAAACCATTCATGTCCGCGGAGCCAAAACCCCCACGATGCTACGCCTGGTGGTTGGCTGTCAGTCCCCACCTCCCTCGTGAGCAGTGTTGGGGATGGCTGATCATGCTCTTCCCTGAAACACTGTCCCCACCTCGCTCTGAGGAGAATCCCCCCCTCCCCACCCACTTACCTACTTCGTGTTTATCCATACCACCTGCTTCCCTTTGACATTCTGTCGATTTTATTTATTAGTTTCTTGAATTTTTCTCTTCATTCAGATATAAGCTCTATGAGGGCAACGGAGAGTTGTCTACTCTTTAACTGCAGTATCCCCACTTCCTGGAATAGTGCCTGATAAGTAGTAGACATTCAAAAATTCTTGGATAAAGGTGGAAAACTTGCGAGACCCTAGAAAACAAGGCAGTCTCGTCAAGTTCCATCTCTCATAGGTTTCACTGTACTCTATTTTTTTAGGTTTACAGACAAATTGTGCAGAAAGTACAGAGAGATCCCATATACCCCATCCCCTGCACATAGTTTCTCCTATTATTTACATCTTGCATTCCTGTGGTACACTTGTTACAACTGATGAACCGATACTGATACATTATTACTAACTAAAGTCCATAGTTTACATGAGGCTCACTCTTTGTCTCGTACAGTTACATGGTTTTGATAATTGCACAATCTCATGTGTTCACCATGACAGCATCATACAGAATAGTTTTACTGCCCTAAAAATGGGGGGGGGGGTGCAGAACTACTGTAGTCCTTGGGAGGAGACTGTTTGAGTGAATTTTATCTCCCGGGAAGAGTGACTCAAGGTTGACATTTTGCTCCCTGATCCAGGTGCTCATTTCCTCCCATGATTCAGACTCAACAATAACAGTAGTGCTGCCAGCATCTAGAGCTTTGCAAAAACCCCTACCCTACTTCCACCTTAAGAGTGTTGGAATCCTGCTAACTCAGAACTGAAGTCACTCCCAAAGTCCGCATTTCAGCGAGGATTAGACAGGCTTATAAAACAAACAATAACACACGTAAGGAATGTGCTTCTTAGTTCAGTCAAGTATACCAGACCAAATGGGCAACACCTACCCAAAAGCAAAGACAAAAAGGTGGGAAGGAACAGGAAAACTGGACAAACGGACACAGGGAACCCGAGGTGGAAAGGGAAAGGGGGAGAGTGCTGACACATTGTGGGGATTGCAACCAATGTCACAGAATAAATTCGTGTATAAATTTTTGAGTGGAAACTAATTTACACTACAAACTTTCACCTTAAGCACAATACAATTAAAAAAATGAGAGCTGGAAAAACAAACAAATAAAAAAGTACTTGGAAAAGGAATGGAGCAACTAAATTGTGCTAAAATAATAAAGGTCATTCGTGTCTTCGTGTCTACACACATTATTATAACTCTGTGTGTGTGTATGTGTGTGTGTGTAAGAGAGAGAGAGAGAGACTTTATTGTGTGCTAGGAATGTTAC
>NW_004444112.1:355538-360709 GCF_000243295.1 Trichechus manatus latirostris
ATAGGAAAACCACATGAATGGAAATGGGGAACCTGAGTTGAGAAGGGGAGAGGGCTGGCATACTCTAGAACCGAAAGAACGTGGTTTGCTCTTGGACTTTGTGCGTGCTGCTTCTATGGGTAGAAGTGTTTGGCCTCTCTGAGGCTCAGTCTCTGCTGAATGGAGAGAGATGCCATTATCTCAGCATTGCCCTGGGAATTAAGTGAGGCAGTGTATGTGGCCATGGCTTGCGGTGTGGTATTCAGTTAAACTATCTGTTACTACAAACACTCCCAGTTCACTCGCAAACGCCTAGTATATGCCAAGAACTGTACTGGGTACAAGGAAAGCAGATAGTCCTTGTCCACAAGGAACTCAGAATCAAGATGGAGACACAACAGACAAGAGAGAATTCTATGTGAACTGAGCACAATGATAACAATGTGCACAGGGAATTTCCAGGCTACCAGGAACTCAGCTGCATTCTTAGAAGAGGTTTCCTAGAAGAGAGAAGGGGGAAAAATCCTGTGTTTATTGCCTTAAAACAAGAGTAGGAGTTATTCGAGAGCAGTAAGTGAGTGGACACTACCCAGCTGGGCAGGGATTAGGGAGGAAGGCATGAGCAAAGTGAGGGAGGTGGAGTCGCAGCTCTTGTGGAGTGTGAGGGTAGAAGCAGCCCGGTACTGCCTTTTGAGCCACAGAAAAGAAGACAAATCAGCCAGAGAGAAGTGTAGGAGCCATACTGATTATGGAGGACCTCCTGTGCCACACTCAGTCTCTCATGTTTAATCCATAAGCAAATAGGACAATTTTAAGCAGGAGAATCATGAAGTCAGACTTGTGTTAGGGAGATCACTGGTGGTCAGACGGAGGATAGACTGGCAGATGAGCCTCGAGGCAGAGGGAAAAGTTACAAGTTTCCATTCACTCATTCATCCGTTCACTCAACAAACAGTTTTGAGCACCCCCCATGTGCCAAGCCCTTTCTAAACAGTGGAAGTACAGGGAGCAAGGCACACACAGAAGCAAAAACTACAATAATTTAAAATGGTTTCAATTAGTAATAAGGGGCATGGAGAGAAACAGAGCTGGCTAAGGAAATTCAGAGTTAGAGGGGGGTTATTTTAGATAGAAAGGACAAGGAAATCCATTTTGAAGAGATGCTGCCTGAGTGTGGACTTCAAGAATTACCTGGAAATCACAGTCATTTTAAGAGAAAAGTGTCCTGAGCAGAGGGTGAGTGCTTTGTGTCAGGACAAACAAGGTGAGTGTGTGGCGAGGGGGTAGGACAGGAAGAGAGAAGATCTTCCAGAGGGAGAGAAGATCCATTTGATGCCAGCGTACCGCCCACAGTAAAGGGCTGGAATTTTAACATTGCTTAAACCCTTTGGTGTCCCTGTGTAAAACAGACACACAAAACTACATAAAGCAAATGTATGGCCTGAAGTGTTTTTTAAGAGCTACCACTCAATTCAGCAAGTTTGCCTGTACCTCCACGTGCTCTGTCTCTCGCGACCTCCTCCCTCTCCCTCAAAAGTCACCACCATCTTCATTGTCAGAGAAGTCTCTTATTCATGTTTTTTTATAGTTATATCCCTTAAGAAAGCATTCTTAAACAGTTTGTTTTAGTTTTGCTAGTTTTTTCATGCGTATTTCAAGTATCGTTTAATCGAAATATTCTCTATTCATTCCTTATTTCCCTTGCTATGAATTTCTTGATGAACCCAGGATATTTAGTGCTGAATTCTTCCTCATGGTGAGGAATAGTATAGTCGTCTATTTCCTATAAGCAGGTATTTGGAGATAATTAAACAAATTCAGTTTTGTTCTGTTTAGTTTGTGTGTGTGTGTGTGTGTGTTGTGTTGTTTTGCAAGACTAATGGTGGTGGTATTTTCTTTCTTTTTTGTGATTTTTATCAGCTTGATGCTAAATTATAATGCTTGATGACCGTATGCATTAATATATTGCTGTTATCCTTGTTAGTTAGTTGCCTTCCAGTCGATTCTGACTCAGAGTCATCCCATGCGTGCAAAGAAGAACTGTTCCATAGGGTTTTCAAGGCTGTAACCTCTCGGAAGTAGGTTGCCAGTCCTTTCTTCCAAGGTGCCTGCGGGTGGGTTTGAACTACTAACCTTGTGGTTATCAGTTAAGCACTTAAATCTTTGCACTGCTCAGGGAACCTATTAATACATTTCAAAACCCAAACCCATTGCTGTAGAGTTGATTCCCACTCCTAGCAACCCTGCAGGACAGAGTAGAACTGCCCCATAGAGTTCCAAGCCTGTAAATCTTTACGGAAGCAGGCTGCCACATCTTTATTCCCCAGAGCGGCAGGCGGGTTCAAATCACCAACCTTTCGGTTAACAGCTAAGCACTTTAACCACTGTGCCACCAGGGCTCCACATTAATACATTCAGGGTCATAAAATAACGGTAGTTGTACTATATCTGCATTGTTGGAGTCTAGCACCATTATGTTCTCTATTCCTTTTAATTCTCATTTAGTCTCACTTCTACAAGTGGCTATATAGTTAATGCTCTTAAATATGAAACGATTTCCTTTTGTAGTAGAAAAGGCTTACTGTTAAAGATCTTAAGACAATCTATCATAATTTACTTGAACTTTTGGCTTAGATCCCCAACTGACTTTTTTTTTTAAATTAGAATATGTCTTGATGTTGGACGTTCTGTGTTATCATTTTCAGATATATGTACGCCTTTTCAATATGTAATTTCAAATATTTTTTAAATCATTATTCCAAGAGTGTTTTCTTGAATTATAGATTTTAACATTTATTTAATTTCTGTGCTTTGGCTTCCTTCTTCTTGTGCTCCTATAAAATGTATGTTGTATCTTTTTTTCTTCCTTCAATATTGGTCACTTTCGTTCGAATTCTTATCTCTTTCTTCATTTCTTTTTAATTTTGTTCATTTTCATTGTCCATTCTCTTAAGACCGTATTTGCTCTGCGTATTTTCTCTGGGTTCATTCTAACTTAGTACTCAGTTCTGAAGTGGTATCTGTTCTCACTCTCATTCTTTCCTGAATTTTATCATCTTATTTCTTGTTGTTTTTTTAATTCTAATATATGTTGCTCTTTCACAGAGTGCATCATTTTCTTACTGTTTTTGCCTTGTTTTAAAATAGTAGCTTATACGTTTTATGAGATTCTTCAGCATGTAGTTCTGGTGCTGTACTCATTGTCTGTTGAGAGATTATTTTACTCCTTTTAAATAATAATATGGGATCTTAAATACTTTTATGTTGCACATTTTTATGTTAAATTAGTTTGCTTCAACTTTTAGAAAAAGTTGTGGTTTAGGATAATGTTTGTTTTTTTCACTTCCCGGAGCTTCCTCATTTTTTTGTGTGCATGTAGCATTCATTGTGTGCTCACTGTTTTCTGAGATCCTTCGGCTTTTTTTCCATCCTTCACTCTTCTCTACACCTTTTCTTTGATTTATCTCTATTTTCCTACCCTAGGAAATTTAGATTCTCTTCCCAGAAATGTATTGTTAGTGCAGTGTTTTGTCCTAGAAGGTATATTTGACTGATTAATTTTAAAAGTTCACAGAACCTGGTGTCCCAATCTCCTCAAACTTCCTGCAGACCCTTCCACCACGTACCTTTGGAGTGGGACAAAACTTTTCCCACTTTCAGCCACTTTCCAATGAGTTCCTGTTCGTGAATTTGGTCTGTCAGATGCACAGTTACATCCTCTTCTTCCTCCCAGAAAGAACACAGAATACCGAACCCCATGGAGATACTGTAGTTGTTGGTATTTTTTTTTCATACTCTCTTTTATTTTGGAGTTCAGACGGTTACACTGCCACCATATTTCATTGTAGATATTGTCCATGGGCTTTTGCTTTTACTATCTAGTTACTCTTTGTTTACTGGGGGATTTGGGGAGATTAACACACTTTGTAGCCTCATCTACCATATTGCAAGAATACTAAAAGGGTATAGTTTATTTTAAGAAAGATGGACCACCATTGGGATGTTTTGAGCAGAGAAATGAAATTATCTAATTTATACATTAAAATTATCTTCTTGACTGCTGTGTGGAAAACATAAGTTGCAGTGAGGATGGGCAAGAGAAGGCGCAAGGACACCAAGAGGTGGCAGCTTGTTACTGCAGGATTCCAGTTCAAAGACAAAGGAGCTCTGGCTACAGTGGTAGCACTGAAAAAGAGGGAGAGATTTTCTATATATTTAATTCCAAGAGTACTTTCCAGAGATGTAGGAGGAAGTGAATGAATACAGGAACCAACGCTGATTCCATAGAACTAGGTATGAAACTAGATGAATGGGGCTGCTCTTTCCTGAAATGAGGAAGCGTGAAGGGCATCGATTAGCGTAGGGAGTGGGAAAAGGGGCAATGGTTTTGGGGGGGTATAGTAAGCACCCAAATTGAACAGGAAGTCAGCTATTTGAGTCTGGAGTCCTAGTGAGAGGTCAGGCAAAGACATATCGTGATGAGTCAATACACTTTCAATTAAAGGAGAAACACAGGGAAGAGAGGAGAAATAACACCTGAGTGCTGATGTCAGCGAAAACAAGCATGTCCAGCAAAAATGCAGTTGTCAGTGGTGTGTAAGTGAGGCCAAGTGAAAACTGTGGTTCACCTTATTCAGGTATGAGGTGAGACAAACTTGATCTTGGTTGTTGAGGTTGGCGTACAAAGGTGGAGATTGACTCAGAAAATAATGAGGAATACTCGTTGCTAGAAACTGGTAACTGGTTGAATTTTGAGTGAAACAGGAAAGCTCAAAGATGATTTCTAGATAGCTAGCATAGGTACTGTGTGAAAGTAGTACCAACTATTGAGGTAGACAATAACAGGAGAGAAAGAATGAAATCTTAGCATTATTTGAAGCAGAGGTTGGGGGGTTGTCTTAGTCATCTAGTGCTCCTATAACAGAAATACCACAAGTGGATGGTTTTAACGAAGAGAAGTTTATTTCCTCACAGTCAAAGTAGGCTAAAAGTCCAAATGCAGGGTGTCAGCTCCAGGGGAAGTCTTTCTTTCTCTGTCGGCCTTCTCATCAGTGTTCTCCCAGACTAGGAGCTTCTCGGCATAGGGACCCCTGTTCAAAGGACGTGCTCTGCTCCTGGCACTGCTTTCTTGATGGTATGAGGTGCCCCTGTCTCACTGCTCACTTCTGTCTTTTATATCTCAAGAGATTGCC
>NW_004444112.1:360809-363309 GCF_000243295.1 Trichechus manatus latirostris
CTGCTCACTTCTGTCTTTTATATCTCAAGAGATTGCCTCAGGACACAATCCAGTCTTGTAGATCCAGTCCTGCCTTACTAACACAACCGCCACCCATCCTCCCTCATTAACATCATAGAGGCAGGTTTACGACAGGAAAATCACACGGTACCAGGAATCATGGCCCAGCCAAACTGATATACACATTTTTGGGGGGACATAATTCAAACCATGGCAGGGGTCAACTAGGCATTTCCAAATGGATCTTTGGCATCTACAGATGAAGTTGTAGAGGTAGAAACATTAACTTGATTGACTGCATGCGTGTCCATATCACTCTGTGGAAAGTTTCCTATCTATGATATGGGATATGGTTAAAAAATCATTAGTAATTGCTCAGGATGGGGACAGAGGAATTGACTACAGAGGAGTTGGAGGGAACTTTCTAGGGTGTTAGAAGTGTTCTCTCCATGATGATTTCACAGATGTTATAATCGTCAAAGCTCATTAAACTGAACACTCAATATTATGTGCATTTTATTTATATATGCTAATTATAACTCAATGAAAATATCCACTATTCCACGGAAAGACATAAATTATTGATTATGAATATTACAACTTCAAAAAGAATAGATGATTCACCTTCAGTGGCACACACACACATACGTATTTGTGTGTGTGTGTGTGTATGCCATATAGCATTGGAAACTTTGTTATTTTGTTGGATTGCATTTGTGAAGGCAGATGCTGTGTTGTTTGATAAAGTTTTCTCCTGGTAATATATCTGTCTCCAATGATCCTCCCCATCTCAAACAGAAGACCATTGATATAGAATATAAAACCACATAAACAAACAGAGGTCTGCTATAGACATTATTAGAAGGATGGATAATGTTCTTTGTTGAAAAGTGGATTGGAGAAGAGAATGCTGAATCAAGACAAGGCTGAGGCAGGACATAGGTGCTGCTGACCATTGTTGTTAAACTAGACATGATGCCTAGTGGAAGAAGTTAGAAATAACTGTAAATTATGCAGTTCTATAAAGGATAAGCAAAGTTAGGAAAGTCTCAATGCAGGTAGAGAAAACAGGTCAAACACAACGAAAGACACTTGGATTAATAACATGAAGCAGCCTAGGATCTCAAGTAGTTCCCTGAGAGAGGAATAGATACTGCCCCTCATAAATCCTAAGCTATTGAAGGATTCTTATACATTTATGACAGGTTTTCTTACAATCCTCATTCCCCAAAGACTCATTGTCCTCTAACCAACGATAAAGCTAAGTGAATGGGTTGAGTTTATTTTACAGGCTGCAGGATGTAATGTCTATAAAATGTTCAGCACAAAGCAGATGCATATTAAGCATTTAACACATGGTTGTGATAACCATTCACAAAATGTTCTGGGTGGGGCTTACACAAAACCATGTCACCACCAGAGCCCACAGGCTGCAAAAGGGAGCAATTGTGTCCATTTTTATCATCTTTCTATTTTTCTTGGATAGTCCTTTTATTTCTTCACTAAAAACAAAAGTGAACCTAATGCCAGGGCTGTGGCCACCTCCCATTTGGGAATGTGTATGTGTGTGTATATGTATTGCTCTGTCTGTGTATCTGCATTGCACGTGCAGACAGGCTGTGCCTCAAACTTCCAGGCATCCATAAGACTGCTAGGAACGAGACACATACGCCCACTGACATCAACCATGTCATGGGTGCTACATTCATCTGTGATCTAGCTGGGCACACGAGACACTTACACAGTGTTGGCAAAGAGAAAGTCATTATTCATAGAAAGCAAATGGGAAACCATAACAACAGATTTCCTGAAAGGTAGGAACTGCTTACCCTTCCCCAAATTACCAGTGTCTGTTCTTATGTCACTGGTTAAGCCTGTTGTGGTTCAAGTTAGATGTTAGATGCTGTCTTCACGTTACCGCTCCCTCTGGCTACAACCAAGTTGCTTGGGGGGCCTGCACAGCTCACAAGGCCTCTGCTGCCACTGGGGCCTCACTGGCCTCTGCTACTGGCTCCCACCACGTTACCCAGGCCCCCGCTTGCGACTCCTACATGGGGCATACTCAGGCCGCTCTTGCCTGCACAAGGGTTACATTTCTTTCAGCTCTGCTAGCAAACCTCCTGCTGGAAGGTGCTCAGAGCTCACTTTAGGGGCCAGCAAGCCTGCTACCACTGTCTTCTGTCTTTCACCATCTCGCACCATTGTCAATGTTACAGCTCTTTTTTCTGAGCCTAGGAGGTTATCAGTGCAGGGAGCTTGGGTCCTCAGTCCAAAAGACGTGCTCCACTCTATGCTCTTCTTGAGGGTAGTGAAGGTTCCTCGCACCTCTGAGGCTTGTCCTTTATAGAAGCTTACTGAAGTACCTTGTCAATTTCAAGGCATAGTCCTCCCAGCAGGACCACAAACTGACCAATCCCCTTGGTAAACATAAGTCACTCAATTTTCGTAGTAAGCTGACCGATCCCTTGCAAGATTTTGGCCCAGCCAATCATTTTGGGTG
>NW_004444112.1:368309-419353 GCF_000243295.1 Trichechus manatus latirostris
ACTCCTGAAAACTAAAGACGAAGGAAAAATGCCTCATATGTCACTTTCTTTCCCTCCCACACCAAGCACAAGTTAAATTAAGAAACCTCAGCTCACATCCATCACAAGAGAGGTCTTCAAAAACTTAATATTCCTCCTCTTTAGATAATGATCTCAGTGGCTGTGATGAGGATTCAACAACCCAGGTATGTAAAGGACCAAACCCAATGTCTGGTGGATAAGAGAAATAGATAGCCGTTCTCAAGTCAGCCCCAATTCAGGGCGACCTTAAGTACTACAGAATTTATTATAATGTTAATAAAGTGTGTTATAAGGTAATGATATTACTGTTGTCTTAGTGATATCTATGTGCCGTAAATTACTGAGACCTTCCTTTCTAGCACTATACTACATTCGACAGATCTCCTTCTGTCAAATTTTCAGAATAAGCATATTTAGTTACCAAATCTATGGTGTGCACATTTGAAAAGTGTGCACATATCCGCATGCTAGTTTAGTGTTTTCTAAGCAGTGTCCAAATGAGGAAGCATTTTACTTGCAACCTGGTAGAAGACCATGTTCAGTTCTGAGATTTTAGCTAAGAGCCCGTTTATGAAACTAGACTCTCCTTACATAGTCATTATGTTGTTCTTCGTAGTTAAAATTCTTATGAGTAGACCTAAAAGCAAACAAAAATATTGTTCTTTCAGAACAGAATTGCAGGCACTCGAAATGCCCACTCACAATGCCAAATTCCATTCCCAGGACTGGCAGCATTAGCAATATGACTTCCTTTCCCGACGCAGTTATATGATTATGGTAAGCTGGTGTAAGTAGTTAGGAGCCCTGGTGGCACAATGGTCAAGTGCTTGACTCTTAACCAAAGGTTGGTGGCTAGAACCCACCAGCCTCTCCCTGGGAGAAAAGACCTGGTGATCTGCTCGCTATGGTGCAGTTCTACTCTGTCACATGGGGTCCTAGGAGTTAGAATCAACTGGATGGCACACAGCAACAACAACCACGTAAGTAGTGTTTCCAATAATGTGAAAGGAATTTTGGAATAAAATATTGAGAATTAATATAAGTAATAAGTAACGATTGTGCACCATGGATTAAAAGATGTTTGTCTATATTTGATACAAGAAGTTAAGAGAGGGATTTAGTGA
The DNA here is from genome assembly GCF_000243295.1 of Trichechus manatus latirostris. NCBI lineage: Eukaryota > Metazoa > Chordata > Mammalia > Sirenia > Trichechidae > Trichechus > Trichechus manatus. Next base: position 369,455 of record NW_004444112.1, read on the forward strand.
AATCTTTTTTCTCTTGACAGTTTTCATTCCAGAATTTCCAAATTCTATGTGACATAGGCATTTCTCCTCCACTTCTAAGACCAAAACCAAACCTGTTGCCGTCGAGTTGATTCCAGCTCATAGCGACCATATAGGACAGAACAGAACTGCCCATAGGGTTTCCAAGGAGTGGCTGGTGGATTCGAACTGCCAACCTTTTGGTTAGCGGCCTGAGCTCTTAACTACTGCACTATGTCATTTTAAGTCAGTCGAGGGAAACTGACCTCCCTAATGGAACATTCAGAGTTTTTATAGTTTAGAATTAAGACTTCTTTGTATACATTTAATGAAAAAATGTGAGCAGAGTTACTACTGACCCATCCCGAAAGAAAGGGAGGCTGTAGTGACTCCCACAGAACACATCAACACTTCTGGGATTGAAAGTACAACCAGAAGCCTTATTTTTCTTAAATGTATAAAAACATTGTCACTTAAAGTTGGGAAACCTACAGTGCTGCCTTGTTTTAAAATAGTTATTTTAAAAGTCAGTAGCTTTTTCCTTTACGCCATATGTATTTCAGTGTGTATGTGTGTAGAAAAGCACACATTTGTATCTGGGTGTACATATGCATGATCTAATCTGAGAAGATTTGAACTGGTTCTGGATTTTCACTATGTAGTGTTATTTCATGAGCACATAGACAATATGCTACATGAGAATATTTTCCTTTTAAAAACTGTTTTCCATGTCATGCTAGCTATTTTTCTAAATCTGCTAATGAAAGGAAAATGCGTGTCTTCAATATTCAGGAATATGTGCAAAATCACTCCCTACAAATGAGCAGGACTAATAGAGAATTTAATCTTTCCTTCCAAAATAAACACCGTAAATAAACAGAGGAAAGCACTTCAATCATATAATGAAGAAATGCTTTTAAAAATATAAAAACACAGCTATCGTGTTCATTAGACACTTAGTGAAGGCATTCTCTGTGTCATGAGTTATGCCAAGTTTTGGGGAAATAAGTAAATACATGGGTTATGACCCTAAAGATCCCAGGGTCTAATGGAGGACAAGTCATCAGTGATTAAAATATAATATGGAAAGAATGAAAATAGAAGTGTGGCAGAGAAAGGCCAGAGAAGAAAGTCACCACAGTTGTTTGGATGTGCAAGGAAGGCTCAAGAGGGGCAGGGCTGGGCTGGGCTGAGATGAGAAGGGTCAAATGAGTGGGCAGTAGGCAAGGGGAGCAAGAGGAAGCCTCCCAGGAGGAAGGAATGTGGAGGCAAGGAGAGCTGTCCCTGTTCTGTGCGCCTCTCTCAATGATTGCTAGATTATAAAGCAGAGACAGGAAAGGAAGGTGGCAGGGGCCAGGCCAATGGGATGTGAGCAAGGATCCGCTTTTGTAGCCAGGGAGACAGATTGGAGCTCACTCTGCATGATTATCTAACTTTCCAGAACTAGTCTGCTTCATCCAAAGAAGGGAATTAATAATAGGGTTTACCACATATAGCACTCACTCATTTATTTTTATCATTATCATGCAATCCAGTAGTTCAGACTAAGAAACTTGGGATTTCATTTCTTAAGTGATGGAGTCCCAAAGAACACGAAGATCAGGATGTGGCATACTCATGTGTGCGTGTTAGAAACCTCTGTTGACAGAGGTTGATAACGTCCTGGGAGGGGACGAGACTACAGGCAGGAAGGCCAAGGTGGGGTGTGGACAGGGTCCAAGAGAGGCCAGGGGAGCCTGGGACATGACACACAACATATTGTTCTGCACTGGGACTTTTTGAAAGCTCTGGATTTGAAATGTCATTGACTGCCTGCAATATGCCAGGTACCATGCTAGGATTTTCACTTTAACTGTTTCTGACATTTCCCAAAGGATCCTGCCTCCAAACAACTGCTTTCATAATAATTTAATAACTAATTGCATCCCATTAAGCGTAATGGAAAAGTTTCTGATTAGAAGTCACTGATGTTATCATTTTACTGGAAGTTAAAACAAATTCTAATATCTTTGCCTACACTTATCATGAAAGAATATAGTTTTTTAAATAAAAAGAATAACTGAAGTATTTACGTATTTGCAATCTTATTTCTCTAGTTTAGATTCCCTTTTTTAAGCATACGTGTTTGGTTCTCTCTCTCTCCCTCTCCCCTTTCTCTCTTCTTCTTTCTGTCTCTATCTCTGACTCTTGCACACATACACACACAGAAATACAAACCATCTTGAGTGTACCCATTGGGCATATCTTTGCAAACTTAATCCTAACGATACTAATCTATTTATCTGAGAGCAGGAAAAGGAATAACTGTTACAACAGATTAGAATGTCTGCTCTTTAAATATGTTTAAGTGGGGAGCAAATTAGTGAAAATCAGTTGGAGTAAATTCAGTGTCTTAAAGCGTTCTTCAAGTCTCTGTAAAAGAGGACATTGCAGTGTTATTTGGAGCCAACACCAGGTAGAAAACTCTGGAGTGTAGAGAAAGGATATGTTTATTAAAATCTCTTCTATTTAGAAACAGGGTAGAGGGGAGTGAGGCATTCCTTCTGTGCCTGTTGATTGCTAGACATAGTAACGAATGTTACACACGTGCAATCACATATTTTAAACATTCCTCTTAATCTTTGTGGACCCCTGATGAGGTGGAAAGTGTCGTCCCAATTGCACAGTAAGTGGGGACTCTCAGCAGAATGAAGGGTACAAACAACCATGAGCAGTGGAGCTGGGCTTCACGTCCACCTCTCAATCCTGGGCTGAAATGACTCGAGGGCCAGTGAGCTTTTATGAGGAGTGAACAGAGATACTGGGTGAAAATGTGGGGCCTTGACTCAGATTCAACAGGAATGAAATCCATTTACAACCTCGCGTTGTGGGTATAGTTACTTATTCCTTCAAAGACTCATTTTCTTCGTGTTTAAGATGTGAATGACAGAGATTTACAGTAAAGATTCAGTGAAATATGCATGCAAAATATGTAGTGTGCTGTCCATCACAGGGCGAGTAATATTACCGAGATAACTGCTTGCTCTTCGTTACTGTCTATTATCATCAGCGGCAGCAGCAGCAGAGTACCTTCTGTGGGTCCTCTGTTTTTCCTGTCACGTGAGCTGCCTTTTACAGCACTGGCCTTGGCGCTTTCTGATTTAAGTCCTGGCTCCCGTGAAAGGGTAATAAAGAGCTTTAGTGGGCCCAAGAATCTCATAAAAATGTGTGCCCAGTCCTACAGTTTTGTGACATGCTATAAGGACTCTCCGATTTACTTCCACCCCCAACTATCTAAATTGAAAATTGCATAATTAAAAAAAAAATTCTCTACGTGCAAATGGTAACCTCTAGTATAACTATTTTTGGAGGTAGAGGAAAAATACACCAAGGTACAGGATATAGCAAACACCTATGCCATGGGTGAAATATCAACAGGACTTAAAGCCTTCAGCAAGGAAGACAGTCAACATATTAATAATTTAGGCTTCTATTCTTAGGTAACCTAAGCTAAATATTTTCTTTTAAAAATAAACCATAAATCTATGTTTTGAGTAAGATCACAAAAACCATTAATACCTACGTTTGATTTTTCCTGCATATAGCATTTCAAAACAAAACCTAGGTTTAGCCCACACTTTTGTATTTCAGTAATGAAAATAGAGTCAGGTCTTTACAAATGACTACTTATTCCACTTTTGAAATGTAAACAACACCTTGACCTTCAACTGGTACTTGTACATACTTGGGGTCATAGCTGATATTCATGTATATAGCTTACTCCATGTCTCACTGAAGTCAACTCAACATACTAGGGTGAGACCCCACAGATAACATTCATTATTTACAGCAAGAATTAACCAATGTGTAATCTCCGCTCCTTACTCCTTCCACATGTGTGTTTACCTATCTTATGTAGAAGCTTAGAATCACGGTAATCAAAAATAAATGTGAACAGTTGCAGATTGTGGTTTAAAATGGAGGCCTTTACTCATCTCCTCATGCATTCATTGTTAACCGACATTCGGAGGCCACCTGATGCTGTCTGTTGTTCTTAGGATGTAGGGACAGGGACAAACTGCCTGCTAGTCACGTGAGGAGAAAGAACTGCATCAACAAATGCACGCAAACAGGTGTTAGAGGTGCTCACCAAATCAAACCCTTTGCCTCTGAGTCGATTCCGACTCATAGCGACCCTATAGGACAGGACAGTGTAGAGTTGCCCTATAGGGTATCCAAGGAGCGGCAGGCGGATTAGAACTGCTGACCTTTTGGTTAGCAGCCAAGCTCTTAACCACTGTGCCACTCATGCTCTGAGGTGCTCACAGTAGAGGCAAAAGGAAGGGGATGAGTCAGGCCAGGCTGCCTGGAGGAGATGCTTAGAGGTGAGCCTTACAACATGCGTGAATCAGGAGGAGGAGACAGGAGGAGCTGAGAAATGTGAGTCTCGTGGCAAGTAGCTGAGCATGATGGGAGCTCTTAGTGATAAGCGAGGCCAGGCAGGATGGGAAATGGAGAGGTAGGCAGAGGCCGCGTCAAGGAAGGTTTTGTAAGCTGTGCAATGTGATGTGGGCATTATCGTAGGGGTATAAGCAGAAGGCAGTTCCTGGGTGGTGGAAATGGTTTGTGATCAGCTACTAACCTAAAGGTTGGTGGTTTGAACCCACCCAGCAGTGCTGCAGAAGAAAGGCCTGGGGATCTGCTTCCTTAAAGAGTACAGCCAAGAAAACCCTATGGGACAGTTCTGTAACATATTGGGTCGCCAGGAGTCAGAGTGGACTCGATGGCAATAGGTTTCGTTGTTTTTGTTTTACAAGAAAGGGTTGTACTGCGGAATTAGGTTTGCCCTTCAGAAAGGTCCCTGAAGCATGGTGGCTCTCAACCCTCCTTATACATCAGTATCACTTGGAATCGTCTAATGAATACCGTTCTCCTGTGATTCTAGTATTTTACTTGGTGCTGAGCCATTCATAGATATTTAAGGAACGGCTTTTGTCTCATGAAGCTCATAAACCATTCTTTAATTCATGTTGACCTGAGAAGAATTAACTAACACAATGGTTTAAGAGATGTAAGGGAAATTATCAATATAATTCCATCGCATGGATTCAGCAGGAATCGTGTGATTCGGACAGTCTACTGCCTCTCTGCCTACTTGCTCTAGCAAGCAGCATTTAAAGTTGAGTGCTAATTGTTTGGCTTAAAAGTGTAATTTATTTTTCACCGCTGAATTAGCAATACTTAGCATATTGTGCATGCTTTAGTAAAGACAGCAGCTTAGTTAAGCTTTAGCACGTGATTCTGAGAGGTCTCTGTTTGGAATTAAATGTGAGCAACGCAAGGGTGCCAACCTGTGACAAAGACACGAGGTGTCATTACATAAATTAAGCATCTGTTTTGTGCATTGCTGAGATTATTGAGTTTTATTCCTAAAATATTTACTCTCTATATTGATAGCTGTTATAGCTCAGTGCCAAAGGAGTACATTTTCTATCCTAAAGAGAAAATGAGTTTCAAATTTGTTAAACTTAACCCCAATGTCCATATGTTCAATTTATTTTATTTTTTTTTATATTCAAGAGAATGGTTCATGACTATGCAGTAAGTCATTTTTATTTTTAATGTCATGATTTGGGAATAAATGTGATTATAAAAGGAAAGGTAGATGAGTTAAGAATATACTAATTTTTGGTAGAAGTATTAGAGCAAGCACTTGTTTTTGCTGTTGTTGGTAGGTGCTGTGGAGTCAATTCTAACTCATAGTGACCCTATGTGACAAAGTAGAACTCCCCCACAGGGTTTTCTAGGCTGTAATCTTTATGACAGCAAATTGCCAGGTCTCTCTCTCGAAGACAGTGGGTGGGTTCGAACCACCATCCTTTTGGTTAGTAGCCGAGCACTTAACTGTTGCGCCCACCAGGGGTTTTCAACATGTGGCCCAAGACACCCATGGATATCTTGGGTATCTTTAAATGGGCTCCAGGGTTCCATGAACCTTTTGAAATTATGCACTAAAGTGTGCATTATACATGCTTAAGCACATTTTGAAAATTCTAGAGGGGATAAACTCACAAGAATATTTTTCATTTCTCAAAGGAGTAGCTGATTAAAAAAAAAGATAAGATCCACTTAGCTATTTGGTTAGAAAGTGCATAATGCTAAGAAATAAAGATACTTTTTAAAAAATAAATACAACTTGATAAACCTGCAATCCAAGAAAACTTGTGAGTTCACATTGCTGCTGCAACATCATTTCTGATGTGATTTCTCTGTACTTTTCAGTTGACACAGCCATTATTAAAGAAACCTAGAAAATATCAGTCCTGGCTAACAGTGATCACTGCACTACCATGATCGTGAGAAAATTAGGATAAACCTGGACGTCCTTCAATAGGGGGGTAGCAAATAAACTGTAAAGTCTAAGAAGAATGAGGAAGCTCTATATTTATTCACATGGAAAGATCCTGAGACATGTTGAAAATTGAAAAAGGAAACTCAAAAGCACTTCATGTATTTTAATCGCATTTATGCCAAAATAAAGAAGATCTTTGTATTTGTATATGAAGGCAGTGGTGGTTCAGGGGTAGAATTCTCGCCTTCCATGCAGAAGACAGACCTAGGTTCGATTCTTAGCCAATGCACTTCATGCGCAGCCACTACCTGTCTGTCAGCGGAGGCTTGTGTGTTGCTATGATGCTGAACAGGTTTCAGCAGAGCTTCCAGACTAAGATGGACTAGGAAGAAAGGCCTAGTGTTCTACTTCCAAAAATTAGCCAAGGAAAACCCTATAGATCACAATGGTCCAATCCCCACCTGACCATAAGGATGGTGCAGGACAAGGCAGCATTTTGTCCCACTGCATGGGGTCACCATGAGTCAGGGGACAATTCTACAGCAGTTAACAACATACATAAATACATAAATGTTCAGAAATATTATGTAAATCTCACCAGGTCAAATACTATATCACTAAAACTTAAGCCTAGCTTTGCTAGAGAGGGCAAGCCTGTATCCCTGAACCAGACATCCTCAATTATGACACACTTTTTCTGTGTTGTGTTACCTGTTGCCTAAATTAAACCTAAAAGGCATCCCCAGTGCCTCTCCTCCTTCCCACAACGAATCAGTCACCAATTCCTGTCCAGTCTGTCTCACATGCATTCCCCACTCCGTCCCTTCTTCGTCTCTACTAAAGTCCTTGTAATTTCTCGCTGGAATTCCTACTACAATGACCCAATCGATCTCCATATTATCCTGTCTTACACCATTCCAGCCTACCCTCTAGACTGATTTTCCTAAAATGTAAATGTGATAATATCCCTCCTGTCTTCAAAGTCCTTCAACTGCTTTTTCAATGACCTCATTGCAGTGATTGTTCTACTCTCCAGTCTTTCCAGTAGACTGATATCAGTTTGAGAGAGCAGATAATATTCACCTTTGTATTGCCTGGAACAGTAATGTCTATGTACCATTCCTTGGTACATAGTAGGCACCTCTTAAACGTATGTCAATAGTTTAAATGTATTTTAATTAATGCAGATTATTTACGTGATGTCCTTCCTCCACCTATGAGTGTTTTCAAATCACACTAGAAAACTGCACCACTACTCCATTTGTCTTTCAAAATCAGGTTTTATCTTTGCTCTGCCTCTGCTCACAAACATTCACAGGCTTACCACAGCCTGTCACCATGGATCTCATCTGGGGCTGCACCCGGGTAAGTTAGAACCAGTTTTTAAGGGTCATCACAAATAAGGTGATACTGTCAAGTACCATGGACTGCCAGGAGAACAAACAAATCTGTCTTGGAAGAAGTACAGCCAGATGCTCCTTAGAAGTGAGGATGGCGAGACTTCATCTCATATACTTTGGACATGTTATCAGGAGGGTCTGTCCCTGGAGAAGGACATCATGCTTGGTAAAATAGAGGGTCAGCAAAAAAGAGGAAGACCCTCAACGAGATGGATTGACACAGTGGCTGCAACAATGGGCTCGAGAATAACAATGATTGTGAGGATGGCACAGGACTGGGCAGTGTTTTGTTCTGTTGTACGTAGGGTCACTTTGAGTTGGAAGCAACTTGACAGCATCTGACAACAACAACATCAAGTACCTGGGATTACAATTTTTTTTTTTTTTTGTTGTTGTTGTTAATTAGAGCTAATTCATTTTATCTCACAAGTACATCCACGTTCTAACAAGCTTAATTGCAATGAAGATAAAGGTGTGAACCATGGCACGGGAATCTGGGAAGAGACTGAGTCCTCGCTCCTAGGAGAGCTGTGCCTGTGTAGTCTGTGTCAGAATCTTGGCTGAATAAAGAGATTGAGAACTATAGGCATAAAAATTAACCTTTTAGCAAGACATGCTTATCCATCAACCTGGAATGGGTCCCCCTGCATCTCTGTTGAAAGGCTTCTGCTCATCTTTGCAGCCCCAGTCTACACACAGCTTCTTGGTACTGTTCTCATCCCTCTCAAACAGAATCAGTCCCTTCCTCCTCCTGCTTTCCATAACAGCGCGTGGATTTTGTGTTGTTGTTAGCTCACAGCACCTCTCTCTCTACCAAACCGTGAGCTCTTAACAATTATGAATGGAATCTTATTAATCATTTCATCCTTTAGTAGGAGCTCAATAATACAGCAAAACCTGTGAAATCCGAAACCTGTGTAAGAAGGAAACCTGTCAGAGAAGAAAAACTCAAATATTTTCCACTAAAAAGAGCGATAGAAAAGTGGTAAGACTGCACCCTGTCAAAGGCGAAAAACTTGTGAGACCTGGAAAAACAAGGCAGTCTCCTCAATTTCCAGCTCTGACATGTTTCACTGTATATAACGAATAGATGAATAAATGTTTTTCTGTCTTCAAGGAGTAAGGAATTTAGGAAGGAAGTAAAACTTATCCTCTGCAACAAAGGGCAATAGTTTTATTTCAGAGTTAAGATCAAATTCACTTGAAAAAGAGTGAAGTGATTTGATTACACTTAAGTCTAACATTACCGGATACATTAACAAATCCACAGGAAGATAGTACATAATTCTAAGCGGAACTCTGATCAACCATAAATGTAATGAAAAGGCAGAGTTCTGGAAGTGAGCAATAACGATACCCTTTGTAGAACCACTAACTACAGAGTGCTTGAGCCATCATTGCACTTTGAGCATAGGAGTCATGTGGTTGTCCCTGTAAAGGAATATAATGTCATTCCAGTGAAAATCTCAGATTCATGGGCATCTTAGTTGATGTTAGTTCTCCAAATCTAACTGAGTAAGGTTGGATACTGGCAAGAGTATGTCTCTAGGTCTTCATATCAGGAAAACACATATTCCAGCTGTGTTCTCGCCACCCTCACAACTCCCTAACCAAGCTTCAGAGACCACTTGGCAAGAAAGCAGTGAGGGAGCAGGCCCAGCAGATAATTCTCCAGATGCATTCCAGATCAGCATCAGGTCTATTTCTGCTTGTTGTGTTGTTAACTCAGGGCTCCATAGAGGGGAGATGCTCAAAATACTTAAAATGAGCATGGATGCTGGCCCTGGCAACAGATTCATTCATACTGTATGAACTGGATAAAATTATAGCTCTACAGTCCTAAGAGAAAAGGTGATTTTTAAAAAATGCTTATATTACAAAGAACAGGTTTTAAACCAATGATGTAAGCTTCTACCTTAAAAAGATATTATAAGAAAAACAAATTAAACCAAAAAAACAAAAAAAAAGGTAGAAGGAAAAAAGTAATAAGGAGCAAAAATCAATGAAGTAGAAAACAAAACATAAAGAAAAATAATAAAGAGGTGTTTTTTGAAAAAGATTAATAAAATGGATAAAACTCTAGCTAGAATAATAAAGAAAAATACAGAATACAAATTATAAATATCAGGAATAAAAGAGCTGTCACTACATAGCCTACACATAATGAAGAATAATAAGAAAATATTATGAATAACTTTTTGACAATGAATTAAACAACTTAAAAGAAATAAACACATTTATTGAAAAACGTGACTTAAGAAAAGGAATGCTAATTCTAATATAAGATGATCCAAGTTCAGTACTATATACATATACCCATGATGGCTGAATTCCTGCTATGCACGAGGTAGGCAATAGCCTTAATTGGCTGAATCCTAAGGTCTAGATGAGCAAGGCAAAAATATCAGCACCTAAATGAACTCTGAGGAAGACAAGTACATACCACTTGCTTATCTATTGGCTTGTACCCAGTATTGAATGGATCATTCGCCATTCATGGTTATATAAACTGAAAATAATGCGAAAAATTTTGAATCCTTAAAAATATAATGACTACTAGGAGGAAAGAATGTCTCTGAAAATGATTTTTTATAGAAATAAGAGGAAGAATTAAGAGTTAACATGTTTCCTATGTTTAAAAAAAGGTGAAAAGAGTATTGCTGCCATCAAAAGGATCTGGGAGCTATGAGTCAGCAATTCACTCAAGAATTGTTAGAGAGATATAGGAAGCAAAGAAGAAAAGAATTTACATAAAAACAAAATTGAAGAGTGGAATTAAATTTGCATTAAACACAGTGAAAGTAGAATTGACACTGAAGAAAGATGAAGTCATCTTGTGAAAGAGAAGTTTCTGGAGGTACAAATTGATGAAAATTATGACAATGCAAATTAGCAATCTACCTCAACAACTACAGATGTGTCCAATGAATATCCCAGAGTAACTGAAAGAAAAGAGGAGATAAAAGCCATAATTGAGCTACATTTTCCTCCACTGAAAACTGATTCAAACTTGTAGATCAGTGTGATCATCTAATTGTGGTCAAAACCAATGAAAAGATACTCAGACATGTTCTGTCTACTCTATTGTGACTACCCACAAGGAAGGGCCAGAGCTAGATGTCCTCATCATTCAAAACTGTTCCTTTATACATTCTATAATTATTTCCTCTGAGCATGACATTTGTTTCTTCTTTTATAATTTATTATTGTCTCCCGGAACACCTGTTTGTCACTGGGTTTGCTTTCACTACATGTGGTCCTGGGTTGTGGAGCACTGCTGACACAACGCTTTAACAAATTTGTGCTGTTTTATTATTGCTTCTCCCCATTCTTTTATCCATTGCAGATGTCCTATCACTTTAGTGGCTGTCCTACACATACTCATTTCTCCTCAAACTCTTACACCTGCTTCCACCCAATCAACAGTTTGCCTCACCTCTTAGTTCCCTGTGAAGCTGACATATGCAGTTACATCTTGCTCTCCACGTTTTCCATCTCTACCAAAGTTCTGTCGCCATGTCAGCCAATTCTTACCCAATTTCAGTCTGGATTTGTCCTACCTCTAGTGATACTTCCCTCAAAAGTCGCAACAATCTCCTAACTACCAGCTTGAATGGATTACTCCAAGTGTTCATCCCTTTCTATTTCTCTGTGACTTCTTGACCTTCACTTTCCCACTATTCCCCTAGATATAGCATTGTTTTACTTCTTACCATCTCTCTCTTTTGTTCTACCTCCTCCTTCTCCCAATATCTAAACATAGATCTCTACCAAGATTCTTCCTTATTTCTCTTCTAAATCCCCAAGCTTTCATCTTTATGTTCTAAACACACATCTGATTCTTAGAGAAAATCTCCAACTCCAAATTTTTTAATTTTACCTCACTTTTGAGAGCCTAAACCCATACTATCAATAGCCTTATAAAGTTCCTGACATGGAATTTAAACTGACAGCTGAAAAGAAGCATGTTTAAATCTTTTTTTTTTTTTTTTCTTAAATCTGCTAACTACGTTGTGGCAGAAAGCTTTCTACCAGCTCTGGAAAGGGTTATGTTCAAGAAAATGTGCAGACAAGATGAGACTATTAAAGCCACCGAAACCAGGCCAACTCTTCTGCCTTGTGGCAGCAAGTGTAGGGCAAAAATGAGAACTCCTTGTCCATACCTTGTCAGGACCTTGAGTTTGTGCAGTTAAGGACAAATTTTAGGCCCTCCTTTCAAGTGTGCATATAAAAACAAGACAAAGAATTAAAATGGTGCAAAGATAAAGAGTGAGCTATGCAACTTGTCCAGTATTATAAAAGAAATAAGGCAAAAAAAAAAAGTTTTCTAAATTCTAATTTGAGGATAACTGGAATTTCAGAAGTTATGAAAATTTAAACTTCCCCACGTTTTGTGTGATGCTGTATCCTCTTGAAGAAGTTGGAGAACCAATCATCTGTTTTCAATTTTATTTCTAGTTTTGAGTCCACGATCCGATTTTTTTTAGATAAAAATATGCTTTTCCCATTTTGTGGAAAGTACTTACTATAGGGTCACTATGAGTTGGAATTGACTTGATGGCATTGGGTTTGGGTGTTTTTTTTAATTATTAATAGCTTTGTTGAGATATGATTTACATACCTCAAAATTCACCCATTTTTACATGTACAATTCTATGGTTTTTAGTAAATTTAGAGAGCTGATTAATTATCACCACCATACAGTTTTAGAGCATTTCAATTGCCCCAATGAAATCCCCCATGCTTGTTTGCAATAAACCCCGGCTCCTATGCCCCAGTCCCAGGCTAGCACTATTCTTCTCTTGGTCTCTATAGATTTTTGGAAATTTCATATAAATGAAAACATATACTACGCGGTCTTTTATGTCTGACTTCTTTCACACAGCATAATGTTTTTGAGATTCACCCATGTTACAGCCTGTGTCTTCCTTATCTACTTGATGCATTATTTAAATTTAATAGACATATATATTCCACATATAAAAATTTAACATTAGATTCCTAGAAATGTTTTATGCAAAAGTTATTTACTTCAAAAATACTCTAAGAACAGAAGCAAGAGTAGAATGTCTGCTCCCACCACTTTTATTCAGCCTTATACCGGAGGTCCTAGCCAGTGCAATAAAGCAAAAAAATAAAATACTGTGCATTTGAAAAAAAAAAAAACACCCGTGCCATTGAGTCTATTCTGACTGACTGCAACACTATAAATACTATGGTACAAATGCTATAGATACACTATGTATACTGCATGTAAATATATCTACATGTATAAATTTAACTTTGTCATAAAAATGAGTTTAAATTATTTTCAAGTATTTCTAAATGAATGTTCTAAAAACCAACCCAAACCTACTGCTGTTGATAATCCATAGGGTTTCCAAGGCTGTAAATCTTTACGGAAGCTGACTGCCCCATCTTTCTCCTGCAGAGCCGGTGGTGGGTTCCAACTTCAGAACTTTTGGTTAGCTGCTGAACGTTGTCACCACTGCACCACCAGGGCTCCTGGCTAAAAACCAAAGAACACTTAATTTCATTAAAGAAGTCATTTTTATGTTAAGAAGTAATCATCCAAGTTTATTCAGATTTCCCAATTTTAGAAAATAATCTCATAGGCAAAATATTATCTAAATACCTATGCCCATAATTATTGCTTAAGGCAGGAGTTTAGGTAAAGAGATTATATCTTCACGCTAATAGGGGTGATTTGTTAAGTACCATCTTCATAGCCTAAAGCAGATCATCTAGAACTTACCCTTCAAGATAATTTACCCTCCTCTACCACATAAGTTCCAATGTCCAGCCCAAATATGACGTTAGGATGAAACTCAAGAATGGCATTCCCTTAGGCTGTTCTTCTGGTCCCATTACTGGCTTTATGTAACCACAGATTGGTCAGGACTCTTCTGGATCAATGAAGGAAGAACAAGGAGGGAATTCAAATAACACTCCTTCACACCAGTATTGCCCAAACTGTGTTCAGAAAACATAGGCCTGCAAGAAGTTGTTACTTGTTTCCTGAAAAAGCAAGCTGTTCAACTGAGAAATGCTAGTTAAATAACTTCAGATTTCTCTATCATGTTGTTGTTAGTTGCCATCAAGTCAGCTCCGACTCTTGGAGACTCCACGTGCAACAGAATAAAACACTGCCTGGTCCTGCACCATCTTCACGATTGTCGGTAGGCTTGAGTCCATAGTTGCAGCCACTGAGTATTTTAAGTGTCTTACAATCTAGGGAGCTCATCTTTCAGCACTGTATCAAACAATGTCTGTTGTCATCCATAGGGTTTTTGTTGGCTACTTTTTGGAAGTAGATCACCAGGCCCGTCTTCCTAATCTGTCGTAGTCTGGAAGCTCTGCTGAAACCTGTCCATCATGGTGATCCTTCTGGTATTTGAAATACTAGTAGCATAGCCTCCGGTATCATAACAACACACAAGTTACAACTGTACAACAAATTGACAGATGGGTGGTCGTCTCTATCATAGGGTCTCTCAAAATCTCCAGTATGCAAAAGGGCTTTATAAATAAACCCCCAAAGCGGTGTAGAGGATGATTTCTTTTCTACTCTTATTTTGACTATAAACATTATCCTACTGTAGAATGTTTGTTAACATTTGTACAAATAGCAAATCAAAGTTTGGAAACATCATTGCTTTATTCTGCTTTAAATATTGGGTTAGCCATGGATTTATGACATGTATTATAGGGTGAAGAAAGCATAAAAAATAACTCTTTTACGCAATGTATTCAAATATCCCTAAAGTTGGAATGAAGAAATTAAGTCAGTTTCTTAAATACTGCCTTAGTGTCTAATGCATCTTTTCCTCTCTTCTACTGCCCCCGAGAGGGTCCTCTGACTTGGCTTCACATGGTACAAGTGATACCTTAGATGTGACAAAATAGAATTGAGTGTGTCTTTCTGGAAATGACTAAACTTAGCAGCCCAGTCAACTCAGCAGCAGCTCCAAATTCCTCTTTATAAGGAGCCATATAAGGCTGAGGGACCCATATGTGACTTAAGTGACAGCAACAGCTCTGAAGGACATTTAAATATTTTCCATATGGAATGCATAACAGCACCATTATTAACAACCCTGAGTTTTTGCAAGTAGCATTTCTGTCTCTCATACACTTCCTCTGATCTGACAACTGCCCTTTCTATTGTTTCTTCATGACAGAGCTACAGGTCCATTCGCATTACCTTTTATTTAACCTGTGTGTTATGTCAATAAGATTGGATCAAGCTTCTTCTCCCAGAGAATAATTCCTGTACTTTGCATTCAAGAATCTTAATTTTGAGATATAATTCAGCAATCGTATTTGGAATTTATACACTCTTTGTTTTGCTACAGCTGTCTGCATTCCCCCTGCTGTGTAAGAAACCTGTGCACATCACCACTTGAGACAATGTTCCAGGCACTCACGTGTAAACATGTGGGTATGTTTTGTAAACTTAAATGGAAAAGTTTCCGGATTTCTTACATATTTTAATGAGTTTTTGTTCCCAAAGCATGATTTGAAAATGCTAAATCGTTGTTGTTAGGTGCCTTCGAGTTGGTTCCCACTCATGATGACCCTATTTACAACAGAACAAAACCCTGTCTGGTCCTGTGCCATCCTCACAATCATTGCTATGCTTGAGCCCATTGTTGCAGCCACTGCATCAGTCCATCTTGTTCAGGGTCTTCCTCTTTTTCGCTGACCCTGTACTTTACCAAGCATGATGTCCTTCTTCAGGGACTGGTCCCTCCTAATAACGTGTCCAAAGTACATGAGACGAAGTCTCACCATCCTCGCTTCTAAGGAGCATTCTGTTTATACTTTTTCCAAGACAGATTTGTTCGTTCTTCTGGCAGTCTACAGTATATTCAATATTCTTCACCAACACCATAATTCAAAGGTATCATCTCTTCTCCTGTCTTCCTTAGTCATTGTCCAGCTTTCACATGCGTATGAGGTGACTGAAAATACTGTGGCTTGGGTCAGGCGCACCTCAGTCCTCAAGGTGACACTTTTGGTTTTTAATACTTTAAAGAGGTCTTTTACAGATCTGCCCAATGCAATACATCATTTGATTTCTTGACTGCTGCTTCCATGGGTGTTGATTGTAGATCCAAGTAAAATGAAATCCTTGACAATTTCAAACATTTCTCCACTTATCACGATGATGCTTATTGATCCAGACAGTTGTAGCAAAACAAAGAGTGTATGAGTTCCAGATACAACTGCTGAATTAAATCTCAAAATTAAAATTCTTTAATTTTTGTTTTATGTTGAATGTAATCCATACTGAAGGCTGTAGCCTTTGACCTTCCTCAGTAAGTCCTTCATCCTCTTCACTTTCAGCAAGCAAGCTTGTGTCATCTGCATATTGCAGATTGTTAACAAGTCTTCCTCTAATTCTGATGCCGTGTTCTTCTTCATACGGTCCAACTTCTCAAATTATTTGCTCAGCATACAGATTGATTAATACTAAAGCAGAACAAACCATCAGCTGTTCATACGCAAGTTCAAGCTGAAGCTGAAGAAAATTAAAACAAGTCCACAAAAGCCAAAGTATGACCTTGAGTAGAGTAAGCCCCGGGGTTATGAACCTCAGTTTTATGGACAACTAGTACTTGCCCTTTAGTGTTATGTAAATTTGCTCTCACTTTGAAACCATTGAACCAATCCCTACTCTCGAGGAATCCTTCATCACAATCACCTTCACTTGCTGCACTTGCAGCTTTTACATCATTGCAAGGCTTTGAGCCTTTTCTTGCACTAAAGTAAGGCTGAATAAAAACCATGTGCACCTGTTTCTACTTACCTATCAATTCAACTTAAAGACACACTTCAGCACAGATTTCATTCATAATCCAGGGACTGCCTGCATATTTCACCTAAATTTAGAGACCATCTTGAGAATAGATTTGATGCATTGAACACTGATGACCAAACACCAGTAGAGTTCTGGGATGACATCAAGGACATCATGTATGAAGAAATCAAACGGTCAATAAAAAGACAGGAAAGAAAGAAAAGACCAAAATGGATGTCAGAAGAGACTCTCAAACTTGCTCTTGAAAGTAGAATATCTGAAGGATACAACCTTGATGCACACCTTTCCTGATTTTAAACCACGTAGTATCCCCCTGTTCTGTTTGAACGGCTGCCTCTTGGCCTATGTGCAGGCTCCTTATGAGCACAATTATAAGTGTTCACAATGTTATCCATAACTTGTTATAGCCACACAGAAAAATGTCTTTGTATAGTCAATAAAACACAGGAAACACCTTTCTGGTATTCTCTGCTTTCAGCCATGATCCATCCGACATCAGCAATGATATCCCTTGTTCCACATCCTCTTCTGAATCCAGTTTGAATTTCTGGCAGTTCCCTGTTGATGTACTGCTACAACGTCTTTGAATTATCTTCAGCAAAATTTTACTTACATGTGACATTAATGTTATTGTTTGGTAATTTTGGCATTCCATTGGCTTACCTTTCTTTGGAATGGACACAAATATAGATCTCTTCCAGTTGGTTGGCCAAGTAGCTGTCTTCCAAATTTCTTGGCAGAGAAAAGTAAGTGCTTCCAGCATTGCATCTGTTTTTTGAAGCATCCTCATAGGTATCCCCTCAATTCCTGGAACCTTGTTTTTTCACCAATGCCTTGAGTGCAGCTTGGACTTCTTCCTTCAATACCATCTGTTCTTGATCATATGCTATCTTCTGAAATGGTTGAATGTCAACTAGTTCTCTTTAGTACAGTGACACTGTGTATTCCTTCCATCTACTTTTGATTTTCCCTGCGTCGTTCAACAGTTTGCCCATAGAATCTTTGAATATTGCAACTTGAGGCTTGAATTTTTTCTTCAGTTCTTTCAGCTTGAGAAATGCCAAGTGTGTTTTTCCCTTTTGGTTTTCTAACTCCAAGTCTTTGCACATGTCATTATAATACTTTGTCTTCTCTAGCCACCCTTTGAAACCTTCTGTTCAGCTCTTTACTTCATCATTTCTTCCACTGACTTTATCTACTCTACGTTCAAGAGCAAGTTTCAGAGTCTCTTCTGACATCAATTTTGGTCTTTTCTTTCTTTCCTGTCTTTTTAATGACCTGCTTTCTTCATGTATCATGTTCTTAATGTCATCTTATAACTCGTCTAGTCTTTGGTCATTAATGTTCAATGTATCAAATCTACTCTTGAGATGGTCTCTAAATTCAGGTGGGATATATTCAAGGTATATCTAGCTCTTCTGGACTTCTTTTGATTTTCTTTAGCTTCAATTTGAACTTGCATATGAGCGATTGGTGTTCTGTTCCCCGGTCAGCCCCTGACCTTGTTCTGACTAACAATAATGAGCTTCTATATTGTTTCTTTCTTCAGATGTAGTCAATTTGATTCCTGTGTACTCCATCTGATGAGGTCTACATGGAGAGTTACTGTTTATGTTGTTGAAAAAAAGTTTTCCAATGAGTAGGTTGTTGGTCTTGCAAAATTCTATCATGGGATCTCCAGCATCATTTTTATCACCGAGGCCATTTTTTCCAACTGCCCATCCTTCTTTCTTTCCAACTTTTGTAGTCAAATCACCAGTAATTATCAATGCATCTTGATTGCATGTTTGATCAATTTCAGACTGTAGAAGATGGTAAAAGTCTTCAATTTCTTCACCTTTGGCATTAATGGTTGGCGCATAAATTTGAATAATACTCATATTAACTGGTCTTCCCTGTAGGCATATGAATATTATACTATCACTGATAGTGTTGTACTTCAGGATATATCCTGAAATGTTCACTTCAGCAGTGAATGTGACACTGTTCCTCTTCAATTTGTCATTCCTGCCACAGTAGACCATGTGATCGTTCTATTTAAAATGGCCAATACTAGTCCATTTCAGCTCACTAATGCCTAGGATATCTATCTTCAAGTGTTCCTTTTCATTTTTGACAACTTCCAGTTTTCCTAGATTCCTCCTTCATACATTCCATGTTAATGGATGTTTGTAGCTGTTTCTTCTCATTTTGAGTCATGCCACATCAGCAAATGAAGGTCTTGAAAGCTGTATTTCATCCACATCATTAAGGTCGACTCTGCTTTGAGGAAGCAACTCTTCTCCAGTCATATTCTGAGTTCTTCCAACCTGAGGGGCTCATCTTCCATCACTATATCAGACAATGCTCCACTTCTATTCATAAAGTTTTTACTGGCCAATTTTTTTTTCAAAGTAGATCTCCAGGTCCTTCTTCCTAGTCTGTCTTCATCTGGAAGCTCTGCTGAAACCTGTCCACCATGGGTGATGCTGCTGGTATTTGAGATACAGGTGGAATAGCTTCCACTAAATTAATAGTCGCCAATTTTAACTTCTCATTTCAAATTATTTCTCCCACTGATCGAATGGAAATATAGCTGTTTTCGGGGCTATTTGAAAATCCCTCAGTTTTTTAGATTCTGGAAAACTTGCTGTGTTGCTAGATCACAGCAGATCAGTTCCATAAAAAGCAGTTGACAAGCTGAAGCATTGGGAAAGAATTCCTTAAAAAGCTCTGCATACTTGAGTCGTTTCATGGTAAAAAAAGAATAATTTCAGTCTGTTTCATTTTAAATTCAATTTTGATGATTTTCATTGTTTTAATAAGTTGAACATAGGCTCTCAGATTAGTTTCCCTAAATCTTTAAGGACTAGGTTAATAACAAGACCCCTGTTTGAATGATCTTATTGAAAAATGTATTACAATCCTAGGATTTATACAGCTTATATAAAAGCCTTACTGGGGGAACATGTTATTAATAGAATTTTAGTGTAATTCTCAAAGTCCTGTGGTATTATACAGCCAGTAGAACAAAATAGCTAAAGACAAATATTTCCATCGTATATTAATTTATTTGTGAATCCATTTATTCTTTCATTCAAAAAATTAGTTCAATTGTTTAAGAATTTGCAAGGTATCTGGCGTCATGCGGAGGACAGACGTCGATGCAAACTTGAATCAGAAACCCGAGTAACTGAGGGTGGCCTTGGGACCCGAGATGCTAAATCGCTAGTGCTGTTGTCTATTTCTTTAATTGCCTGGTGTGGAGCACTAACGGGAGGTCAGCAAACAATCACGTTGGTGTCCTCCCCACTGGGGCCAAGGAAGTTTCCCTGTCCCGCCAACCCTCGGCTTGTCCACGTGGCCCGTGGTACCCACCAGAACTGGAGCAGCTTCGGTAAGAGCAGAGGCAACGAACATGCTTTCGAGGCTCAATTTGGATCTGGCACTTGCGCCGTCTGCCATGGGGAGACCATGCTCCGGGGAGCCACTAGCTCCAGCACGAGAAACACATGGAGCAGACCCAAACCCAGTACACAGCGTGGGGACCATACTGGCCAGCCTGCAGACCCCCAAGTAAGGAAGAAATATGGTCTGATGCCCTGTAGGTCTTTCAAACTTATCATTTGACGTGTAAGAATAACTAACGAATATACCTGGCATCATGACATTCTCTAGAGATGCAAAGATGGTTGTAGTCTATGGTGAAAGTTAGAAATACATGCAAACAATGATATAGTGTAACCTGTGAGAGCTGGAACTCGACGAGACTGTCTTGTTTTTCTGGGTCTTGCAAGTTTCCCGCCTTTGACAGGGTACAGTCTTACCACTTTTCAATGGCTCTGTTTTAGTGGAAAATATTCGCGTTCTCCTTCTCTGATAGGTTTCTGCCTTATGGGATCTGGCTTTAACAGATTTTACTGTATTAGTAATATAAGCTAACATGTATTGGGGGTTGACTATATTCCAGGCACTGTTCAAAGTGCCTTAATGTAAAATAGCTTGACTTAAGCCTAAAAACCCCCTTATGAGAAAAATACAATTGTTTTCGTCCTGATTTTATTGATGCAGAAATTAAGGGTAGTGTGATTTGCCCAAGGTCACACTGAGGACCAGGATTGGAACCAGGACATTCCAGATTCCAGAGCCAGGCCTGTGAACCACAACCCATGCTGTACGTTATGGTCTTAACTGCAAAGAAAGAACTGGTGTTACACAAGGGGAGAGCCTAGGTTTACAGGCTGGTTGTAACAGGGCAGACTGCTGAGGCCTATTTTATATACACATATAACATATATATTTACACATATTATATATGATGTGCATACATATGTGTGTGTGTGCATCTGTCTTGTGGCACAGTGGTAAAGCAGTTGGCTGCTAGCCAAAAGCTCCGTGGTTTGAACCTACTAGCTGCTCCGTGGAAGAAAAGACCTGGTGATCTGCTCCTGTAAAGATTACAGCCTAGAAAACTCTATGGGGCAGTTCTACTCTGTCCTATCGGCTCACTATGAGTCTGAATCAACTTGAAGGCATCAAATTTTTACCGGTATATTTATATCAGTTTATCTGTCCTGAAGAAGGAAAGCTTCTCTGAGCTGGCATGAGAAGGAACAAGGCATTCTTGCTGCAAATCAGATTTTATTTTAAACCTATTCTATCACCTCTTCTTCAAGTTATAGTTTTGTTTCTTAGACGTATGATAATTGCATGTGTATGTGGGTTGGTATGCGTTCTATTTGAAAGGTGTATATTTGCCTAGGATGTACTATTACATATGTTAATGCTGTAGAAGCCACACTGCTTTCTAAAGACAACACAAATGCCACCAACTTAATGGCACTCTTGATTTTGCTATGAAAGCTGTATCTAAATACCCAAAATGCAGTGAGGAATTGAGACAATTAGCTGGAAATGTAAACATAATTGTTTGGGCTTTAGTTTCAAGGACAAGGCTCTGTTCGTGTTTTGAATTCTGTTTCCCCACCCTAATCCTGCCTTTCGCTCTACCTTTGTGACCACAGCCCAAACAGTTTTTTGCCCTGATCATTTTGTGTTTTGAAACTTCATTGGTGCGGCATTACAGACTGAGTTCTAGCCCTGAAATGCAGCTCAGCTATTTGTTATACTTTGGGAACAAGTGGGAATTAAAACCACCCCTGGAAGGTTGTGCATCGAACCAGCAAGGAATGAATAACTTCCATCAGACATCCTATATTTTATGTCTGGGCCCTGCCATGCCGTTCAGAGGAAAATCCATTTCATGAACACCATCTTTGGAAGCTAGGTGAGTGGCAGAGGAAGGTGCCGGCTCCATCAGGACATGGTTTGCTACCTGATGTTGGAGCTGCAGCTGAAAGCATGACAGACGCTTAGACCCAGGTGAATGGAATGGGGTGCCATCCCCCACACAGCCACGTCCTCACGGGATCATGACAGAGTACCGCTCCGGTAATCCTCACATTACCGTTTCATCTGCTCTTGGTTCTGTTGCTTACAAGTCCATCCTCACCCCGACACCCATGTAAAGTTGCATGTCCCCTTATTCCTGTGACATTCCACATTTAGCATGGCCTGGAAAAAGTGAGTTTCAGAATGACCCGATACCCGCAGTTTCTGTTTTGAAGAACCAAGGCCTCAGCCCTCTTTCTACTCGGCTTCCATTAGTAGCAAATCCCCCTTGTCCCTTTTAATTCTTAATTACCATTGTCTGTCCACCTTTGTTTTACCCATGACATCTTCAATTTAAACAGTATCAGAGAGGTTGATGTGAACAGTTTTCTTTTCAGCTTAAGTGACTGCAGCTCGTTTAGTTGTTAATTATGCAGGGAGGTTGCATGACTGGGGCTGGTAATTTGAATATGCTCTCATGTCGGGGCTGTGCCTGGGTGGCTGAGCTTGTAAAAGGATTATGATGATGTATATATGGTTCATGGCTAAGTGGGCTAATGAAAGCACCTCATTTAATCAAACACAATTAATTAAATTAACTTATGATATTAACCCATCTTCCCGCGCATGTATAATTTATATTAATTGATTGACTGCATCCGAATTGACCAATCAGGTGGGTGGCAGACAGCCTAAGGAAGAAGGAGGTGCCATTAGCATGAGTTTGATGCAAACCGTAATTGATGGGTCAGTGTGTTTTAGGGATGTAGCAAAAGCTTTGCTAATTGTCATAAGAAGTTGAAATTGATTGTGTCTGCATTAGTACATAAATTTAAATTGATTAATGTTTTGTTCTAAAATTAATGTCCATTCTGGATGGGTGATACAATGCTTTATTTATTGGATTCATTAATGCAGTCTAAGGAAAAAATAGTGTTGAAGTTAGGTAAGTGAGGGTGGATCGTTACGAGGGAGTTCAAGGGAGCGTCTGGGAGACAACAGCATCCGACACTGGGTCTGCCCGCCACCCTCAGCCCTGCTCTTTACAATGTTGGAGGATGCAAGTGCCCAAGTTGAGCATTTAATTAAAGCTCCTTTAGAGACAATTACGATGGAAAGTACCTCACATGTGGCGAACAGCATGGGGGTGCGGACAAGAGAAGGGGACATTTTTTAGAAAGAGGATCATTTCCTGGCTGAGGCATGGATGTTAAATGTCACCACAATGTATACCAACCTCCTCGACAAAAAGAGAAAATGCTCTCAAACTTGCTTGAATTGCAATTTATGCTTTACAGCCAATTGACAGCGATCATGATATCTGAAATCACGGTCGCTTTATTAGAGCCGAGACTTTAAGGGCAGGCTGCGTTTTTCATCCACACTCTTACGTGGTGACTTTTATTCAGAAGATTCCCCGGTTCACGTGGTTTGGGACCTGGGTGCGTTCCTGTTTTCAACACTGGCATCTAATTTGGTGGATGTTTCTAAACTGGCACCTGGTATTTTAAAGAGCAGTGGCTAAAACAATCTACGTGAGTCGCATAACCAAGCCTTTAGGTATTACTAACAACACAAATGCAGTGAGAACTACAGAAGAGCAAGAGATCTACTGAAAAATCAGTTTATTTCATTTATAACTCCCTTTTTTCTTTCCAAGGAAAGCTTAACATCTGCTTCTTATAAACTGATTTAAATAGAAAATGTGTAATGCATCCTTTTACCAAATGGTTCCTTTTTTATTGATGGAATAAAGCAGCTTGGCAGTTCTGTTTTTACTACAGTGCATTCATGCTCTTAGAAATGGGACGTCTCTGTTTTCACAAGGAAACATTTTGAACTTCACACGCTAGAGAGAAGATTAGATATCGTTCTTTGCTGTCTGATTGAAGTATGCAAAGTATTATTTACAGACAGCTTCCGGAGTCTCAAACAGTTGAATTATATTCAAATATCACTCCATGTGGTGGCACTATTGAGTAACAAACAATAATTGGTTCTCGGGAAGCAATTTCTTCTTCTTAACTTTCTGATTGTGTTAATGGATGCCTCGTACTTGTTTTCCATTGTCACGTTTTTAAGGACAGCAATTCAGAGCTAAGTCATATTATTCTGAGAAAGCAGTGATGAGATTTGTCAGAGCTGCAATTGCATGTGCTGTGTGGTGGGAAATGAAGTTCTTATCACTTGTTTAAATTATGTTGAGTGCTAGCTTTATATATGCATATCCTAGCTTTATATATGCATCGTATATGCTATACAAATAAAATACATTTGTGTATGTGTATGCTTATTAAACATAAAGCAGATAACTAGCTTGAATTTGAGTATTTCTGAGTTCTTATTTTCTGTTCAAAATGAAAATGAGAAAGAGTGCATTGCTTATTCTACTGGAAATATTACACACAACATCTCCACTCTTTTTTATGGAATTGATTTAAGACACAAAGTATAGGAAAAGCGTTATTCTTCCAAATACAGGTAGTCCCCGAGTTACAACGTATTCTAGTTACGATGAACCGCACTTACTTATGTCTGTTTTTTTGTACATCTTATCATTAGTAATTTGCACTACATACAGTGTTAAAATATATCTGTAAGTTCATATGCAATGTTTCCAACCCCCAAAGACAAATAAAGATAGGATTTATAAAGATACTGATAATAAAAGGCAATAATAATGAAAACTAAAAAAAAAAAAAACAAAAAAAGGTATTTGACTTACGTCAGAATCAACCTACCATGGAGCTGTCGGAACGGGACCCCATCATAAGTACTTGTACTCAGTTATTTGTCAATGGTTAATGGAATTGGAATCAACTGACATTCCTGAAAGCAAGTTGAGAAGAGAGGAGTTGAGAGTGGAGAAATGCCAAAATAGTCTAATCTTTTAGGAAAGCAACCCCAGAGATGACTATAGGTTTATAATGTTATTGTTTAGAGCAAAATCACTTAGAACATGGAAATTTTTTTTTTAAATTGCTTCTGTGTTGTTGCTTTTGATATTACTTTAATGTGTATAAGGAGAAAAAAATTGCTGCAGAAATATTCTTGCCTATTGGCAAGCGTAGAATTCAAATGAATATCTTGGGAATCATGGTCTGAAATTTACATAGTTGCTAGCAATTCTGAAGGTGGAGAAGGTAACCGTGATTTAAAATAATATTGTCTTAATTTAGCAGTTTTGTGAATGAGTCACAGATGTTCTAAGAGAAAATTAACATTATTTTGTAAAAAAAAAAAAAATGCTTAACTATATGCAGAATGCTGTATCCATTGGAATAATTATTCTGTTAATCAGGTAGTGGTTTATAGAGCCGCAAAACAGGGTGCTTTTATGGTTATATCGTTACAGGAAGTCAGCCATGGTGGCTGAGGAAGGCTGGAGGAAGAGAGAAATCCGGCTTCCAAGCAGCGCAACAATGACTTGTTGGAGGGATCGGAATCCGAGTTGTGAGTCTGATGTGATGATTTCTGTCTGATGTGTTTCCTCCCTGTTCCAGAACGTGCCCAGAAACAACCATTGGTTCTTGTTAGGAACTGCATCCCAGGGTTATACCGATCAGTTCATCTCCAAGCCTTTGGACTGAAACGCTGCCCTTTTCCATTTCAGAACCCAGGTAGAGGAATTCTGCCATCAGTAGGTGTCACTGCAGTCAATAAGAATTATTTTCAAGAATTTCTAAAGAAAAAGAAATCATTTCTAAAGTCAAAAAGGAAAAAAAAATCATAGAATATTGGCAAAGTCAAATGGGAATTTTTTATGCCGGGTCATTTTGAATATTGAGTTATCGTAGCTTTAAGGATTACGTTGGAAGAAAATCACTCCTGGGATCCTTTTCCTTCTGCCTGAAGACTGATTTGCACAAACAATGGCTTCTGCCCTAATCCTAGAAAGCAAACAGGCCAAGGCATCCTCTGCAAGTCTGGCATTTCTTACATCTATCTTCTCCTTACTTTCTGAAAGTGTCCAGTCCACTATGTCAAAAGAGTTTATCACTTACCAAAACATACCCTATCATCTCCATACTGCAAAAATAATTATGGTTTTTACAGTAAACATTCTCAAGGCAGCTCAGAGCCTGCACCCCACTAGTGACTTTATTATACACTACATAAAAACTTTCCAGAGATAGGTGAACACACACATCTCTTTTAAAGGATGAATGTGCCATTATTGCTTAGTTTGGGGCCACTTTTGTTTAGGGCCACTTTTTGAACGTTTCCAAGAATTTTCTTAATACTGCCTGCACAGAAAATGTTGTAGAAGATCAAAATAATCATTCACGTCAGTTCTACTGTGGTCATAGAGATTACTATGGAATGCTAACATAACACCATTTTATCTCTCATGTTAGACTCCTAGAATGCTAAAATGATAGCATCTCATCTTTCATGTTAGACTACCAGGTATAGACAATTATCAGACGTTTTAAAATCATGTAGACATTTAGATGGTGTTTCCTGTAAGGGCATCATTTGCCTGTGGACTATCAATCTCTTGATTTATATTCCTTAATCCACTGAGGGTAACTTCTCATTTTATACTTCAGCCTTTTCAATTCATATGGCTTAATTTTGCCCTTCATTTGGCATTTGGCGTAGATAAAGAATCGCATACAGTAAGGGACCTGATCTGTTCAAATGGTGTGATCAGAGCTGTTTTTTAAGGTAATCTCAGTTGAATAGACTGGATTTTGTCAGAGGTTAAATTGCCTTAGATATATGCATTGCTTATTTTAAAATAAAATAAAATAAAAATGGATTTATTTTGTCCTTCGACCAATCCGGTAACACTTTCAAAGAACTCGTTTTTCCTTATAAACGAAAACCGTTAAGTGCTTCCTGTTAACTTCTGTGTATTCAGAAGCAATACACGGTAGAAGCAAATGCCTGTGCCTCAAATATATGTGAATATATCAGTGACCTAGAAAGGTTTATATAACAGTAAAAATGACGCAGAAAAACACATAAACATACCCTGCCACATAAAGTAACAATTGTGTTTGACTCTATCCTATATATTTTATGCTAAATTAAATATTTGATTGCTCATGTAAGCTTTATTTTTTAATGGAAATGTTCTTTTAAGAAATCGGGTGCTACTCTAAGGCTAGAAATATCAGTTCGATGTTTAACTTAGAATACTGCGTAATATGAGTCAGCGTTTGGATTTTGAATTTTGGATGCGGAGAATGAGTCAAAACTCAAAATTCAATTGGTTTTTTGAAGTGTCTCACTTTTATCATCATTGACAATGTTTCTTTAGATATGCTGTATACACAAAGGGATCACTGCAGTTATTATCAGCTTGCCTAGTAGGGAAGACTGTTACTTCTTAGCTATGAGGAATGATACATGAGGATAGCTAAACTTAGGGGACGGCTTTTATTTTAAGCGTTGATGTTTTAATGTTTAATAATGCTATGATTAATTAGCGTTGCTTATACGGACTGGGGCTAGTTATTAAATTGCCCTTCGGATTCTTTGCTCACCAGTGTTAAACCTATCATATTAAAAATCCCAGGGTCTCAATATAATTTGAAATGTTTCTCATACTTCTAGAAATTGATTGTTTCTTATCATTTGTCACAAAATAAGCTAATCTCGATGCATTTCAAACATAAGTAGATACTTATCAGACAATGCTGCCTGTTGTCTTCACAGTTATTCTTGGTTTTCTAGAACTGGTCACAGCATAAGAAAACAAGCTCTGTAAGAGATTAAAACAGAAAATGTGAGATTAAAAATGCTGAGGGCTTGATAAAGCTGGAAATGCCCCCTGTTACTAAAAATTCAAACAAAAAGCAAACAACAGAAAAGTCCCCTAGTTTAGAAGTGACAGCTTTTTTTATTCTTGCTGCAAAGATCTTATGTGCCTGACTATAATTTGTTGGGGGAAAAGAATCAAAGATACAGTACATAGTTTGAAATGTTGCAACAAAAAAATTTTCCTGTCTACATTCTGTATTCTGCTGAATCTTTTTTCTTTGATATTGTAATATTTACAGATATCAATAAAAAGGAAACACAAGCCCAATTTCACAATGCTGATGATAGTTGAGTATGGACGGGTCACCTATGTTACATGTCTACATACAGCCCTTAAACATACGGGGTTGGCATAAAAAAGTACGTCAATTGTCTAGAGTCTTCACTATGGATTTTGGAATGTACTCGACAACTCAGAGTTACTGCAACCTTCTGTTATTAAACTCCAGTCTGTATCTACACACATGTTATTTCCATGTGTCCTTGCTCTCATGTGTTAATTTTATGAAGAAACCCCAGTACATTTGACAATGGCACAGCCTTAAAAAATGTCATGCTAAGTGCTAATGTTTTCAACAGTTACAATTTGGGCAGCAGTGTTTCCAACATACACAATTGCATCTTTAAATAAGGGAAGCAGGGAGCCCTTCAGTTGAGTCTATGTTAAAGAGCTGGCGCAGAAAACATGCTGCTTGTGTAGAGAAACGTAGGATGCTTTGGCCAATAATAAAACTTAAAATCCACCCATCAAAATAATGACAAAATCACAAGCCTTTAACAGCCTAATACAAAAATAACATTTAAAAATCTAATTTAAGGTGCAAATTTTAGTGTTTGGGGCAAATCTGATTTGCAACTATATTCATGAACCTTTTGGGAAAAAAACAGTAGGGGTATATTCCTTCTAGTTGGTTAATTTTTAAACCGATGCATAAAAATGTGGAATTCCTTTTCTTCGAGGACCATGGCTAGAAAGCAAAGAAAGAAGAGGTTAGTGCCAAATGTACGAATTGGTTATCTGTATAAATCGGCTTCAAAGAGAAATTTTCCAGATGGGTTTTTTTGTTGCTCGACATGATCTGGTCAAAATGATATTTGTTCCCTTGTCATGGTACTTTAGCGAGCAAATTGAGTACAGTGGACAGGTGCGTGCGCATATTGATCAGTGATCACTGCAAAGAGCTCTTATTAGATGTTGGAAGACCAGGGAGGCGTGAGAAATGGCAGGCAGAGCCTGGGACAGGTTATTGATGATGGTAATAACTGAGCCCCCTGGTCTCCACACACCGAAGCCGTAAAGTTGGCCAGATGAGCAGATCAGTATAGATATGTTGAGGGGAAGAGACAACATGAAGAAGTATGGAGCCGAGCGTCTTACCTGGCAGAGTTATTAAAGTTCATTGAAGGAAGATGAACTGTTTCAATATGTTAAACACTTGAGGCTGTTAAGAGAGAGTTGCTGTCACAAGAAAAGCCATTGTTTGGGGAGTTTTCATTGTCTTATTCTTTTTTCTTCCTCCTTTTGGAAATTTGAGTTTGTTTTCGCTCCATCAATACCCCTGTACCTTAGCTCTCTGGATCGATGTTGGAAAAGCAATAAGCACGGCCTCTCTACATGAACTTGGCTACCTCTAATTTCTGGAGGGGCTGATCACCTTGTGAGTCAACAAATGTCCTAGGATTAGCTGTGCTTAATGTATTTCAAATATTAATTCTGCCATCCATTTGCTGTGATGTTCTTGGAGAGAGCGCCACTGAGACCAGCCACCCCCCCCCCCGCCATAGTATTGGAACCGGGTGTGCTGGGTCCTAATGGCTCAGGGTATAATGAAGATGCCATAGTTGAGAGTCAAAATTCAACCCACATAACTTGGAGTTGGAATATGCAACTTTAAATTAGTCTATCATGATTAATTTGAGAGCAGTAAAAATTAAGAAAAATAATTCTACATTGTGCTGGAGTACAGAGAGTTTCAAGTCAAGAGACAGGCAAACCTCGATATACATTTTACTTCAGGGTTAAATTTGCTTCCTCAGCTGCAAGGTCACAGCAGTATTCAACTTTTTAATTCTACTATGATGTAATGACATTTGGGGGATGTTTGCAGATGTGTAATAAACTGTCATATTCAGAACAGGATTTGATTTTAGTATCTAAATTAGCCCTATCCTCTGCCATTGGCATTTGTCTTCGATAAAACCTAGACACAACAATAAGTACCCACATAAAGAATAAATCAGGAATCATTGCAATGGATATAATACATTCTGACTAGGCACTTTAAAGGGTCCTTTGAAGTCCCTGGGTGGTGCAAACTGTTAAGCCACTCTACTACTAACCAAAAGTTGGAGGTTCGAACCCACCCAGAGGTGCCTTGGAAGAAAGGCTTGGCAATCTACTTCCAGAAGGTCACAGCCTTGAAAACCCTAAGGAGCACAGTTCTATTCTGACACATGGGGTCGCCATGACAACAACTGGTTTGGTTTTTGGTTTGGTTTGTCATTTGGGAGGGTTCTAGCTCCCAATTGTGTAATGAAATTAACTCGACATACCTGTTTAGCTCGGTGGGTTTGTCCAGAGTAAGACGCAGGCTTTTAAGAAAGCTGGTCATTTATTTTCAAACCATGTTGTACACATGTCCTGTATTCCAGCATAAAATATGATATTTCCTGCATCATCCCTTCTTCAAAATAGACAGTCAGAACGATTGTTTCGTAGTCTTTTATTGAATATGTATCATTGGAGTTGTGTGTTGTTTGGTGTCAGTACGTGTATGTGTTCTGTCCAAATTAGAGAAAGCACAATTCTAATTTGCAACCATACTTGTGTTTTTCCTTATTTTTTTTTTTTAAAAAAAGTACCTGAAATTTGAAAAATAGTGAAACTATTTTGTAGGACATCTGTGCCCAATTTAGACTAAAGATCCCTCGATCCTGAGCATGTCACTAGGTAAAGCTGGTCTAAGGAGTCTGTTCCATGCTGGCCACAACCCCATATAAATAAACCAATTTAATGCCATTTTCTTTCCTAACAAAAATAAAACGTGCCCATGTTCAGTGAACCCAAGAACGGCAACTCTATTTAAGCATGTTTATTGCTGGCACCACTTAACTGCAGTGTAGAGTGGGCCTAGGAAGTGACCCGCACACCAACATGGAATCGTCTAATTAAGTCCCCAGCCAGAGAGCCGGGTGGATGAACCCTGCCCAGTAAACAGGTGGTGATTACAGGGGCCACAGAGGGGGGCTCACAGGTGGGCCAGGCAGAAAGCACATCCGTCACGGGACACAGCTGATGAAACCACCTCAGGTCCCTGGGAAGCCAATTCCTCCAGGTAGTAGGGTGTTCAAATGGCCAAGAGCTTTTCTGTCTCTCAACATGGAAGGCGATTCAATGATAAAGTTGAGAGTTTTTATTATGATTATTATTATTAAAGCATTGCTAACTTAGGAGCCCTGATCGTGTAACTGTTAAGCAGTTGGCTGCTAACTTAAAGGCTGGCAGTTTGAACCCACCCAGTGGCTCCTGGGAAGAAAGACCTGGTGATGTGCTCCTGTAAAGATTACAGCCTACAAAACTCCGTGGGGCAGTTCTTCTCTGTCACATGGGATCTCTAAGATTCGAAATCAACTCAGTGGCAACTAACAACAACATTGCTTATGTAATGAAATATTCTTTTCATAGTAGACAAATTTGGGAAAGTCAATTACCCTCTAGTTTATGCTATTTACTCATCTAGTTCTCCCACTAGATGGGGATCACGGATACCCACGCTTCTGTACTCGGCATGTTATTATTCCTGCAACAGAATAGACTGGCAACATGGGGACATGGGTGTTGGCACATGTGCCAGGCCCCACAATGAGCCTTCGTCTCCTAGAAACCTCCTCATCGTCTCCCCCTACCTGCTGCATTCTTCTTCAGAGCACCTGGCAGCCCCAGCCACTCCGTACGTGATGGTATCCAGGTCACAGTTCGCTGCCCTCCCCTAGAGAGGAAGCACCAGGAGGGAAGGTGACAGCCAGGTTATTCACTCCTGGAATCCAGAGGCACTAAGATGGCCTGACACTCAGATGAGTGAATGAACGCATGGATCATGTAGTCTGCAAGCTAACTCACATAGTAGGCAACACTGTCCCCATCTTGTCAGCGAAAAAACTGGGTTTCAGAGAGGTTGAGGTGTTAAGGCCACACCCTTTCTTTTTTCCTCCTGATTTTAAACTAACCGTTGGCCAGCTCTCCAGGCCCGAAAATAGTTTGAATCCAATGGAGTTCTTGACCTTGGACGTGCCTGTCCGTGTCTTGTAAATATTGTAATTCTGTCACTGAAACACGTGGGCAAGGTTAAATGATTTTATGATGTGTGTAATGAAAGCCTGGGGTGTCCCAAGGCCTAACAGCTAACACGCCATTCAGCAGTTAGAAAGATACCTTAGACATAAAGACATAAGGAATCTTAGAGCGATAGGTTGCTTTTCCACTCTGATTCTTCCCCTTCACCCCGTCAGCACGTAGGCCCTGAGCTGGTACTTCTTTTTCAATTGAATAAAAAATCTGCGAGACAGTACACTCAGAAATCTGAGATTATCTTACAAGAATTTCAAAATTATACAGTGATTCTCTTTTTTTTTTTTTCCTCCATAAGAGTAAGCTGTTCTAATTTTCTTAGGGCAGAGCCCTGGTGGTGCAGTGGTTAAGAGCTACTGCAAGCTATGGCTGCTAACCAAAAGGTCAGCAGTTCAAATCCACGAGCCGCTCCTTGGAAACGCTATGGGGCAGTTCTGCTCTGTCCTATAGGCTTGCTATGAGTCAGAATTGACTCGATGGCAACAATTCTTTTTAGCTACAATTTCTTTTTAACATATTTTAGGATTAAAAACACATGACAGCATTCTGACACAGCTACTCTTAGCTTACAGTATTTGTTGCAGTCTTAGTTAAGGCACCACACACACACACACACACACACACACACACACACACACACACACGTAAGCAAAAACATGCATTTGTCCTTTCTTCTGCCCTCCCCCTTCACATTTTATCCTAAGCCTTTATGCGTGTCTCCCAGGAATCTTACGCATTCTAATGCTGAGTAGCTTACTAAGCACTGGGTTTTTACCAAAGCCACTAGCCCGTTGCTGTGCTCTCCCCATAAGTGCTACCTGTTATCCTTGAGTGGCAATACCGAATGGAAGTCCACACCACTGAATAGGATGGTTATTCACAGGGATGAGGGGCTTCTGAAAGCAAATATCAGAACCACAAACGCTTCGGCAGCATTGCCTGAGCCTGGGCTGGATGGACAGAGCATGAAGCTGGTACAAATCCTGGGCCTGGTATTACACGCGTGCACCAAGCCGGGGACCTGCCATATTGCATTGGATATAGGTCGGGGCAGGCTGGTTCAGTGGTAGAATCCTGGCCATCCATGCAGGAGACCTAGGTTTGATTCCCAGTCAAGGCACCTCGTGTGCAGCCACTACTCATCCGTCAGTGCAGACTTGCATGTTACTGTGATGCTGAACAGGTTCCAGCAGAGCTTCCAGACTAAGATACACTAGGAAGAAAGGCCTGGTGATCTACTTCTGAAATTAGCCAATGAAAATATTATGGGGCACAATGATCCAATCTGTAATGGATCATGGGGATGGTGCAGGACCAGGCAGCATTTCGTTTCATTGTGCTTGGGGTCACCATGAGTCAGGCACCGACTCGATGGCAGCTAACAAAAACAATGTATAGACATTTAACCATTCGACCCTTGGTCGGGGGCGCCAAAATGCTGTTTCACTGCAAACTGATCCTGTGCTGTGAAAACCCCCTCTGGGCAGCCTTCATGTCAGACAAAAATGATGAGGTACGACCCTGCTCCTTGAAGGCATTTTCCAACACTGCTCTTTAAACTCTAGAGAGATGCATTGGTTAAAGGTTTAAGCTGCCTGGGGGTGAGTGATACCTTTTGACATCTTCTCCATATCTTATACATGACATCATATTTCATTTCAGCCCTTCTTACACCTGTACTGACTCAATGAGTTACAATATGGCCCCTCTGATGAACCAACAAAATCACCTGGTTTTGTATGTGTTTATCCTTTCCAGCGCTTTCCGCAAAACGTGTGGGAAGCTGGTTGTACACATCATGTACATGGGTTGTGGAAATGGACCTTTCAGGAAAAGGGTGTGAGAGGGGAAATAGAGAGTAAAAAGCGGGGGAGGGGGGTGATGACAGAAACAAAAGCCTCCACGTTTGCATGGGTTAAATATGGACCACACTCAAAAGGCAGTGGGTTGTTGCAGGGTGTTAGCCTCCGGAATGTGAGCTGCTGTTGAAGGAGCTGTGTCTGCCTTGTTACGGAATCTGTCCCTCTTCACCTGGCATGGTTGGCAGCTCTGCCCTGGGGCCCTGCAGCCTTGGAGAGGGCATAGTGCCATTCCAGCAGATGGCTGGAATTTGGCTCACTAGCATGTCTTGAGGGCAGCTACCCAGCTAGGGATGTTCCTATTTATTTGAAGAGAATTGTGCTCACATGCTGCTTGGTTGTCTATGTATGTGCTCTGTGAGGTTCTGTTTCATGTTTTCAATCAGCTGCACATAATAGATTTGAACTGTGTGCCATAGATGGAGCACTGCTGGTCAAAGAGTGAAAATCAACTTTCTCTTGAAGACGTTTCTATGCCCTTGGCCCTCACCCTGCCTTATATCTGCATGCACGAGGGTGTGGGCGTGCAGCTGTGCTCTGCAGACACTCAGACTGACCTATGTCAATGGTTAATGGGAGATCAGTGCTTTCTACCTATAAGGGTTTAGTCCTAAAAGTCATAACCAGTTCCAGTTGCCATCAAGCCAACCCCGACTCATGGTGATCCCATGTGTGTCAGAGTAGAACTGTGCTCCATAGTGTTTTCAATGGATGATTTTTCAGAAGTAGATTGCCAGGTCTTTCTTCCAAGGTGCCTCTGGGTGGACTTGAACCTCCAACCTTTTGGTTAAAAGCCAAGGGTGTTAACTGTTTGCACCACCCAGGTCCTCCTAAAAGCCGTAAAGAAAGCTGAAAATGTAGTGGTATGAGTTATCTCATTGTACTGGGTGAGATGGGAAGAATATATTTTACTTGATACATGTTTTATGAAAAGCCCCTTTGACAGGGAACATCGTTGATCAGCCCAGGCTCTGTCCTTGGCGTTGGGAACAGCTGAAGTCCAGTGAGGGAGGCATACATTGCACCACTGGATCTAAAATCGCTTAAGCTGTATTAATAACTTACAGGAAAAGCCCGCCACTTAACTCAGGATAACTTAAAGCCTTTATTTAAGCAACCCACATTTAGTGACAATTGCCACCATGTAGCTCTTGTTTGTTTGCTTGCTGGCTTAAAAAATCACGGACCCTTTTGAGGTGCTTATGAAAGCCCTAGAGGCACTGGGTGGTGTAAATGGTTAACGTGCTTGGCTGCTAACTGAAATGTTGGAGGTTCGAGTCCACCCACGGGCATCAGTTTGAATGTTCAGTATTTGTCATTTTGCTTCTCTTTCCCCATTCCTTGCTCTCCTGGGGTTAAATCAGGAGTTTCTGTGATCAAGCCCATTGACCTCAAGGCCAGTTCTTCCAGACGCTCACCAGTTAAAAGCAGTGCGGGGCTGTGGGATCCACTCAAATAGCAGCCAGCTCTCCCTCTGCACTCGTCAACACCGAGCGCCCCATCTTCCTCTCAGCCAGAGCCCAGACCGAGAGAGAGGACTCCACTTCTAGGAACATCCTGGCTCAGTAGCAGGGAGGAGCTTTCTTCCCAGGCCTGTGATGTGGGAACACGCTGCTGTCTCCCTCACTCTGAAGGCCAGATACAATGCCGCCTGTGACAGCGATTTGTAAATGACAACCAAGATATAAATGTAAAGAATTTTTTGTCGTCCTCATCAATCCTTCATAAGACTGAGGCATACACTCAGCATCTTTCTATTTTCCTAATTACTCATGAGTTACTCATTTGTTCATTCATTCATTCCACATGTATTAAGTACCTGGGCCAAGCACTGCATTGAGGGATAGATCCAGTCCCTGCCCTCCAGAAGTTTATGTCCCAGAGATTTAAAAGGAGCTGCTATCAGCTGTGAGGGGCAGTGTTGTTTCAGTGGCAGAATTCTCATCTTCCATGTGGGAGACCTGGGTTCGATTCCCAGTCAATGCACCTCATCTGTCAATGGAGGCTTGTGCTTGCTCTGATGCTGGACACGGTTCAGTGGAGCTTTCAGACTAAGACAGACCAGCAAGAAAGGTCTGGCAATTGACATCTGAAAACCAGCCAATGAAAACCCTATGGATCACAGTGATCCTATTTGCAACTGATCATGGGAATGGCGCAGGACCAGGCAGAGTTTTGTGGGTTGCGCATGGGGTTGCCATCAGTCAGGGTGACTCTACAACGGGCTAACAGCAGCAACAACTCTCAGATCTACTCAAGAGCTGGATCTGATAAACTACTTCATGATGAGGTGTTAATTACTGACAAGTACTTAATGTGTTAGCCTTCTTAGGGTTTCTGCATTTTAATAAGAACAGTTCCTTAACTGAAAGGAATGAATTTCTAATGGCGGTCGCTCCAGGGTGTTAAAAATGAAATTTAGAGGGAATGAGGATATTTTGAGTATAACCCAAAAGACTTTTCTAGTGCTTACTCTGTATAAATTTAAGACTGGATTTTTAAAATACGTGAATGTTTTAATAAAGAAATCATTCATTCTTTCACCATTCATTAAACAGTGAACTGAACCCTGGTTTTATGCTACAGCGATGAGACGTTCGCAGTTGTAGGTGGGGCTATGCCCAGGTATGATTGCAATTAATTGTGAAGTTTTGTCGTAAGTGTCCTAATGTGGGTAAGCGTAAAGTACAAGGAAATGCAAAAGGAGAGGGTAAAAAAAAAAAAAAAAAAAAAAAATCCTTGGGAGGATGTGTGGTATTTAGAAGGGGAAAAGGCACTCCAGACCCAGGAAAACGCAATTGCCAAGGCACAGAGGTTTGAAAGAGAATCTCTGGATGCTGCAGAAGGTTAATGTGCTTGGCTGCTAACCTAAAGGTTAGAGGTTGGAGTCCGCCCAGAGGTGCTTCAGAGAAAAGGCCTGGGATCCACTTCCAAAAAATCGGCCACCGAAAACCCTATGGAGCACGGTTCTACTTTGACACACATGGGGCCTCCATGAGTCAAAGTTGACTTGATGGCAACTGGCTGAGGTAAATATTAAATATGATGTTTTAATTATTTTATTTATATATGTATAGTCTTTTATCTTCGCAGGAGAAAAGACCTGACAATCCTCCCCTAAAGATTACAGCCTGGGAAACCCTATGGGGGCAGTTCTACTCTGTCACGTGCGGTCGCTATGAGTCAGAATTGACCGGACGCCACACAGCAGCAACAGTCTTCTGGCTAAGACTCCTTAGGAAAAGACTCAACACCTCACCTCAAAACCTTCTGATTATGTGGAAGGAAGTGTAGGCAGGCATTAACTTTTCCAGATGTTCATTCTACAGGTGCAAAATTAGTGTAAAGGATTTGAGCAGGAGTGAGTTCAGTTGGGCATCTCACTTATTACCCTAGATGTTTCATTTCTCATTATAAGGTAAGTAAGACTAAAACAAAAACAAAACAAAAAAAGACTAGAAGACCTAAATTAAAACAAAAATCATCTGTAAAATAGCCAAGTTCAAAGAGAAAACGTGACCCACTCCAATCCATGTTGTAGCGAGTTAGCATCCTCACGGGGGTGGGAGAGGGTTGCCCAGGGCAGAGGCTTCAGGATGGCATCTCATCCGAAGCCACACCAAACAGCTCCACCTGCCTCCATGATTAGATCCTTCTCACCGTGGCATTCTAGAGCCAACAGTGCTCATTTTGTCGATCTTACATCGAATCGCTCTCAGGATCTGTGGTCCTGATGCTGTTACCAGTTTCTACCCACTCAGTGTCTTTTATACTCTTAGGTCAGAGATTTTAAAGACCAGTGAGCAGAGAAGGGAGAATGTAGAGTTAAAATGACCCCGAATTCAATCGGCTTTAAAACACTGAATGTGACTAGTGAACATACATCTTTTAAAGAAGAATCTTTAAGAGTTTGTTTTGTTTTTGTTCCTTAAGTCGCCAGTAACTTATGAGGATTGCTTTTTTCATTTTTCTACTGAAGAACTTTTCTTGTAAATATATGAGTGTGTGTATATGAACGCATTCATACACACACACACACACATATGTATGTGTATATATATATCCCCCGGGTGACACAGTTAAGCACTCAGCTGCTGACTGAAAGGTCGCAGCCTTGAAAACCGTCTGGAGCACCCTGATTTGAACTTGTAGCCTCCAAAACTGTGAGACAATAAATCTGTGCTGTTTAAAGCCACCCACTTGTGGTATTTGTGTTATGGCAGCTCTCAGAAACTAAGACGCAGGCTCCTTCCAGATCCGAGGTCCTGCCTCCTCTTTGGGCCCTACTTTGGTCCCACCAGCCTCCCTTTGTGACTCTAGGACACTCAGAGCACAGTGTGGAAACGTGCCCTCGAGAGGCCACAGGAGGGCAGGGACACCCTGGGACTTCGGATCAAGTCAGTGTCCAGGCAGGGCCGAGGGGTCGGCTTTAGTCTGTGCTGCCTTTAAAGAGACGTTTGGAGCGATCGATTTCCTTCTTTTTAAAATCAGATGTTGATTTTATATTGTAAATCATATATGTATACACACGCAATGCAATCCTAGTATTAATAAGTAAAATACAGCCAAACATTAAAGTAACCAAACTTTATTTATTATATTAAAAAACAGAAACTATGGAGTTCAGTTCTGTTCTGACACATATGGAGTTGCCATGAATCCAGATCGACCCAACAGGCAGCTAGTTATACACACACACACACACACACATACAAGATATATATACAAGGAGTTGAAAGAGGACTTAGTTGGACAACTTATTCTCTTCCTTTGACTTTGATGTGGATGGCTGGTTCCTCGAGTGGTTTTCCACTCTGCAGCCCAGTCCCCCGTGGTTATGGAAAGTGCAGGGGTCAGATAGACCTTGCTTCAAGTCTTTGTGTAACCCTGATTAAAATTCTTAATCTATCTGAGTCTCCATTTTCCGTTAGTACCATGAGAATAAAGATAGCCATGCACCGTGTGGTTATGAGGCTTACAACGGGGCGATGGGTCTGAAACAGCATAGAACCACTCAGGGACCATTTGTTCCATATTCCTAGGCAATGCATTATCTAGTTGAGGCGAGGTGTGGTGGCCTGCCTGGGAGCAAGTGGATTACAAGGGGGTGAGCAGCTTTGGATTGCATTTCTACTCTTCAGATGGCCTGCCCAGTCCCACCAATGAGCTCTGCGGGAGTTTTTGTTAAAAGTTAAAAGCAATTTTGCTTATGAAAGCTCCTAAATTACTGCTGCTGCTCCAATTAACTTCCCAAAGATAGGTGTACACATAATGGGAGAGCCAACAACTTTTTAATGAACTCCACATCCAAAGGTTCAGACTTCTGAGCTGGTCTCTTGAAGCCCCGCTGCTGGGCAGAGAGGCTCCGGATTTTCTGGATTCACTGCGCTGGGTGATGGTTCCCTGGACAAGTTCCTCCATCTCTGTGAGTCTTTGATGCTGCGGACCTGTTAATAACCCACAATGACTAGTGAAGGGATGTGTAGAGGTGGTCTTATCCCAAAATAGAGCACATGCATGAACAGTGGGTTGACCTTTGACATACGCCAAAGACCATCTTTTAGAGGAGGACGATGCCAAGAATTAAAAATAAGAATCCTATTGATGTAAAAAATTACAAAACTTAAGGGAAAACTTTGGGAACATGGAAACGAGAGAAAACGTAGCCTGGTCTTGTGAAGGCTCAAAATGCCAAGTCTTGGGACTAAGGCTTTTCTTCTCACTCCTCGGCTTTGGCTTAAAGTGCAGCGTTGGGCAAGTAATTGATTCTGTTCCTTTAGCTCTGTGAATATGATTTCAGAAACAAACGTCAAGCCCAGCCAGGCCGGCCCTACACCCAAGTCTATTATCGGCTGAGTTGTTTTATTTTTATGCTCTGTATGGGGCTCTCCGTTAATCTTTCTCTATGAACACTTTGCTGTTTAATGAAATTGGGCCCAGTGAGGCAGAGCTCACCGGGATAAGCTCATTCATCTTTATCTGATTCCTGGCTGACACCGGCTCTGCCCTGTGACAGAGGTTAAGTCACTGAGTGGCCATTACCTCCTCGTTTGCCCACTCATGTTCCTCCTAACCACCTTCCTGAAGTCAAATCCAGATGATTTGTGCCAATTTCAGGGAGGCACAGAGTGGAACACCAATAACTTTCTGCATGGCTGGGTTTGCACACCTTCCACTGCACATCACACACTGCTGTATCTGTCCAGACACAGCTCTTCTTACCCTTCCTATGGGCCAGGATGGAGCCTCAAGAACTGAGGTCTTAATTATAAAATGCCATAGCACAGCACACCATTCTCACAGTGATCTCACACATCACCGTGAGGTGGTTCAGGGCCGCTTTGAGCCATGACTGAGAAGGACCATGGACCCTGTGTACCAGTGACAGAGATGGTGAACGTCTAACAGAAACATGTCAACTACAGAGTGCACGTCGGAAGTCAGGATATAGGAGGAAAAGGACTTACTGGCCTGACAGAGACTGGAGAAACCCTGAGATTATGGCCCCCGGACATCCTTTTAGCTCAGTAATGAAGTCACTCCTGAGGCTCACCCTTCAGCCAAAGATTAGACAGGCCCATAAAACAAAACAAGACTAAAGGGGCACAACAGCCCAGGGGCAAGGACCAGAAGGCAGGAGGGGACAGGAAAGCTGGTAATAGGGGACAAAAGATGGAGAAGGGGAGAGTGTTGACATGTCATGGGGTTGGCAACCAATGTCACAAAACAATATGTGTACTGATAGTTTAGTAAGAACTAGTTTGTTCTGTAAACCTTCATCTGAAGTACAAGAATAAATTTTAAAAAAAGATATGGGAGGAAAAGGGATGAAAGGGCAAGAAAAATGTACATGTTAAACGTTTTCCACATGAGGTTCTGATATTAGCAACACACCTTCCTAATGGAAGAGCAGATGCATTTTTCTTTTCAGTGAATACTTATTTAAAATGAAACATAGGTCCTGTGCCACCCTCACAATCATTGCTATGTTTGAGCTCATTGTTGCAGCCACTGTGTCAATCCATCTAGTTGAGGGTCTTCCTCTTTTTCTGACCCTCTACTTTACCAAGCATGAAATATTACTCAGCCAAAAAGAGAAATGAAGTTCTGATAGATGCTACTACATGGATGACTCTTGAAAACTTAATACTCAGTGAAATAAGTCAATCACAAAAGGACAAATATTGTATGATTCCACTTATATGAAATGTGTAGAATAGGCAAATTCACAGAGGCAAAAATGTATTAGAGGTTACCAGGGGCTGGGTGGAGGAGGAAGTTACCCCGTAAGGGTGCGAGTTTCTGTTTGAGGTAATAAAAACTTAAATAAAATAAAATGAAAGATGGATACATGATGGATGGATGGATGATTGATGGGTGATTGATGGAAGGTGGATGGATGGATGGATGGATGGATGGGTGGATGGATGGGTGGATGGATGGATGGATGGTTGGGTGGGTGGATGGATGGATAGATGGATGGATGGGTGGGTGGGTGGATGGATTGTTGGTTGGATGGGTGGATGGAAGGATGGATGGATGGATAGTGTCCTCTTTTTTTAAAAAGGGAGGACATTATATATTAGTCTCCCAAAGTATCCTGAGCCTTAACAACAAAAAAATCAATACTATTTCTAATCTGTCATATACTACATAAAATAAATTATATATCATAAATTCTCTCCAAAGTATAGCTTTTTTGTTTTGTTTTGTTTTTTCTAATTACCAAGTTTTTCATAGCCTCTTTCCTTATTTGGCCACCAAATATCCAAAAGTCAATATTTTAAACAAAGAAATATATTTTTATGTCCATAAATATGTACATTAAAACATGTAGTTTTGATGGCTATAACTTGTGAAATGTTTTTAT
Source organism: Trichechus manatus latirostris (assembly GCF_000243295.1). Classification (NCBI taxonomy): domain Eukaryota; kingdom Metazoa; phylum Chordata; class Mammalia; order Sirenia; family Trichechidae; genus Trichechus; species Trichechus manatus. Next base: position 411,226 of record NW_004444112.1, read on the forward strand.
AATTCATTATTAAGTTAAATTCTCATATTACTACATTATAGAAAAAAATAACAGGTTTAGGGTAACTTTCTCCAATATTAATACATTGTATTTTTAGTGAAATTTTGCCTGTCAGCTAAAAGGTAGTAAAACTTGATTAAATGGTTCTAGTTAAGATGTGGAAATTGGATCGTATTTAACTGTAATTCACCACAGCCTAAACGTCTGCGGTTATATCAGAGGTAGCATGCTGTTAATAGTCTTAATCTGCAATGTGTTTTTATTGGTATGTATCTTTAAATGCTCCACCCTCTGTCCACCAGTTTGTCATATTGTGGAGGATTACGTGTTGCTGTGATGCTGGAAGCTATGCCATGGGTATTTCAAATGCCAGCAGGGTCAGTCATGGTGCTCAGGTTTCAGCAGAGCTTCCAGACTGAGGCAGACTAAGAAGAAAGGTCTGGTGATTTCCTTCTGAAAATTAGCCAATGAAAACTCTATGGGTCACAACAGAACATTGTCTGATACAGTGTTGGAAGATGAGTCCCCTAGGTTGGAAGGAACTCAAAATACACAGTGGCTGTAACCATGTTCATGGCTGTAACCATGAACGTGAGTGGGTGCCAGCTCAATGGCAACTAACAACAAAAGCAATCCTTAAATGCTAATAGCCACCCTGTCAGTAGGCCTGGCTTTCCTTCGTCTCTGAAATAGTTAGGCCCTCACTACTCAAATTGCTATCCTGGGATGACCAGTATCAGCCTCACCAAGTGTTGGTTGGACATGCAGAATCTCAGGCCCCACTCCAGGCCTACTAAGCCCATGTCAGAATTTTAAGGAGATTCCTGGGTAATTCGATGCATGCTCCAGTTTGAGAAAAGGATGTAGTTTAGACAACTCTGTTCTTGCAGCTGTGACAGGATCCCTGCCCAACTTGCACCTGAAATGTGTATCTGTCAGCATCCCTGTTCTCCTTTGCTCGTCATTGGTTAAGGGCAGCAAGACTCAGCAACTTTGTTGTCATCATCTCATTTTTTCAGATTGCCTTTCAAATTCAATAAATCTTGACCACAATCTTGTATAAAGTACCTCCTTCTTTTGGTCTTAGCTAATGAAGTTTATCTTACCCAAATCCTTACATTATTAAAACCAAGCTCATCTAGTTCCCTGGTATTTTCACATCATTCCTTTGAAACTTCCATCTATCTCATTTCTTTCTGCCAAACCAGTTTAGCCCTGTTCCTATGAATCAAAGAAGACAAGAAAGAAAGATTCTGGGAGGGATCAATGTGCCAATGATTAATGAGCTTCCATTTGGAGTAAAAATCCTATATGGTTCCGTAAAGGGTTCATTAAATGAGAGTTACATTTCTAGAAGCAGAGACAGCAAACCAGGAGAACTGTGCCCCTGACTCAATCCCTTGCAGGTGTCCACATGAACAACCTGGCCTTATCACATCATACTGTATACAAGTACATTCTTTTCAAATATAGTGGTCTATCCCATCCTTTTGTTCTTCTTCTTGTTGTTTTTATTTTTGTCTTATTTTTCTTTTGCTTATAAACTTGTGTAATTTAGAAATAGAATCCACTTGTTGATAGTAAAGTGGTCCTTGCATCACACATATTTTCCCATCAGTATCAATGCAATTCATAACACAGTTTCAAGTATTTTTAGTGTTGAATAGACTACGGGTAACCTTTTTATATCTACAACTCCTATGCAACCTTACAAGAAAACTCAATCAATTAAAATACTGTACTCAAATGACAGTGGAATTATGTGTCTTTTCTACTGAAAACCATTGAAACTCACAGTGCATTACATCAATTAAGAAGACTTAATTTCTAAATGGCACAAATGAACAAAGCATGAGTCATAGCAAGCGGTTCTTCTAAAAGCCATCAGCGCTAATGGTTTTGTAACCTGTATAAATTTGATATGTGCTTCATTTACACAGCAAGCTAAATCCATGTCAGTGGTGTAATATTTCTGCTCATATACACAATGCTTCATGCTGTGTTTTATGCACTTAATTGCGTAAAAATAAAGATAGCTCTTTGCATAGTTTTCTATGTCCATGACTTTTGGTGAGAAGATATGATCACGCTTTGCTATCACACTACATGGAGTGCACTTAAGCCAATCAATAAGTAATGATTCATAACATTTGAAGTTATGATAATCAGAGATTAGGGGAGAACAGCAGATTCCAGTGTCTAGGAAGAAGGTATTTTTCATTGCTCATGTATCTACATATCACATCTGTTTGGCACTACCCCAGACTTTTCCATTTTATCTCTTTGTGCTGCCATCTAGCATAAATGAATTATTCTACAGAGGCATGTAGAAACAAATTTCTCAAGCTTCCAAGGACTCCGGGTTTTATTGTTTTATTGAGTCCTTTGTCTCTAAGCCATTTATTATGATTGTCCTGAGATAATACGACCCCTAGATGGAAATAATCGTGTATTAACTATGATGAGTTCATAGCTGGTCCGTAGTGTGAAGAATCAGAACATTAATTTGTCCTGGCCTACTTATTTCCTTAATATAAGAAACTGTGCTTTATGTTTAACATGATCTCCAGATGATTCTTATGTATACATTTACATTTTAAAAGATCTCCAAGTGATTCTTTTGTATACATAAAAATCACCTTGGGATCTTGTTAAAATGTAGATTCTGATTCAGTATATCTGGGGTGGAAATGCATATTCTCAGCAGGGGATTGACCCAAATGAACTGGTTCAAAGCCCTGTTGTTAACCAAGTTCCTGTGGAGTTGATTCAGGTATCCTTTTACGTCTTCAGTTTGCAGTCCCCAGGCCAAGAAAAGGTAGTGAGAGGCCTGGGAAAGTCCCTTCAGCACCATCTCAGTCATAAAGTCGAGCATTAGAAAGAATCCTAGAGTTTGCCAGTCACACAAAATGCTGGATGCTTGGATAGATGTGCTCTGATCCTTACTCCATTCTGTAAAGTTGAAATATTCTCACTAAGCTCACTTAAATACTTGGAGAGCAACACTGCAATCAGGGAAGGCATTCACAATTTAAGTAGTTCTTTTTCAGGCTCCATCATGCTGAATGCAAACCTTTAGGGCTCAACACTGAGGCAGACCCTTAAGCTTTGCGCTAGTTTCAGGCCCCTTGTGGTGCACTCGGAGAACCACCTTTTGGTCTCCTGTGATAATCCCCTTGGAAATTGTCCTCTTTCCCTTTGTGGTCCCATCTGATAGTCTCCTTGGGAAATCAAGCCATTTCTTCCCCACCGAGGGGCAAACTTTAAAATGTAATGATTAAATCCAAGGCCAGCACAACCAACTTCTTAGCCCTGCCCTGAAGCCCCAGTTAGGATAGCTACCCACATTCCTCTCTCGTTCTTTCTTGCTTACATGTTGGGTTTCCCTGTATCTGGTCATGCTCTGAGTGGCCCTGCTATGTGGTGTTCATGTACCTTTCTTGGAACTGTGAGTATTATTAACTTAGTTACTTCTATGGCCTCCCTAACTCCTCTTTCCTATGTAGTACCTGACTCACCATCCCACAAATATGCTACAGCAAGGCGTTATAGCCTCACAGTCCCAAGATGGCTTCTATACTTAGCTACCAATACTAAACATTTAGATCAAGGATTCTGTAGAAGAATCCTGATCAAAAGGAGGAAAGTGTGGAACAGAATTAGAAATTCTTATGGAGTCCAGACTTTCTGGAGCCATTGAGTCTGGATGGCACTCTGAAACCATTGCCCTGAGATCATCTTTAAACCTTCTACCTTAGACCAAAACTGTCCCCTGAAGTCATCTTTGAACCAAATAATAGTTTAGCTTAATTAAAAATGAATGTCTGTATTCAGCATTATACTTTTATAACAATTATCTATAATGTGATCAAATTGACAACAGCAACACAAAAGGATAGATAAGAAGCTTGTGGGGGAGGCAGTGAGTTTGTGTGAATAAAGGTGAAATAGTTTGGAAAAAGCTGTTGAGCAGGGTGACACAACTTGAAGAATACAATCAATGTCCCTGAATTGTACATGTAGAAACTGCTGAATTGGTGTACTTATAACTGTGTATAAATGAATGAATGAACGAATGAATGAATGAATAAGTGTCTAAAGGAATAAACAAAAAAGTGGCCTCTGCAGGCATCTGTTGGCCTTCACCCACCACATTTTACCACTGAGGTGTAGGCCATTGGTTTTCAAAGTGCAGTCCCCAGGGAACTACCTGGGAACTTGCTAGAAAGGTAAACCTTTGGGCCCCACCCCACCTACAGAATATGAATTGGACTGCAACTCCACAGGCCCTCAGGCTGTTGAGGCAGGGGAATATTTAAGGACCTGCTCTGGGGCAGGGAAGCCCCTATCTGAAGATGCAAATACTTTACTTGGGCCATCCCAAGGAACAAACAAGTTCTCCCTGAGAGGCAGTTGGGAAGGGAGGCACTCTCAGCTCCAGGGGCCCAGCAATGGTCCCAGAACCACTGTTGGTGGTGTTAGCTGCCTTCAAGGTGACCCCATGCACAATGGAACAAACTGTTGCCTCTATAATCGGTTGAGGATAAGACTGTTGTGATCCATTAGGTTTTCACTGGCTGATTTTCAGAAGTAGATCAGCAGGCCTTTCTTCCTAGTCCTTCTTAGCCTGGAAGCTCTGCTGAAACCGGTTCAGCAGCATAGTGACACTTGAGCCTACAATGACAGCTGGTGGTGGCTGTGTATGAGGTGCATTGGCTGGGAATTAAACTCTGGTCTCCCACTTGGAAGGTGAGAATTCTATCACTGAACCACACAATCCGAAGAGGATAAACCACACAAGTTAGTGGGCAGGCAGTGAGCAAAGCATCTTACCTAGTTTGTGTTCTAGGTCATCTGACAGATATTATCAAACCCAGAACCCCACAGAGAGCTCCTCATTAACCCCCGTTCATTTCTAGGATCTGAACACGCCTAATCTCAAACGCAAACACAGTTTACTTTATTTTGCTTGGGGGAGAAGAAACTGAGGGAAGTGGAAGTTAAACAATTCTCATATGTGGGATCCTAAAGTTTAGTTATAACTCCACAGAGGCTTGGACACCCCACTCCTCAGTGTAGCTGGAAGACGGGGTGTCTTGAAGTTGCTCAGGGGCTAGGCTGAAGCAGAGGCTGAATGATGTGGCCAAAGGCAGGTCTTCCAATCCTATCTTCATCTCAACCATGGGGTGTGATGTGAATATGTTCCCATAGGCTTACTGCCCTGTCTTTTATATCCTGCCCCAAGTGAGTGGAACCCAGAATTCACCACGCAGAGAACACACACACACCCAAGCCCGCTCAGGTGTCTTCCTGGGGCCCTCCTTCCTGCGTAGAACCGCACCCTCCTGTGTGCACTCCTAGGCTCAAAGGTTTGGCAGCTGTGGAAGGACAGTGTAGGTGGCCCTTGGGGGTGTGTGTGGTGTACACACCTGTGGGGCAAGCCAGGTGTGGTGCTGCTTGCAGCATCGGGGAGGAAGAGAATGGGGGAAGACAGGAGCCAGGGCCCAGGGCCAGCTCCTCGCCACGCATCCTGAGGGTCAGAAAATTCTGAATTTGGACCTGACCTGCCAGGTATATTTGCCAGCGTGGGGCAATAGAAAGTATTTTATTTCTTATATATGAGCTTTACTTAAAGCCTTTAAAAATGTGGATATATGATAAATTGGACACCACTTGTAATTTTGCCCCTAACCCTGCAAACGTGATGGGCAAGCCTGGCACTTGGAGTCTTGAGTTTGACCCCAAGTCCTTTATGTCCCAAGGCTGCATTAGAATTCACTCAATGCAGCCCTTTCCATGATTTATTTAGACTTTAAAAATATATTTATCTGTAATGCAAGGCAGGTTGAGGACTCTTGGTATTATTTTAAAATCTGCACAGCAGTTGCAAGCAGCATGTTGAGCAACTGGGTTATTAGTTTCTTTTTTTTTTTTTTCTGGTGGTTCTGTTGTAAGAGCATTTAACTGTGTTTTAAAACATGAATCAGTTCATTATTGTTAATGACAGTAGCAAAATCCCTTGCATTAGATGTCAGTGTAGGTAAATATTGAGAAATAAAATTCATAAATCACTCATCACACGCTGCTATGTGTTGTAGATGGCGGTTTGCATTTTATTTTACCTCCGAGGTTGTTGAGTACTTAAGTGTAAGAGCTAACTATCCAAACCCAAACCAAACCCACTGCCATCAAGTTGATTCCTATTCATAGAGACCCTGAAGGACACAGTAGAACTGCCCCATAGGGTTTCCAGGGCCGTAATATTTATGAAAGCCGACTGCCACATCTTGCTCCCGAGAAGCCACTGGTAGGTTCGAACTGCTGACTTTTCAGTTAGCAGCGGACTGCTTAACTACTGCACCACCAGGGCTCTTTAAGAGCTAACTATAACTAACTATCTCACTGCTGTTGAGTCAATTCCAACTCATAGCAACCCTATAGGACAGAGTAGAACTGCCCCATAGGATTTTCAAGGAGCGGCTGGTGGGTTCCAACTGCTGACCTTTTGGTTAGCAGCTGAGCTCTTAATCACTGCACCACCAGGGTGCCAGAGCTACCTATAGGATGTACAAAAAGTTGGGAGACATTTGATAATCTTAATATTAAGTAATATGTTATAGTGACATTTCCAAGTTATAGGCGTGATATGTTTTTCTTTGACTTCTAAAGAGAGTACCTCTAAATTTAAAAGAATGGGTCTATCTGTTAGTCTGGAAAAAGTACACCATATGCTCTCTCTTTTCTAAATACTTATTGTAATTTTTCAGATTAACAGTTGATTAACAATTGGAACTTCTATTTTAAATTTAGAGGTATTTTACCTTAGAAGGTGTCTGGAGGTGGACAAAACATTGAATATATTATTGGAAAACATAACTAAAAGGCTGGTTTAAAGCACGTTTATCACACACTGCCCCCTTTTCAGATGCATTCTGCAGCTCAGATTTTGCATCCCCTACAGCCCAGTGCTTTCTCATCATGGAGAAGGACATTTCCTTTTCAACTGTGTACATTTCTTCTGTTATTCACTTGGAAAATGAACTCTGTTTTTTACATATCTTTGGGAAATAGTGGGTGTGTGGGGAAAATATGGATTTTGGAATCAGAGTAGGGTTCCAGCCCTGTTCTCCTAGTGGTACAATACTGGGCACGTTCTCCACCATGCAAGGCCTTCTATTCCTCGTCTGTAAAATGGTAATAGCAAAGTAGACTAAACTGGTGGATGTGTATGTTATAACGCAGGGCTCGTCTCTGGAGTAAGTACTCAGTAAATACTAGTTCACTTTCTTCTCCCCTTGCGTTACTAGAAAACCATTTTCAGATTGTAATAAAGAACGTTCCAAAGTAGGTTATTTCTGAGGCTGACAGATCCCATTACTTAGCTTTAAATCTCATCTTAATGAGTAGGAGGAATTCCACAAAAGTATGCCTAGCCAGGCTTTCACACTGTGTTTCTAATTAGAATTTAAGTTGCTTTTAATGTCAGTTCTAAAGAAGCCAGGGTGGAGAATTAGCTGTTACCTGTAGACATAAAATGTAAGGATGAGGCCCGGACAACTGAAGCCACAAAACTTTTTGCCCTTAGTTTTCAGGAAATGTAAGCGACACGGGGCAGGGATGGTGGTGGTGTTGAGCATCTATGGTTTAGGTAGGGAATTAGAACTGAACAATCTGGTTTAAAAATTAAACTAACCAACACCCTCCAGAGGGAAAAAGAACATTTATTTGACCCTGACTCCAGAATCATCCCACATCATCTGCGCTGTCTGCGGTTTTCTCTTTTGCTTACCGTCACTGATGATAATCTCCAAACTCCATGGTCTTTTTTCCCTTTCAATGAAAAAAATTACTTGCTTATCAAATAGACAACTTCATTCAGCAGTGCTCTATAATGGTCTTGGTTAGAATTATCATTCTTTAAACTATATTAGGCACAAAATATGCAATCTTCTTTATCAAGTGGTTTTCTTTCCTGACGAAGGGAAAATATAAAATGAAATACGTTAATATTTGCCAAGAAAAAAAAAAAAGTGTAAAAAGAGAACTAGGAAATACCCAAACCTAATGTCTGAAGAAAGCACAGTGGTTAAGAGCTCAGCGCTAACCAAAAGGTCAGCAGTTCGAATCT
>NW_004444112.1:419453-428054 GCF_000243295.1 Trichechus manatus latirostris
CACAGTGGTTAAGAGCTCAGCGCTAACCAAAAGGTCAGCAGTTCGAATCTACCAGCCACTCCTTGGAAACCCTATGGGGCAGTTCTACTCTGTCCTATAGTGTCACTATGAGTCAGAATCGACTCTACAGCAAACGTGGTTTTTTTTTTTCTTCTTCTTCTTCTTTTATGTCTGAAAACTTGCAGTCTACTGCTAGGTTGGTTAGAGACCCACTAAAGTCTGAAATTTGTTAGTCAAAGCTTAGCTTAACTTCAGAGAGCAGGTGGTCATTTGGGGAAGCACACTTTTAGTGATTGTAAATAATATAGTGAGAGAAAGTTGATGCTGTTTAAGGTAAAACTTGATTTTCCTTATTCATCGAATCTCCATGGAAGGCAGGGAGCATCGTGGGAAAAATACAGAATTTAGAATACAGCAGAGCAACTGGGGTCCGCGTGGTTCACCAGTATAACCTTGGGCAGGGTTAACCTTTCTTAGCTCCATGATTGCATCTTTCGAACTAGAATTCAAAAGCAGACTTTTTGTGTGGATTAGAGATAATTGTATGTATTGTCCAGGAAAATATGTCGCAGTCAATGATTATTAACTATTATTTTGCAAGCAGCAGGGTCTTGGCATGTTCCAAAATAGTAGTATAATTCAAAAAACAACAACAAAAAAAAAAGCCAATTATGGCATTATTTAAAAGATGAAAATTAATAAATGTTTTTTAAAAGCATCAAATTGTTAAATCTTATAAAAATTGGCATTCATAATGTTTCCCCTAGCTATTTGTGTTTTTATCAAGCATTAATTTGAGTTATTTGGACCTAAGTTATTTGGATATATAAAAACTTAGGTCCAAATAACTCAAGTTAATGCTTGATAAAAACACAAATAACTAGGGGAAACATTATGAATGCTAGCTGGTCTCTCAAGCAAGTTGACTTGTGATAGAACAGACAGTCTATGAAAGAAACCCAGAATAAGAACTATCTTTATTGAGGGGTTCAGAAACACTTCATAATATAATCTTTAGAACCCAGTTCTTGGGCTTTGGGGGTGCAGGACCTCTTCAGGGGCACTGAGACACTGGCCTGGCTTCCCTTGTAGCCTCATCAGCATCCCTGCTGCTATGGAGTATGATGGGGCCACTGGGGACCACAGACACACATGCAAGAACAGGTGGGGGCTGGGCAATGGGATGGCAGCAGGAGAGGCTGATATTGTTTTACATCATCCAGGAGGACATAATGATCAGGGACCAATCAGGGCTGGAAAGAAGATATTTGGGTGTCATCAGCAAAGAGATTATAATTAAAGCCATGTTAGTAGATGAAGTAGTCCTAGAAGAGTGTGAAGAATGGAGAAAAGGTAACAGAATCTAAAAATGTCATTTAAGGAGCTGTCAAAAGATAAGAGCCCAGGAATTACAAGAGTAGACGGAAAAGCAGAAGAAAAAAAAAAAAAGCTGTATTAGTTTCTTGGGGCTGTTGTAACAAAATACCACAACTTGGGTGCCTTAAAAGAACAGAAAGTCATTGTCTCACAGTTCTGAAATCTAGAAATCCTAATTCAGGATGTCGGCAAGGCCATTCTCTCCCCAAAGCCTCTAGGGGAAGATCCTCTGGTTTTTGGTGGCCCCAGGCGTCCCTGGCTGCAGCTACAGCGTCCGTCCATCTCCGCCTCCCTCCTCACGTGGCATCCTTCCTCTGTGTGTTTGAGCCTCTTCTCCTCTTTTATAGGACACCTCTCAGATTGGCTGAGGACCCACTTTACTCCAGTGTGGCCTCCTGTTAATTGATAACATCTGCAAAGACACTATTTCCAAACAAAGTCAGGTATTAGGGCTTCAACATAATTCAATCCATTATAGAAGCCAAGGAAAAAAAGACTGTTTCAAGGCATAGGGAAGATCCAACAGTATCAAATGTATTGGAATTAAATGAAAATACAACACTAACAGTTACCTTCTGGTTGTGGCTGTTGGAGGGAGCCTTGGTGACCACACCGAAAGTGCTCCCCAAGAGTAGTGGGTCCTGTTGCCATATTGCAGTGGAGAAGGACAGAATAGGAGCAGACAGAGAAGTGAAAATAGACTCCATTGAGGACAGAGCAAATGGCCTGCAGTGAATGTAAGGTTACCAGTAACTTACTGTTGCTGTTGGCTCAAAAACTATCACTCCATCAAAAAACAAAAAAACTCAATCCCAATGCTGTTTTTAATTTATCAATATGCTCATTTTTAGTTCAGAAAATATAAATACTTGTAGCTTTAGAAAACATTGTACTCTGAAGTTTTTTGTTTGAATGTTAGATAGAATTTTTAGACCGGAATGAATCAAATTTAAATAATGACTTACAATATAATCAAACCATAATCTCACTAACTCAGATTGAAAGAATGTCCGGCCGTTTTCAAAACTGTCACCTCATTTCATTTTGCATTAATTTTCTTAAATATGCCAAGCTAATTGAAAGACAGAAATATCAGTGAAAAGAGGCCTCCCTCACATTTCGGCCTTTACTTTCCAAATATAAAATTCATATATTTTCTCAACAATTCATTAGCTGGAACCCCCTCCAGGGATGGAAAGTCTAGCAAGGAAATTAATTCCTAAATGAGAAGTTCCTGCACAAACCTCTGCCACGTGTCATATAGAGCTATCCGAAAAGATGCCCTCAAACATACCATACTAGTCAAGGAATGCGCCCAAACTGAATATTTATAAGGCGGCTCTCAAGAACAAGCAGCCAATCGTCATTAGATCCTTTGGTATTCATTATAATAAAATTAATCTTGATTAATTCATTCATTATTAATTTTGCATTCAAATGCAATTCCATAGAAATTGCATTGTGATTTAGCAATTAACTTACATACCAAGATTGAGAAGTATTTCCTTGACCCCCCCAGGCATAGCTCCCATTGTGTCAAAGGCAGGCCCAGGCGACATATTTGTCTGAAAATATTCTGGAAAACAAATAAAGAAGAAATATTTAAGGTATAAATGCCTAGGCAGAGAAAGATCGTCCCTGCCTCATCTTCTAAAATCTTATAAAACAGAACTTTTGCAGGCTCTGGTAGAGAAAAAACTACACACATTCTTCAGACGTCAAAATAAAGTTTAGGTCTGTAAGCAGCTTAATTGAATTTTAAAAGTTTTTCATTCCTATTCATCATCTAAATGGGCTTTTAAAGAAATGTGCCTCCATGTAAGAAATTCTGAAAAAAACAGATGGTAGGTCCAGAGAATCACTGCCTTTCACCCCTTTGTTCTTCATAAAGTGATCGTTCAAATACACCGAGAGTTTGGTGAAAACGTGTAATGTCAGCTCCCATCTTAGTCTGGAGTCCATGGGCTGAATTCAAGAGGGGCTTTGTTATTTCGTCACCTGATGAGGTTACACGAAGACTTTTAATTTATACTCAACAGTGTTTTCATTGTTTAATTTTATCAAACTCTTCTCTATTTACATATGCGGTAGAATCAAGAATTCATAATAAAATTGAAGGGAACTCGGTTGATTAACTGATAGTTAAGAAGCTTTGCTTGTAAAAATGTAGGCACATCTGTAAAAATATTAGAGTTTTATTTACCCCCCCTCCCCCCAACGAAGTGAAATAAACCAGTATCAGAACTCTCTGTTACTATCTCTCTACTTTGTCCAAGATTTGCGCATGTATATTCCAAAAAGGCGCTGGCATACTGTATTTTTTCTGTTGAAAAGAAGAAGAAAAAAAAGCCAAGTTTTCAAACAAAACTTGGATCCATTCCCACGGTAAGGATGTTTACACAGCGTTTCCTGATTGCATAGGAAACAAATGTTCCCATTTGACCTAATCAGCCCCACCCCACCTATCTAAACCTATTGTGAAAGAAATGAGAACTTCCATCAACCCGTGAAAGGTATAAACTAGAATTTCCCATCTAAGTGGAAGATAAACTAAAGTTGAGTTTCCAAATTAGGAAATGCACTAGTATGCTGCATCAGAGTGTCTACCCTTCTGTTGAGTGTAGACTGGGCCATAACAACTGACCTTCAACGTCTTATGCAAGGGTTTGTTCACAGCCAACACGAGTTTGCTTTTAGTGTGATGCTACCATCACTCTACCTGCACAGGTAGCTCGGTTTCCACAGCTGTTAACTACAAATAATATACCTTTCAATCAATCTCTTCCAAGGGCTGTTTTAATTAAAGAACAAGGACATGAGAACTATAGCTATTAAGCCCCTGAAGGTCAGTTGCATATTTACAGAGACAAATAGAAAAGGAACAAAGTTGTCCTGATATTCCAGGCCAAACATTTACCTAAAGTATCCAGATGATGGAGACCGATATCGTCGCACAGCTCCTCACTAATGGGTTTCAGTTCCTTTGCTCAACAGCAGTGAGTCAGGTTTCTACTATATAGAACAATAGACATCTCGTTACTAAAGCAGTTTCTTCAGTATCTCTTCTCAAATAAGCATTTATTTTGTCTGGTGAGGGATGTGGTTGCATCTTAAATGTTTCAGAGTGTTCATAAAACATTATGAATGATTTGTCTACATTTTTTTATTTTTTTCTAAATGGCTTGTTATTGTGTCTCTCAAATTTTCTTGGAACAAAGGTCAGTACTTCGTTATCTCTGACATTGTGACTTCCACCAATTTGCCATGATCAAACACGTTGTTGATGTGAGTTGCTTTCAAGCCAATTCTGATTCGTGGTGACTCCATGAATGTCAGAGTAGAACTGCTCCATAGGATTTTCAATGACTCATATTTCAGAAAGTAGATTGCTGGAACTTTCTTCCAAAATGCCTCTGGGTGGGTTTGAACCACCAACCCTTTGGTTGCACCACCCAGGGACTCCTAATATATTAAATGTTGTGTGTTTGTGTATGTATATGTTGTTGTTGTTATTGCGTGCCATCGTGTTGATTTCGACTCATAGTGACCTTGTAGGACAAGGTCACTATAGGACAGCCCCATAAGGTTTCCTAAGCTGTAATCTTAATGGGAGCAGATCACCAGGCCTTTTCTCTCATGGAGAAGCTAGTGGGTTTGAACAGCTGACCTTTGGGTTAGCAGCCAAGCACTTAACCACTGTGCCACCAAGTCTCCTTGTGTGTGATATAGAGAGATGTATATATGAAGAATGGGAACAGTGGTGCTTCAGCGGTAAAATTCTCACCTTCCATGCAGGAGACCTCAGTTTGACTCCCAGCCAGTGCACCTCATACGAAGCCACCACCTGTCTGTCAGTGGAGACTTGCGTCTTGCTATGATGCTGAACAGGTTTTAGCAGAGCTTCATGAGTGTGGAACAGGACCGGGCACCATTTCGTACCATTGTGCATAGGGTTGCCATGAGTTGGGGAACAACTCGACGGCAGCTAACAACAGCAATGTACGAAGTGGTCTGAAGGTCCTGCACCATCACCACCTGAACCTCTAATGAGCAAATGGACCTCTCAGGAAAGGCCAAGGTAACGATCTTTAAAGGCAAGGGAGCAGAGATCTCTCCAGGATGCTGTTTTGATCGCTTACTGCTTGCCAACATCACCTGCTTCTTCGGGACTGAAGTAGGTGAGCTGCACTGCTTCAGTGCAGGTATCTGATGGGAGAGGAGTGGAGAACAAAATGCCCTCAGCACACCGATGGTCCTGCTGTCCCCAGTACAGAGGGCTGCATGTCATACTCCCTTAAATATGGGCTAGCCAAAGGTGGACTTGCAGTGCCCACGAGACATGGACGAGGAGAACCCAGAGAGGCCATCTGTGCTTGAGGACCATCCGAGGAGCAGCTTACCATGTAGAAGAAGCCAGAACACTGCCTAAGCAGTGTTGAGTCCTGAGGGGGTCCAGAGCGCTGTCCTTCTATGCAGCAGGTGTTCATTTCTACACCTATCAGCCTCAGTTGGTCCATTGCTAGAGGAGAATAATCACCCTACAGATGAAGGAAATAGGACCTGAGGCTGGTGTGTGTTGCTTCACAAGGTGTCTGCTAGTGACCAGACAGTGGAGGCTATGGAGAGAGCATCTCTCACAGAGCAGGCAGGCCATGAACAACTGCCGTCTCAGCTCCTCCCCTGTGATCTCTCCTTGATCTGCCCAGAAGGATGGAGGCCAGCCGAGAACATCCATGCAGAGCAGCAGGCTGTGGACACCCGCTGTCCTGTAACCTCTGGACTCCATTGGTGTCCAGAGCTGATCACCCCTGGGGAGGTGACACCTACACCTGTCTTAAGCCCAGAAGCCCTTGCCCTCCACACCTACATGTTCAAGTCACTTTACTAAGCACATATCTTTAGTAGCAATATCTGTTTGGCTTTAGAATTCAAACTTTTTATTTCACAGCATGGCAAATGGGTTCCAACAAACACCTGTTGAGTGGAGGGTTCTCAGGTGCTGGCTGGCCTAATGGCAGCTGCTTCTGAGGGTGGTGTCATGAGAGAGTCTGAAGTTGGAGGAGGTGAGAAAAGTGCCATCATCAATAACTAGTATCTTTCCCAGCTATGCCAGCAGGAGTTAGACGACAAGGAATGAAGGGACACAGTCCACATATTTGCCATTCTGGAACATACCACACCACCCATACTCAACCTATAGCTCATAGAACTAGATGGACACATTGAAGACGCTGACATTTATTTCCCTCTATGATATAATTGGAAAAATAATAATAATATTATGATGAAGAATAAATAAGTGTACATGTGTGAAAAACACTTTTTGAGAAAAAATTGAGAATTTTTTAATACAAATAAAATACATATTTGTGTATTTTGTGTTATTAACCATATCTACCAAAAAACATTGTTTCAACTACTAGAAATACCTAAAGCAGCACATAAAATACTAATTCTGAGTGCTGCTAAAAAAGAGTTGTGCTTCTGTTTGTGGTGTTTGGCCCCCAAAACATTCATTAGAATCAACTTTTGTTTTCATAGCATATGTATTAGTTTTTTTAGATGTGTTCAAAGTTACAAATATGCAGTTTTAAATTAAAAAAAAAATTTCTCAAAGTACGGAAGTTTTACTCAAGTATTTGTAGCTATACACAACCAAAAAACAAACAAAAACAAACTCGTTGCCGTCAAGTCAATTCTGACTCATAGCGACCCCATAGGACAGAGTAGAACTGCCCCGTAGCGTTTCCAGGGAGCGGCGGGTAGATCCAAACTGTTAACCACTGCACCACCAGGGCTCCATTTATAGCTGTATTATGATTATATTAGTTTGTGAAGTTATAGCAGCCAAGTTGTTGTTTCCAATGAGTTTTGCATTATGGCTATAACAGAGAGAGACAGAGAGGTGTGGTACTGAGAGCCCTGGGCTTGGAGTCAGAAAGGCTGGGGTCATCCTCCGTCTCTCTTGCTAAGCTCTGATCAGATGGCCTTCTTTGTCCTCGGCTCAACTTTAGGGAGGTGCTTGGCAAAAGGATCTCCAAGCTGCCACCAGTTACAAGTCTATACCTCCTATAGTACTTATATCCTGTCCATTTACACATGTGATACAAAAACTAAGGGTCTCCTTGTTTATGGTTCTGTTTCTGTTCTAACTGCACTGCCCAAACTGTAAACACAATATTGCTGTGAAATCTTCAGAGAAAGTTGACTAAAATCTGTACCCTGCCAATATCTGTCTTTCAGAAAGTGACATTGTTTTCTATGTAACTATGGTGGGGGAGGGAGGAGGCATGAGTTCAATATGGTTCTAATACCTCTTCCTCACATGTTGAACCCTTGAAGCTAAAATAATTGAGGTGTCATCTCATATTGATTCCTTTGTGAGGGGGAAAGGGGCTGGAATACACCATAAAATACTAAGTCCATTGTCTCTGATGAAGAAACAATATGCAATTCCATGTTGTTGCTGTTCGTTGCTGCCGAGTCAGCTCCAGCTCATGGTCACCTTGTGTATAACAGAACAAAACTTTGCTCTGTCCTGCGCCATCTTCATGATAGTTGGTATATTCTGAGTCGATTGTTGGGGCCATTGTGTCAATCCCTCTCAATGAGCATTTCTCTCATTTTCCCTGTTCCTGGTGAAGAAACCACATTCAAGTTCATGTAGTTTGATTGCCAAGCTTGAATGGTCAGATGAGTGTGGATTTTAACCTTGGCTCTGCCACTTTTTGTCTAAGTGACCATCTCTAAAATGGAAATAACAGGAGAATCACCATCATTCTGACAAGGATTGGAAGAGATAATGATGGAGAGTGCCAACACCAATGGGCATTTTCTGTGGATTAAAATTTCTTAAGTCTGCTACCACCACTGACTGCTCTGACCGGGATCACAGCAGAGGCTTCTGGACAGAGCTGGAGAAGGATGTAGAACAAAATTCTAACACACCCAAAAAAACCATATTTACTGGCCTGAAAGAGACTGGAGAAACCCCGAGAGTATGGCCCCCAGACACCCTTTTAGCTCAGTGGTGAAGTCACTTCCTAGGTTCACCGTTCAGCTGGAGAGTGGACAGCCCCATAAAACAAAACGGGACTAATGAGGCACAGCAGTCCAGGTACAAGGGCTAGAAGGCAGAAGGGGACAGGAAAGCTGGTGATAGGGAACCCAAGGTTGAGTAAGGACAGTGTTGACATGTAGTGGGGTTGTTAACCATTGTCATAG
>NW_004444112.1:428233-446354 GCF_000243295.1 Trichechus manatus latirostris
CATGTCATGGGGTTGTTAACCAATGTCATAAAACAATATGCGTACTGACTGTTTAATGAGAAACTATTTGTTCTGTAAACCTTCACCTGAAGTACAATAAAAAAAAAGACAAAAAAAAAATTTCTTAAGTCTCCACCTTCTGGATTGCACATGTTTCCTGTTAAGCAGTTGCTACTCTCATGCCACACTCTGCAGGGAGCCATCACTGGAATCTGTTTTTAACAGAGCTACAGAATATATAACATGCTAGTAAATACAATCAACCTAGAGTCTTTGTATCTAGTGTGTAAAAAAGAAATCACCTTTATTTGAGGGAAAAAAATCATGTATTCATTGCTCCACACAAATAACAACAGCTTAGAATTACCCTCTCTTATAGTTCAAAAGGAGCCCTGATGGTGCAGTGGTTAAGAGCTCAGCTGCTAATCAAAAGGTCAGCAGTTCAAATCCACTAACTGCTCCTTGGAAACCCTATGGGGCAGTTCTCCTCTGTCCTATAAGGTCGCTATGAGTTGGGATCGACTCCACAGCAATGGGTTTTTTTTCTTTGTTGTTTTGGATAGCTCATAAAGAGTGGAAAAAGGACATAATTTATTATGCAATGTGTAAAGCTCTTTTTCACTTTGGTTTGGTACCAAAAAAAAGAAAAGAAAAAAAAAATTGCTCCAAATAAAGAAACAAGTTCCAGTGACATAAACAGAGAAGAATCTGAAGAGTTTTAAGAGAGATGTTTTCCAAAGAAGGCAGTTAAACTGAGTGTCTAATGAGACAAGACAAGTAATTGCTTGACAGATTTTAAACATCAAACATGAAATCAGGTTATAAGACAGTTTTCTCTTATATAATAATTGCATGCATTTTGATTGTTTTGGCTTATTCTGAAGGTGATATTTTTAATTTCCCATGAACATTTAAAAATTATTTACAATATGATATTTTTATTACCTTAATAATATATTCCTTGAAGTTAGAATCAAAACTGTGTAGCTGTTTCCACATCAATTTTCCTGAATCTCCATTCGTTTCTTATAATTTTCAGTCTTACCAATAATCTGTATAAAGAGTGAAATATGATACTTATTCCCATCTTCTTAGCATGCCGTTGGCCGCACCACATTGGCTATCTTAGGGCTTCCTTAGCTTCTTTCATAGCTCGGACCTGTGGTATCAGGATAGTTTTCAAGGCAAAAATACTCAGGATTTTTCTTTTTAATTGTACATTTTCATATACTCTGACTTCCTTATTGTTCATTTATGCAACTATTTCAATTTTCAATTATTACACTAATTTCTGAAGAGGAAAAAAAAACAGAGTAAGAACATCACTTTCCAAAAGGAGGTCCCATGTCCAAGGCAATAGAGACACACACAAAATTATTTCTGTACCATAACAATGCCTGCTCAGTAGAATGTGTGTTGTGCTTG
Source organism: Trichechus manatus latirostris (assembly GCF_000243295.1). Taxonomy (NCBI): domain Eukaryota; kingdom Metazoa; phylum Chordata; class Mammalia; order Sirenia; family Trichechidae; genus Trichechus; species Trichechus manatus. The sequence continues at coordinate 429,659 of NW_004444112.1, forward strand.
CTCCATGGCATGGCTGAAGACAAGGCTGGTGATGCCTGTGGAGGAGAGTTGAGCTGGAGCTTGTTGAGAGATTGAGGGTTTACCAGAAAGAGTAGGGCAAGTGTCAGGATTGAGACCTGGCTCAGCCCCTCAGCTTCCTCAGCTACAGAAGATGCTCAAGATGAAGACACTTGCTACTTCCTCCTTCCCTGTCCTTCTTCCTCATGGTTAGAAAGACAGTCCTAATCAAACTGAGAAAGCATTGGTGGTCCAGTGGTAGAATTTTTGCCTTCCATGCTAGGAATCCCAGTTCGATTCCCAGCCAGCGCACGTCATTGGCAGGGTTTCATCCATTGTGCATGGGGTCCCCAGATGTTGGGGGCTGACTTGACAGCTGCTAACAGCAACAGCATGGGGTACTACAGGGGAAGTTTTCCTTGGGTTTTGAATAAAAGATGCAAGTGACCCAATATTTAACCTGGAAAATCTATTCTTTAACGAGTATTTTCTTCTCATCTGTTTACTCAGAAGGAAACAGACATGCTAGATGGCAAGAAAACAGCAAACAAACAGAATAAAAAGAGAGTAGGAAAACTTTATTGAATTTAAGTCACAACAAACCCTCTCTCAAGGGCACCTATGATAGTACATCCAGGCTCGCAGAGAAAGCCGCAAGTATTGACACCTGAGACGACAGGGGATCCATATGAAAAAACTGCTGCAATTATTGGCTGTCTTTGTAATTAGAAGCAGAAAGTATCAAATCATTTGTTCCAATTGATAGATAGGGAATATGTAATGCAAGGAGATATAAAGGTACTGTCATATCCTCAGAGCTAAAGAAAAGCAGATTAACTGCCTGCAAGGAATTCGTTTACAGACATGTTCTTGGCATAAGGAATAAGAAGAGGTTGCTTTCCTTGTTTATGATAAAAATAAATAATTCACCTCATAGAGCTTTGCTGCATCATACTGAATCTATTTCATTTATGTATACCTATAATATGCAGGGAATGTGCTGATGTAATTATGAGGGCATATTTGGTGAGTTTATTTAAATAATAATTTTTATCCTTGATAAGAGAAAGACTGCCATTTTCTAACATTACGTATTTAAACATAAAATACATTTTAACATATATTTTAATTTAATATATAATTATAAATATGTCTGTAAAATATTTATAAATACACAATATTCTACATATAAATATAAATATAAACTTGATCTATTTAAAGTATACCAAATGCCATCTTATTTATGTGACATTATACCTTTCATTATGCCCATTAAGAAAGGAAAAGATACTTGAAAATTGTTTATAACTTGGATTATTCCTAAACTTTTTAGATTAGGGAGGCAATAGGATTAAATCAAGAGACTTGTGTATTTTTCACTTTGAGAAAAAAGGACAGCTCTTCCAATAGCCTGATTGGTCAAAACCCCATGAGTTTTGATGTGCATAAAGAGACTATTTGTTTAGTAACGGCATTGGAGTCCCATTTTCAGATGGCTTGTTTCAGAAGAGGAGCTTTGGAGAGTGGGCTGTACAACCCACACCTGTCAGGTATAAAGGTGTTTTCATGCTGACATCATCACAACAAGCCCAAAACACACGCTTAGGAGTTGCGGTTCCATGGGCCACCCAGATCCATGTGGAAGATGTTAGACTTCATAACACTCTTCATGAAGGAAATAAAGCATGAAGAACCCAATCATCACATATGTACTCAAAGGCATACCTTTTGTGTTAAGCATCAGGTTATCCCTTTGTTTTTTACTGAGGGATATTAAAGTCAATTGATTTTATGTCCCTTATCATACTCATTTTGAAGGCCCACATACCTAAAGGTCAACCTTTTACATACTTGCCCTCTGAGGAGCACGGATCCTACTGAGAGTGGAGACCAGGGAACACAACTCATAAGGGCACACCACCCACTGGTTTCTGGGGTGAGCCTCTTCCTGCTGTATTCTCAATGCCCATACTTGCCTGAATCTTGAAAACCTGTTTCTAGAGCCTTTTTGTATCTCTGAAATTTAAGCTCCGTTATTTCTGCCTCTAGCTCTCTTTTTTCTTGTACTTTCCTTGTACCACATTTATCCCCTATCCCTATTAAGCCACCTCAAACTCCCCTGACCCCTCCATCTTGCCCAATGACCACAAATGGAAACAGAGCAGACAAATTCCTGGAACAGTTCCTATGAGGTTCCCTAAATGAAAATTCTAGGAAGTTTTTTTCTCCATAATAGATCCAGAGCCTTGAAGATGTCACAAAGTAAGAACCGAATATATATTTTTGAATAAACAAGATCAACTTTCAGGATCCAGTCAGGCACACCAAACTGACAGATGACTGGTGGATCCATATCTATATCCATATATTTCTAGCAGTATTTATATCTTTACCCATAGAATATGTCTGTTATCTATCTACATCTATTATCTATATAGGGAGCCCTGGTTAAGCTCTCGGCTGCTAACTGAAAAGTTGGCGGTTTGAACCCACCCATCGACTCTGCAGGAGAAAAAAACTGGCAATGCGCTTCTGTAAAGATCATAGCCAAGAAAACCCTATGGGGCAGTTCTACTCTGTCACATGGGGTCGCTAGGAGTCAGAATTGATTTAAAGGCACCTAACAACAGCAACATATAGAAAATAGACTCGCACACACACACACACACACACACACACGCACGCACAATCCGTTGCTCCTGTGTCCATGAAGACTAAGTTAATTCCCCAGGGGGCAGCTTGTATCCAAGCAAAATCAATACCAGCTGGATTGATGCCTCCTGAATCCAAGCCCCACATCTCTCTTTTTTTCTATTCAGTCAGGAACCTGGAGACAGAATACAGGATAAACTGCTCCTTTGAAGCAAAAACACCGTCTTGTTAAATGCAGTGTTTTCAAGAATGCACGCAACAACATGAACTCCCAGCCCTTCTTTCCTTTAACAAATCTGGCGGGTTTTGCTCACACGAGTGTACTTTAACCAGCGTGGCAGAACTACACTACCACTTAAGTTAATGGATTTATCAAATACCTTATTTCATGCTTTCTGCTTTTGATTTATGAATTTTGATCCTAGAGACAAGGACCCTGTGAGTATTGATTGTGGAAAATGTCAGACTAACAGAAGTTAATTTCACTTGTACATGTGGAAGTCTCTGCCTCCCTGACAGCGCTGTCTGCCAGGGATCAGCTGTCAGAGCGCACTGACAAGGTGCTGTCACCGCAGGAAGCCGTCCCGCCCAGCAGACCCGAGTCACACTGCGGTATGGATTGAAATGACACACATATATGTATCAGCAAGCAGGCACACGGCGGGCCTCTGGGTTTGGGTGAAGGCGAAGGCTTTGGGTGGGCAGGGAGCTGCTGTGCCGAGGAACGAGGCATCGCGAAAGAGGCAGCCTGGGCCGTCCTGCCCTTTGAGGTTTCACGCTTTTGATTGCAATATGCCTGACAGGATAATGGAATGCCATTCTGCCAGCTCTCTCGCTGGTTAGGGACAGTTTATTTATTGATTGACTTTCTTTGTAAATTATCAATCTTTTTTATACTCCAGTCAAAGAGTCATTACTTATGCAATAATATACTAATGTGGTGTCATGTAGCAGGCACATTTTTTATCTTGGTCTCGTGTCTCGGAGGTTGCATAGCTGGAAGCAAAATGGTTTTCAAAGCTATAAACTCAAGACTGTGCACACAGGCAATGTTAAAAGACAGTGATGACCTGGCAACAGTTCTAGTGCGTTGTACTATTAACACATATTTGCGCAAATGACTTTGCTTTAATATCATGTGCATAGACACAATCTTAAGTTGAAAATTAAAAAAAAAAGGAAAAGCAGAGATGTATAACAAAGCCCTGTTTTCTGTTGCAATGGATAGTGGGGCTAATTAAATCTTAATTGCACTATAGCCTTTTGATCAATAACTTTTTCTTCTTGGCAAAAAGTATCGGACTGAATCTAAAGGTCAAATATTCGAGAGTTTGACTGAGTACTGAATGTCATCAGTCCACTATATTTTAAGTCCCACGAAGACAAGATCATTGACTTTTCATGGTTATGCAGTTCCTTGCAACACTCAGCTTTGGACTCGAAACCTGGACGATATTAAATATAAATATTTAACCATCAAATTCGAATGTGTCGCTCAATGTTGTAATAAAATAATAAACTAAAGTCTCTATTTTTGTTCAGCAACACCAGGTTAAGTAACTTGATGACTGAAAATGGGGCAATAAAAAGTGTTGTTTGTGAATTCTGGAATTCTGAGGTTGGCATTTTCCTGACTTTTTGTTGAACATCTTGTTGTTGTTGTTAATTGCCGTCAAGATGGCGCCAACTTTTGGTGACCTTATGTAAAACAGAAGGAAACATTGCCCAGACCTGAACCATCTTCATGACCATTGGTATGTTTAAGTCCATTGCTGTAGCTATTGTGTCAATCCATCTCATGAAAGGTTTCCCTCATTTTTTGTTGACTCACAGATTTACCAACAATGATGCCTAGTGATTGATCTTTCTTGATGTTGTGCCCAAAGTAAGTAAGTCAAAATCTCACCATCTTCACTTCTAAGGAACATTCTGGTTGGATTTCTTCTTTTTTTTCTGTTCTACTGGCAGTCAGTCTAGCGTGTACACAATAGTCTTCGCCAACACCACAATTCAAACGCATCCATTCTTCTTCTGTCTTCCTTTTTCATTGTTCAGCTTTCACATGCATATGAGGCAATTGAAACGACCAAGGCTTGGGTCACATGCACCTTAGTCATCAAAGTGACATTTTTGCTTTATAAAACTTTAAAGAGGTCTTTTGCAGCAGATTTGTCTAGTGCAATATGTCAACTGATTTCTTGACTGCTGCTTCCATGGGCATTGATGGTTGATTCAAATAGAATGAAATCCTTGACATCTTCAGTTTCTTTCCATTTATCATGATGTTTATCAGCCCAGTTGTGAGGATTTTTTTCTTCACATTCGAGTGTAATTCATACTGAGATGTAGTCTTTGATTTCATCAGTGAAAATGAAAATAGAAGTAGAAAAATATAATTTACGAATGTTTTCCTGTTTCATGGGATCTTTAACACCATCATACTGTGGTGTGACTTTCTCAAGAGAGTGTATTCAGGTGAAGCTATAAATTAACCAAATGGGCCCTAAAGATGAGCCCCCAAGAAGCGAGTCCGCAAGGACTGCAATACATCGATAAAAGCACACACATCTCACCACGTGGTATGTCAGTTCATCAACACCTTTGGTTTACTCTAGAGCACTTCTGGGGTGTCCAAAGGTCCTCACTTGGAAGCTAACACAAGGGTTATTTGTTGTGAACCTGAAAACTAATATTCTTAGTGTTGCTTAGAAACTCTGGTCATTTGTCTAATAAAGTACTTCTTAGAGATGCTCAAAGGGTAGGACTAAGTCTTTGTTGGATCTGGATTTTTGTCTTGAAGCCCATCCTGTACCACTGTCATAAATGTAAATTTTTTCTTGGAAGGGCTAAAATAGTGAAGAGCAAGCAATAATCTTAAAGTTTTTATAAATGGCACTAACCAGTAAAAAAGCTTTCTCTGCATTTATTTTTAAAACATCTTTATTGACATACTGGTGTACAGTGTGGTAAGTTTTGATCTATGTACAGTCAGCCCTCCATATATGTGGGTTCCACATCCACAGATTCAACCAACAGCAGGTGGAAAATACTAAGAAAAAGAAGAAAAAACGATGTGTAGGCATACCTTGCTTAGCCTCCCACCAGATCCTCACAGATCCTCAGTCTCTCTACAGCCTTCGTTGTTTAAGCGTTGCTCTCCCCTACGCCTGACATGTACTATGTAGTTAGGCTTATGATGGTTGCATCTGTACTGAAAATGTATAGACTTTTTTTTCTTGTCATTATTCCCTAAACAATACATTATAACAACTATTTACATAGCATATACCTTGTATTAGGTATTATAAGTAATCTAGAGATTATTTAAAGTATATGGGAGAATATGCATAGGTTATGTACAAATACTATGTCATTTTATATAAGGGACTTGAGCATCCACAGATTTTGGTATCTGTGGGAGTCCTGGAACCAATCCCCCTTGGATACTGAGTGACAACTGTATACACTTGTGAAATCATCACTTTAACGAAAACCATGAATTTATCCTTCCCCCTTTATAATGCTCCCTCTCTTTCTCCTTCCCACTTCCCCCCTTCTCTTTCCTAGGTGACCACTGATGTCCCTTTTGTCATTATAGGCTAGTTTGCATTTTCACTACTTTAAATAATTGAAATCATAAGATACAGTTTTTTCTGTTTTTGCCTGTCTTCTTTCACTCAGCATAAATATTTTGTGATACATCCATGTTGTCAGAGCCTTTTTTATAGTCAAGTAGTATTTGATTGTGTGGATAGACCACAATTTGTTTATTAATTCTTCTGTTGATGGACTTTGAGACTGTTTCCAATTTTTGACTATTGCAAATAAAGCTGCTATGAACATTCATATTTAAGTCTTTGTATGGACATATGGTTTCATTCTCTTGAGTAGGAGTAGAATGGATGAATCACGTAGTAGATATACGTTTAATTTTAAGAAACTATCATACTGTGTGTCAAAGTGGTTGCACCATTTTATATTCTCACCAGCAATGTACGAGAGTTCTAGTTTCCCCATATCCTCTATAAAACTTGATATGGTCAGTGTTGCTCATACACAGAAATATAATTGGTTGTATTTACAATCTTACTGTTTTCATCTAATGTAGCAACTTTTTGTCCTATATTTCTTTAAATATACTTTTTTTCTTTCCCACTTATTTCTTCTCTCTTAGAGACTCCAATTACATATATGTTAGGCTACTTACAATAGTCCCACAGCTCACTTATGCTCTGTTCATTTTTTTTTTAATTAATTTTTCTCTCGGTTTCATTTTGGATAGTTTCTATTGTTATGTCTTCCAGTACACTAAGCTGATTTACTGCAATGTGTTATCTGCCATTTTTCCTATTAAGTGTATTTTTCATGTAAAAATTGTGGTATTCATGTTTAGAAGTGCCATTTTTTAATATATATGTTTCATATCTCTACTTAACTTTCTAAACATATAGACTATAGTTGCAGTAACTCTTTCAGTGTCCTTGCTAGCTAATTTGAACATCTGTGTCAGTTATGGATTGGTTTCAATGAATCATTTAGCATCATTATGGATTGTACTTTCTCACTTTTTGCATGCCTGGTAGTTTTTGATTAGATAGTAGACATTGTGAATTTTACCTGTTGGTTGCTATATTGTGTGAGGGTGTGTGCTTGTGTGTATTCCTATAAATATCTTTGACTGTTGTTTCTTGAAATCAGATAAGTTTCTTGGAAAAAATTTGATTTTTGTGGGTCTAGCTTTTAAAATTCATGAAATGAGATAATGCAGTGTTTATTCTGGGGCTTACTATTTTTCATTATGAGGCAAGACCTTTTGAGTATTCTTCCTGATTTCCCATGAATCATGATGTCTTCTAGTCTGACCCTCTATGAATGCTAAATACTGTTACCCCTAAACCTTTCAGGTGCCAAGGTATTTTCCTCACATGAGTGCACTGACTACTCGAGGAGAACCCTCTACAGATCTCCTGAGAGTTCTCTCTGTGAAGCTTGGTCATGTCTGGAACTCTGTCCTGTTAACTCTAATTGCCGTGGTCTCTCTAGACTCTCAGCTCCATCCCTCAACCCAGGGAAATGGCCAAGTTCTCCTTTCTTAGGCCATGGCCAACAAACTCTCTGAAGACAATAAGATGGGGAGAACATAGGACTCACTTCATTAATTTCCTCTCTCAAAGTGACCAGTGCCTTCTGTTGCCTGATGGCAAGTGTCTTTCACATCATTATTTCAAGTATTTTGTCTGGTTTTTGGTTGTTTCGGATAACAGGGTAAATTGCACCCCTGTTTCCCCATGTTAGCCTGAAGCAGCAGCTTCTCTCTGTGCATGCTAAACACTAATTGTATCATGTCTTACAGAATTTGTGACTGCTACTAGGGGCAGATCTGCCTATAGGGGAAAGATGGGACCAGGGAAAAAAAAGGAAGAAATTGTATATATTAACAGGAGGTTCTGCAAATAAATATGGTAATTTATTTTTATAGAAAAATATGAAGTTTATATATTTACAGCATTCACAACTAATGTAAGAAAAAATAAACAGCCAAATGCAAATGCTTGGCTGTTTGTTTATCAAAATGTTTATTATACATAATAAAGTTTCTATAAAATCTATATTTATTTCTAAGACTACTTTGAAGTTTCCTTATCTTCTCTAGACCGTATAACTAGCACAACGAAATCTTCCGTGGGTGAAATTGTGACAGTAATCTCAAACTGGGAGAAAAATGTAACTAAAAAAAATGAATGAGTTAGACAAGTTTTTGGTCTCACTATAATGGAAAGGGATACTGGGAACTAACTATTTTGAAATAGCTCTATGACTTTGTTCAGGAACTGTGGGAGGTACGCTCAGCCATCCCAGGAGTGGATCAAGGCTTTCTTTCTCAGTAAGCCACAGTAACCACATCTCTTTCAGTAGTGGCAGATTGTGACTTAATTCTGGATAATTAGTCATTAAAACAAGTTTGTTTGGAGAATTCTGCAAAGAGTTTCCATTTTGGTGGAAAAAAGCACATGAGATGCAATCAGTTTTTGCCTTTTGTGAAGATTTGATGGCTGGAATTCCTGAGTCCCCTGTGCCCATGAAGATTCCCAGGACAAGCCCACCACTCTATGGATCGTTGAGCCAAAGGCGGAAAGAACTTGGGCACTGAAAGCTGTTTTCAAGCCACCAAATAAATCAAGAGTAGGGGTACCCATCTCCAGACATCTTGTTACATTAGTTATAAATTAATCATTTGAGCCAGTTGAATCATTTTTTATTGGTTTCTCTAGAATATACACGTTGGGGTGCTGTGTGCTGGCTTTATAAGAGAAGAATGAGGATTCAAAATATGCGCATGTTCATGTCTCCACACTGTGTCCCAAGATTGGTGTTTTAAATATTAAAGGAAGAAACAGAAGAGCAATGAGCTCGAATAGCGTATTAGTTAAGTACCGATGATGGGATGTGGGTAACTCACTCCATGCTTTGAGCCTCAGTTTCCTGACACTGCCCTATTACAATGGGTCCTGTAATGGACCACCCAAAGTCATAAAACATTTAGAAAATATAACACACATCATAAATTCTAAATAACACTATGATCAGTCCTATCCTGTTCAAAGTCATTAGAGGTATTGTCCAATGGAGGCGGGCAATAGGCTTTATATTTTTGGCATTACATCTGTTTTCAAAGGTCTTTCTAAGTCTCTTTAAATTTTATAAACATCACTATTAGCCTGCAATTTATTAGCTGTATGCTCTTAGACATGGTAAATGTAAGGAAGATAAAGGAAATTCAAGAAATTCAGAATACATCTAGGCTGCATGTACCTCAGTATATCCAATGTTTTATAATTGATGTGTATCTGCATTGTCAATAAAGTAGCATGAAGTTTTTTGAGGAATAAACTTATAATAAGCATGAGTATGAAAGGAATATTTTCTGGGCATGGAACAATATGAGGCAGTTCAAAAAATCTTGTTTGGTTATAAAGCTCCCACAAACTTCTGAGTTATAAAGCTCCTACAAACTTCTCAGTCCCCAAAATTCTCCTTAACTTAATCAGATGATAGAATCACTTTGTTTAAGACATTAGCCTTTCTAGCAGTGGAAAACAAGCTGCAGTCTCTCACAGGTTTCAGGAACACTAGTGGTCAACCCCCACCCCCCTCCAAATCCCGCCCTCTGCCCTAGTTTCTGTAGGTGGTCCGTGTGGTCCTGGCAGTCTCTGCCCACAATCAGTTCCAAAGTCATTACTCTTTACCATTATTCCACTTGCCACTGGTATTAGTTTATAAAACCAAAAAACTAAACCAGTTGCCATCAAGTCAACATTAAGTAGGTACTCAGGAAATGATTGCTGAATGAATGAATGAATAAACACATGCCAAAATACTAACATTAACTTACTGATGTATTGATTAATTCTTTGCAATAGAATCTATAAAGTTTCATGAAGTAACAGCTTAGTAGTACCTCTGGTGTCTTCTGCGTCTTAAGAATGTTGAAGCTACTGCTAGCTGAATATTTAAGGTAAAATATGTCTATAATGTTTAAAATCAGTTAGAAATCTCTGAAAAATGTGTATATATAGAAAGAGTTACAGACAATTTATCGGTGAAGATATCTTCAAAATTTAAGTATTTCTTAAAGTCTGTTGATTCAACACCTTCTTAATCACCTTAGAATTGTGTGTTCTGGTACTAAAGAAATGAACTGGTCTAGTCCCTTTGAAGAAATCTACTTGTCCAAATGAAACTTTTGAAAATAAATGTTTGGGGCAGTTTTGTATTCTAGCTAATGACTTGTGTTGTATGTAGCCTAGCATCTACTTATCTTTTAATTACTTTTAGAAGTTTGCTAATAATTCATCCATTTTAATCATTTCTTTAAATATTTGCTTATATAGTAAAAAAAAAAAAAAGTAAAGCTGGTCTTTACTATTAGCTACTTTCTTATTCATTGATCCATTATATTCTAGTTTTCAGAAAGCAAAATTTTAATATCTAAAATGAAAGTCTTCATGATTTCCACAGAAGTTGCTCAGTGTCCAGAAAAATCTTCCCTTTAGATGAGCAGTTCGCCAACTATAGCCTGAAGGCCACAATTGGCCTGCCACCTGTTCTTACAAATAAAGTTTTATTGGGACACTGCCACAGTCATTTGTGTATGCACTGTCTACGTAAACGTGTCTGCTTTGCACCACGATGAGAGAGTCGAGTAGTCACAGTGAAGACTGTGCAGTCAGCAAAGCGTAAAATATTTGTTCTCCAGCCTTCTACAGACAAAGCTAGCTGATGACCCCTTGTCATGTGTAACAGCCAGACCTGCCTCCACCAGGCATAGTTCCCAGAGACTTACACCAAGCAGAAATTAAAGATATGTTCTGTGGGTTTATGTAAAGTGAGAGAGTTCACAGGTAAATAAAGAGGAGCATGTGTCATCTGCTTTGAGGAAATAAGACCCTGGAGAAGTGTTAGAAGCTGGAACATACCGACAACCAAAGACAGACGTTTAATGTAAGGTGGTGCCACTTCAAGTGTGGCCTGTAGATGAATTGCCTCAAATCACCTGCAGTGCTTTGCGAAATATAGACTTCTGGACACCAAAGCACAGAACTACCAGACCAGAAACTCCAGAGGTGGGGCCAGGGAATCTGCAATGTTAACAAAGGCTCCTGGTGATGGAATCTTGTACAATAAGAAAGCCAGTTACCATTGAGTTGACTTCAACTCATGGTGACCTCATGTGTGTCAGAGTAGAACTGTACTCCTTTGGATTTTCGATGGCTGATTTTTAAGAAGTAGATTGCCTGGTCCTTCTTCCAAGGCATCTTTGGATGGAATCAAGCCTTCAATCTTTCTGCTAGCAGCCAAGCACATAACCATTTGCACCACCAGGGACGACAGTTAGGAAAGTCCTGGTGACTAAGTCGTTTAATTTTGGTAAGGACTGAGTTATGGAAATGACCGTGAGTATTATTGCTTATTTTTATTGTGACCCTTCTCTTATCTACATTTTTGGGGTAGATTTTGAACTTGTTTTCTTCTTTTTGATCTTACTTTAGCCTGTTAGTTACATCAAACTGAAATGATAATTTTAAGGATTTCTTGCCTTCCATGCAAAAGACCTAGGTTTAATTCCTGGCCAATGCATCTCATGCAGAGCCAACACAAATCCATCAGTGGAGGCTTGGGCGTTGCAGTGATGTTGAACAGGTTTCAGTGGAGTTTCCAGACTAAGACAGACTAGAAAGAAAGGCCTAGCAATCTACTTCCAAAAATCAGCCAAGGAAAACCCTATGGATCACAATAGTCTGATTCCATTGTGCATGGGGTCGCCATGAGTCAGGAGCTAACTGGACAGCAGCTAACAAAAACAATATACCATAGCTGAAATGCTGTAATTCTGCACGCAAGAATGGGTTTTCACACTAAAATTCCCAGTCTTTTCCTCTAAAAGCATAGTTTCTGGACTCCAGCTGCCCACCCAGCCTATCCTCAGATGCAGCCTGACTCGTTGAGCCACCAGCAAGTGGAAAGTCAGTGTTGGGAAGCAGCGCCTTGTGCGAATGCGTTCAGAAAGAGCCCTTGATAGCTGAAGTCAGTTTCCTTTTTCACACTCAGGGCTGCCCTTCACCTTGCATTTTTCCATCACTGTGGTTGGTTTTGCTAAGCCACTCTCCACAAGAGGAAAGTGGAAGGTGAGTAGACTCTTCCCTGGCAAAAATGGTGGAAGCCTGCTCCGGACTTGGCCTCTGCAGCTGACCTCGTGAAGCTGACTTCCTGTGGAGTCGGTTCACTTGTTTGCTAGTTGGATTAAAAAATAAAACAAAACTTGTGATTATCTTTCCTTTTGAGAGCAAAGACAAGAACTTATAACACAAGTCACAGAAGGTAACACAGTTATCACATATCATAACGATGTCTGGACAGTTTGTGAGAGAAGTGAACCCCTTTGCTGTTACCCAGGAGATAAGTACTGGCTATGAATCATATCGTAAACATTCTTCAATGGGCAATGTTCATAAAAAAGGCTCCCAGAAAATGTTTTCCAAATGCTGAAATTGGAGACCTAGAAATGCAATTCAAGTGTTTTGATTGATAAACAGATGAACTAGTCATGGGAAAAACGGCATCGGTCGTCCTGTTTGGATGTGTGGGTGAGAGGGAGAGACAGTGTGTGTGTATATGCATGGAGTATATATATATGAATATGTGTGTGCATGGAGTGTGGGTATGATTGTGTGGCTGTATGTGTGGAGGATAGGGGTGTATATATGAATGTGTATTTGCATGCATGCATGCAGGTGCACATATGGATATGTGTGTGCACATGGGGTGTATGTATGAATGTGTGTATGTGCATGGAGGTGCATATATATGAATGTGTGTGTGTGTGCATGGGGGTATATATGAATATGTGTGTGTGCATAGAGGTGCATATATGAATGCGTGTGTGCAGAGGGTGTATATGAATATGTGTGTGTGCATGGAGGGTATATATGAATGTGTGTGTATGTGTGTGTGCATGGGTGCATATACGAATGTGTGTGAACATGGGGATATATGTATGAATGTGTGTGTGTGTGTGTGTGTGTGTGTGTGTGTTTACCTTTAATGTCCAAGTTTCTCTCCTCACCTCGGGCAGTCTCCGTAGAAGGCCTTAAAGCTCCGACACACCAAACCCCCCAGGCCGGAGCAGGACGCAGAGGCGTCTGCGCAGAGCCGGGCCTCCTCCTCCTCGCCGGCTCCCCGACAGCTTGCCGGTGGGCACGGTTAACAAGCCCCACAGCTGGCGGAGGCGCGCAGACATAATTGCACATGGATGGCAGGGGGAGCGGCGGAACTAGGAAGAAATAAAGCAGATAACAAGCGCAGGGAAGGAGCGCTGTAAACAAGCACACATTTCCCTCCGCGAAGCAAGTCTCTGGCTGGAGGCGGTATCTGTGTGCAGCTTGACTCTGAATCCGCGTCACAAACAGCTTCCAGATGCTCCCATCCCAGCCCTGCTCTGGAATCCCTGCCCTCACAGATGCCTCTCCATGAGGGGGGTCTGCCTATAAGTAAAATGGGGTGTATTTTGCTAATCACTCATTTCCAATCTTCCTGACGGGCTTTTATTAATAAACTCGTTTCATCTGTCTCTTTGATTAGGAAGCATGTCATCGCTCCGTCATGTGAGGGGAGGAAACGGGCTTGCTAGGGAGTGTTGCCTGTCGGGTGGGCATGTTTGTGTTTGTGCACGCTCTCGCCTTTGACATGGGCTGGAGTGGAAGGAAATGGAAAAGGCAGGACAGCAGGACTCCGAGTGGCCCTGGCTCCAGTCGAGCCCGCACAGTAGCGTGGGGCCGAGTGGAAACCGGAGGGCAGAGGGACCCCCTGGTCCCGGCACCTCTCTGCCAGGGACCCCAGCTCCACTCTGGGACCGGCAGGTACCGATTTCGATGATGGGACGGACGCATAAACCCCAAGCCCGTCTTCCACCTGAAGCCACCGGAGAGTCCCGCGCTGTCACCTCTAATCAAGGCTCTATTTTCAAATGAGAAATAAGAAAGAACGTTTCCTTGTGTTCTAACGTTCAGCTCGAGTCACAGAGGACACGGGCCTTTTCTTCATCCCTATTCCAGCCCCACTCCTTGCTAACTACAGCTTGACTATGCATAGTTTGAAGTTATAGCTTTTTAAGACTGCAAGAGACTCAATAATGGCGCTGACTGACCCCCTCACAAACTTAAGAGCTCCAAAGTCTGTTCCATCCCAGCCAGGTAAGGTAACAATCCTTCAACACCCGCGCCCCACCCCCCGCCCCCCGCAGCCGCTTCCAGCCCTCGGGTCGGACAATCTGTCTTCTCTTCTAGTCCAGTGACTCCAGCTCCATCCGCTCACCTGGAGCACTTGACATCACTGCCTAGTCCCCAGGAAAGAGTTGGAATTAGAAATGAACTCCCTCCAGCTCCCCCTGTAACCTTTGAACATGTCCCTCTTTTAAACTGTCCTCTCGCCTCTCTGGGCTGACCCTCACCTTTTTTGTCCCCAGACATCTCTGCACAGGCTGCAACACAAGCCCCTCCCTCACAGCCTTCCTCCCTGTCTTTAAACACACGGGAGAGGGGTCTTCCCTTTCCTGGCAAGGACTTTGTGGTGCCCTCCAGGATGCCCTTAAGTCTTCAGTTTCCCGCCAGCTCCTCTTTCTCTCTCTGCCATGGCAAGAAGCAACCGACCCAGTTGTCTGGGTAGAATCTCTCTCCAATCCAAGCTGCTTTTTGCAATGTCCCAGATGGTTCTCCTAAAGCACAGACCCCTGGCTTTCGCTCCCTGTGGCTGCTGGTATGCACAGAAGAGCTGCACTTGCAGGTGAGGTATCTGGTCTGCACGTCCCTCCCACCCAGGGGGAGACTCCCATGTAATCACACACCTGGAGCCTTTGCCCACCTGCCTACACCACAGGGAGTGCCCCCTCTGGCTGCTCGCACACCATGCTCCAGATCGGGGTAGGTTCAGGGTGCCTGCCCTTCCTCTAGGCTGTTGCTTTGGCCATCACTCGACCTCAGAGTACGCAGGACTCACTACTTCCATTTTCCTGGTTTCCCTCATGGCTTTTACATATTCTTTTGTCACACTGAATGTGTAATCTCTCAGATGTGATGTGTCTCTTGAGGGCTCAGTCCAGGCCCAAGCTTGTTGTTGTTGTTGCTGGCTGTCTTGGAGACGGCCAACTCGTGGCAACTCCATGCACAACAGGATCAGTCCATTGTGCTCCATAGGGTTTCATGGGCTGATGTTTGGAAATAGATTACCAGGCCTTTCTTCCTAGACTGTTTTAGTCTAGAAGCTCCACCAAAACCTGTTCAGCATCACAGTAACATTCAAGCCTCCACTGACAGACAGGTGGTGGCTACACATGAGGTGCGTTGGCCAGGAATCTAACCTTAGTTCCTATATGGAAGGTAAGAATTCCCCCACTGAACCACCACTGTTCTCATAGCAACTTTGAAATAAATACCTGTGGGATAACTGTACTTGACAAAACTCAGAGGTAAATGACTGGTGTGAGATCTTAAAGCCGGGAAGTGGTGAAGCTGGAGAATCCTGAGTCTCTGACTCCAGGACCAGGGTCATTGCATATGTCACTCTGCCTCATCTTGCCAGGTCCTGTAGCCCAGGTGCTGGCATTGTTACTGCTTTGGCAAAGATGAATGCTGTCTTTAACCAACAGAAAAGTGCTTTATCTTTCCAAATGTATCACTGCTATATCATGTCTTTAAGTTAATGCATTCCTATATCATCCATTTGATTATCACAGGTGTAATGGCTCCATTTAATGGCTCCATCTTCACACTGCAAACTCTTCCTGAAAAGATATTCCAAATTCAAACAGGAACTTAGCAAAGCCGGTGCTATTTAGAAAGTGAACCAATGCGTTTATGTTTGGCCATGGCTGAGAACAATGCAAAAGGAAATAAGAGTTACATGTTTATGTGGATATTTGAGGATTTCCATTCATCCTTGGAACAGAGAAGGCCATATGTATGTCCAGGCATTTCAGCCAGAGCCAGTGACTGCCCGAAAGTCCCCATCATTAAAGTTAGCAGGCATTGGTTAGAAGACCATAGAACGTGCACTGATCGAACTGTGGGACAATCTGCGAAGAGTATTGGGCATGAGCCCTGCCCACAATGGAAAGGTTCCTGGGAGACCCATGTGACTTCTTTCTGAAGCTGGGTTTGGGGAAACTCATTTCATGTTTTGTCTTGGTGCACAGGAGACTCTGAACTATAGCTGATCCTCCCTCATGATTAGTAACGTGGTCCGGGTTAATGCATATGCTTCTTCTTCTTCATGGCCTTGACTATCGATCTCTACTTCCCTTAGTGTACAGATGATCATTTTGAATAAGCCTGTTGAAATCTTTGTAGGGAGATAAGTGTTATAACCATAGATTTTTGAAAGTCATAAGAACATATGTATAGAATCATAAATTACAATACAAGCTTTGATCTCATTTGCCATTAAGTCAGCTCTCACTCATGGCAACCTTATGTATCACACAATAAAACATTGC
>NW_004444112.1:448429-450173 GCF_000243295.1 Trichechus manatus latirostris
AAAGGTGTGCATCAGGGTTGTATCCTTTCACCACACTTATTCAATCTGTATGTTAAGCAAATAATTTGAGAAGCTGGACTGTATGAAGAAGAACGCAGCATCAGGATTGGAGGAAGACTCATTAACAACCTACAATATACATATGACATAACCTTGCTTGCTGAAATTAAGAGGACTTGAAGAACTTACTGATGAAGATAAAAGACTACAGCCTTCAGTATGGATTACATTTCAATATAAAGAAAACAAAAATCCTAACAACTGGACCAATAAGCAACATCATAATAAATGGAAAAAAGATTGAAGTTGTCAAGGATTTCATTTTAATTGGATCCACAATCAATGACCATGGAAGCAGCAGTCAAGAAATCAAATGACGTGTTGCATTGGGCAAATCTGCTGCAAAAGACCTCTTTAAAGTGTTGACAAGCAAAGATGTTATTTTGAGGACTAAGGTACACCTGACCCAAGCCATGATATTTTCAATCACCTCATATACATGTGAAAGCCAGACAATGAATAAAGAAGACTGAAGAAGAATTAATGCCTTTGGACTTTGGTGTTGGTGAAGAATATGTTGAACATATCATGGACTGCCAGAAGAATGAACAAGTCAGTCTTGAAAGAAGTATAGCCGGAGTGCTTCTTGGAAGCGAGGATGGAGAGACTTCATCTCACGTACCTAGGACATGTTATCAGGACAGACCAGTGATGGAGAAGGACATCATGCTTGGTAAGGTAGAGGGTCAGTGAAAAATAGGAAGACCCTCAGTGAGATGGACTGACACAGTGGCTGCAACAATTTTGAGGATGGCACAGGACTGGGCAGTGTTTTGTTACGTTGTACATAGAGTCACTATGAGTCAGAACTGACTTGACGGCACCTAAGAACAACAACACATAGGTAGATTGCTTCATTCATCTTTTGGATTACAGCTCAAATTCCAAATGTGGTGTTTTAAGTAGCTGCAGAATTGTATTTTTTTGTGTTGGTGCTACTGTGTGTGTTTAGTATACAAGTGAAAAGACGTCAGTTGACCTTACATACTTTTCTTCTTGAGAGGTTCTGGAGCTAGTATTTCAAGAAGATGGTTTCAAAAGAAGACCTTATAAAAACTCTAAGGGATATTTCCATTTCCTCGTACTCACACACACACACACACACACACACACACACACTCATACACACTCACACACTTACACATACACACACACCCAATCACACATACATATTCACACATTCCCATACTCACACAGATTCACACACACACAGAGACAATATTTTCTGCTTCATGTTCCTAATCGTATCTTTAAGGGACATTCTTTGAAAATAAGAGTAAATATCTCAAGATCCTAAGCTCTAACCATAAAATGCCTCTGATTATTTTACTAAGTGGTTCTGTGGTCTCAGCTCAGGAGAACTGATCGTGAATGAGCCATCTGGCGTTAGACAGCAAAATTATGTTTCAGGACTTCCGGCAAAATGGAGCTCAAGGCAGAAGCACCACGTTGTCCCTCCACAGCAAAGATCTGAAAAACTAAGCCAAACAGAGAAAACAACAATTCTGAAACCCTAAAACATCAAAAGAAGAGATAAAGAACTCAGCTAAGCACCAAACGGAGTAAGAAAACTGACGGAGAATGGAGAGTGAGGAGAGATTCATGCAGAGGTCTCCCGTCAGCTAACGCAGCGGGATTCCACCATCTTGGACTCCTATGGGAGACTAGCAAACAGGAGGTACGA
>NW_004444112.1:463661-465983 GCF_000243295.1 Trichechus manatus latirostris
TTAGATGAGGCTGACAAACCAAATCAGTGGCATAATTAATTAAATGATTGGGTTTATGTAGTACCTTTCCTCTTTAGAGTTCAAAGCTCAGAAGTAAGGACTTTGAATGCAGCATCTGGCATCCCAGTTCAAAAACATGGGTGTGTGGGGAAAGGATAAGAAGGAAGAAGGATTACAGCACATGATGAAGCTCTACTCTCACTTGTTCTCCCTGTCACACATATTCAAGTAGCAACTAGCATTAGGGATTATTGTCATTGTTATTAGCTACCCTCCAGTTGTCTCCAACTCATGGTAATCTCGTATACAACAGAACAAAAAGCTGCACAATCCTGCACCATCTTCACTTTTGTTGGTGTGTTTGAGGGTTTGTAGAGAAAAACTTGAACACTGTTTCAAGTTTAAACAGAGAGGTTTATTAAGGGTTTAAAACAGTTGCAATTGAGGAACAGCGTAGCCCATTGAAAATGGAACCAGGTAGTTCCGGGATAGTTTTGTTATACAAGTATTCTTACGGGTCAAAAAGAGGAACCAGACGATAGGGAGGGCAATTACAGTAAAATCAATGAATATTGTAATAATTAATACTGTGATATGTTACTGATTACTAATAGTATAGTGATTACAGATAATTTCACGGGATGCTTAGATCATGGTCACAAGATGCTTGCATGTATTTTCTTTGCCTATCTTGCAAAAATATATTGTTGGCAACAGCACCCAGACAGCCCTCTTCCTGAGTAAGTGTATTTTGAGGGGTGTAGATGGTCATTTGGTTAAGACCCCTCAGGGCATATGGTTTCATATCCTGGTTTTGACCACCAAGGAAAAATATGTTTTTCTAAAAAAAACCAAACAAACATAGCTGGTAGTCTAGAAATCCAGATTAAAATTAGATAGCATGGTCAGCATATTATGTCTGTCGCATTGACTGACTGAAAGTTGTCTTTTCCTAAGACAGAGTCCACTGTTTTGGCCACTGTGTATTTTGAGTGTCTTCCAACCTCAGGATCTCATCTTCTAGCACTATACCAGACAATATTGTGTTGTGATCCATAGTTTTCGTTGGCTAATATTTGAAGTAAATCTACTTCCAAAAAGGCATTCTTAAGATTCTATTAGTCTTGCTGCTCCAGGTAAGGGGTAGAGGTGGGGGAAAGAAAAAAAAAACAGAAAAACCAGTTGCAGTCGAGTCGATTCTGACTTGTAGTGACCCTATAGGACAGAGTAGAACTGCCCCACAGGATTTCCAAGGCGCGACTGGTGGATTTGAATTTCCCAACCTTTTAGTTGGCAGCTGTGGCTCTTAACCACTATGCCACCAGATATCTAGACCAACTTCAGTTGTGCTGAAGAAACCAGCCTTATGTTCCATCATCTGTATTTTTGCTTTGCTTTATACGTCCTTCCTGCAGTTGCCAAGCATTCAGTGGAGGCACACAGACAACAGGATGACAGGGCAAAACCCAGAACAAAATGGCAACTAATGACAAAGCATACTCTCCAAGAAGAGCTGCTGAGACCCCACCTCTCATCTCTGCATCTTACTCCCAGGGCTTCTCCCTCTCTCCACCCACCTCCCTTCAAATTGTCTCTCAGTCCTGCTTATCAAACAAATCTCAGATTAGTTTGGCATCCTCTAGAGAGCCTTCCCTCTCACTCCAGCCCCACACTCCCTGCTTTTCATGGTCTGTCTTTGTGCTCCAATGAAAGACATCTACTGCCTTGTTTGGCAAGAGGTGGCCAGACCGTCAACTTATCTGTCCCTTCTACTGCTGAAATACTACCTGCCCATTCATGTGTCCTACTGTGGTGCTTTGGGTGTTGCTGTGGTGTTAGAAGCTAAACCACTGGTGTTTCAAATACCATCAGGGTCACCCGCAGTGGATAGGAACTTACAGACTAAGGCTGACTAGGAAGAAAGGCCTGGGAATCTGCTTCCGAATATTAGCCAATGAAAACTGTATGGATCACAACAGAAAATTGTCTGATATAGTGCTGGATGATGAGCCTCCTCCGTTAGAAGGCACTTAAAACACACAGTGGCCACAACAATGGACTCGAGCATATCAACGATCATGAAGAGGGTGCAGGACCAAGAGACATTTGTTTTGCTGTACATGGGGTCGCCATGGGTCAGAGCCAACTTGACAGCAACTAATAACCATCACTTCAGAAACTGGAAGCTCCTTGAGAGTATGACCATTGGATATCCAGTCCCCTGAACCTACAGCTCCTGCGTATCATGTGCTAAATAAAACTTGTTGAATAAACCAATCCCTGAGGCTCCTCTGCTTCCTGTTGGACACCAGGAAATGTACT
>NW_004444112.1:467782-469196 GCF_000243295.1 Trichechus manatus latirostris
CTTAGTATAAAATGATTAGTTTCATCAATTTAGACCTATTTTCTTAAACAAATAGAACTACTAGAATAGATTTGTCTGTTCAGATTGGAAGACCTTTTTATAACTGAAAAGGAGGACTATTTAGATACCATCCGTTCTACTTAAGGGGGGCAAATCACTTCATTTCACATGATTAACATTTATTGCATTTGCCATGGCGTTGAGGAAGTTTTTTGTCTCTTGCCAGAAATCAATTTGCCTAACTTTAGAGGCCTGCTGTGTAAAAACCATGAATGTTATATATTTTAATAAAAATACATTATTTTTTTTAAATTTTAATACATCATTATTTTAAAAAATGCATTTGTGAAATCAAAATGATTTATGGTAATTGGAAAGACATCTGAATTTATATAAAGAAAATTAACCCTCTTTTGAAATAGCGGTTATATACATGCATACATACATACACACACACACAGACACACATATTTTGCGCGTTTGGGTATATGTAAACGAATGCTTCTTCTTAGAACCCACACTGAGCCATAAGACTCAGTGAAAATACTATGCAAATCACCATGCCATATATGAAATGTAAAATTGTGCAAACGTACATACTGTGTATAAAATGCATATATCAGTGTATACATTTAGAGTTTGGAAGGAAGGAAGGGGAGGAGAGAGGGAGGGAAGGAAAGAAGGAAGGAAGGAAAGAAGGAAGGAAGGAAAGAAGGAAGGAAGGAAAAGGAAAAGAGGGAGAGAGGGAAGGAGAGAAGGAGGGAATAAGGAAGGAAGGGAAAAAAAACAGCTAAGCATAACTTAGATAAACTATTTTGAATAATAGTGTAAGAAATAAATGCTGCAGATATATGGTGATAATATTTTGCTTTTAAAAAGTCAAATAATGTAGAGGAAAACTTTGCTTAATTTAAAAGAAAATTATATCTTGTAATAGAACATTTTAAAAAACTTGAACCAACAATGAAGTCAGGAATGTGAAATGTATTGCTAAAATGGTTAAATTTCGAACTACCACCATTTAGTCTATTTTAGGCCAGACAGGCTGTTGGCTCATGCAAATACAGTAAATTTATTTCATAGGTGGTCAGAAGAAAAGTGCAAAGAGTTTAGTGTACTGTAGCTTCGAACCAAATACCTCTCTAGAGTCTGAAGGGTATAGAAAATCATTCTTTCTAATTAAATACTATTGCAAGACTAATTAAAATTTTGTTTTCTTAGGCTGAGTTCTTCCCATATGTTTTCTTATCATAATATCCATATATAAAAATGGCTACAGATGATCTAATGCATTGGCTTGCTACGTTAGAAAGATATGCATTTCAAGTGATCTGAAATGTATTTCGATTAGTACATTATACTCTTAATCAACGGAGCTTGAATTCTTATCCGTGCCTTTTGCATTATGATGGAA
>NW_004444112.1:470132-476294 GCF_000243295.1 Trichechus manatus latirostris
TGGAAACATCTGGGTAGAAGTAAGAAATCGACTCATTCACTTGGCAGAACCAGGATATCAACACCCAGAGGCCAATCATCTGGACAATTTAATATTTTCTTTTGATCCCCATGTTTTCGACAAGATTAGTTATAGCATAAGAAATGTTAAGTAGACTATAAGTTTTTGTACAATTAACACATTTTAATTGGAATTATTTGTCAAATTAAGATGCTTTACATTTTTTATCAGAGCAGAACACAAAATTGAACATGCCAGGAATTTCTGAGAGGCAGCCCTTGATGATCTGTGAGTAAGGTCTTCTTCCCCAGATGGTCAAAACACTCCCCTTGTGACAAATGAGAGTAAGACCTCCACAAGCCTTAGAATGGATGACAAATTTAGTAGAAAACTAGGAAATAGTGGATTATGAAAACACTAATTTCCTAAGGGTAATTACTTTTTTTGATGCTTCTATTTTCTACGGGAGTGAAAACCAATTTTGTTGAAGCTCATGTAGAAATTCTCAATGCCTTTTTGGACATTTCGTATTTGTATTAGAGCATTTATTTAAAAAAGAAAAAAGAACAAGAAAGCTTCTCGTTGGAAAGTGTGATTACTTCAAACAATCGATTCAGTTCTAAACATCTGAAACAGTATACAAAATGACAGCTGCATTTGGGTAAATACATCAAATATACAGAAATATATAAAACTTAATCATGTCATTTATAGTGCGGCTGTTAAGCTGCAAATTGCATTGGAAAACATGTTTAAAAAAATCAGGGAGTCACCTCAACAGTCTGCCCACACAGCTCTTTTACATTAAACTGGAAACTAATTCTGCATCCATGTGAAATGAATTGGATTTGGTTCATAACCAGTACTCGAATATGATTGAGTTCCTACTCACAGCTCATACAGAACTCTGGAAGCATCAGCCATAAATCACAGACACGTTCTTGTTCTCCAGCTAAGAAACAGATCTGGCTTCATCAGTTTAGCAAATAACCACATAATAGAGCACCGAGATAGAAATGAGGGGACCAGTGGGGAGGGGGCAGGTCTGCCCAACAGGTGTTGTTGTTAGGTGCCCTTCAGTCAGCTCTAACTCACGGTGACCTTATGTATAACAGAAGGAAACATCGCCAGTTCTGTGCCATCTTTATGATTGTTGGTGTGTTTGAGTCCCCTGTTGTGGCTGTTATTTCAGTCCAACTCGTGGAGGGTCATTTTTGCTGACCCTCTATTTTACCACGCATGATGTCCTTTTCTAGTGATTGATATTTTCTGATGATGTGTCCAAAGTAAGTGAGCCGAAGTATTGCCATCCTTGCTTCTAAGGTGCATTCTGGTTGTATTTCTTCTAAAACTGATTTGTTTCTTCTCTGGCATACGCAATACATTCAATATTCTCAGCCAGCACCCAAATGTGAACTCATCAACTCTTCTGCCTTCCTTTGTCACTATCTCTCTAAATTTTACATGCACATGAGGGCATTGAAAAGACCATGGCTTGGGTCAGGTGTACCTTAGTCATCAAAGTGACTTCTTTGCTTTCTAAAACTTTAAAGAGGTCTTTTGCAGCAGATTTGCCCAGTGCAATATGCCCTTTGATTTCTTGACCACTGCTTCCAAGGGAGGTGATTGTTGATCCAAATGATCCAAGTAGAATAAAATTGTTGACAACTTCAACATCTAACAGTTAGGGAGTTAAAAAGACCCAGATAGATTAGCTTCTAGGTTTAACAGAACTGGTGTAATGCTGAGGAGATTGCTCTATCCAACTTAGAATACCAATTCATCAAGTCACTTTATCCTCTTGCCAAAATTTTTAGACTTGCTGGTAGAGTAAAAGACAAGCTTGGCGTGTTCCCACATTTAAATATGTGAATTAGCTAAATGCAATCATAATTCACCTGAAACCCTGGTGGTGTAGTGGTTAAGAGCTATAGCTGCTAACCAAAAGGTCTGCAGTTTGAATCCACCAGCTGCTCCTTGGAAACCCTATGGGGCAGTTCTACTCTGTCCTATAGAGTCGCTATGAGTTGGAATCAACTCAGTGCCAACGGGTTTGGTTTTGGGTTTTTTTGTGTCGGAACACACGATTTTTTCTAATAGTTCCACATTCTTATATTTATTTGAATCTTTTTCTCAGAAAATAATATCCCAGGCTATATGTCTTTACTTCTTACAGAAACTCGCAAGGAGTTTCTAGAATCCTCAACTAAGGGAGGAGCACGGGGTGTGGGGAGGACAAGAGCACTGCCACTTCTTAGCTTGTTTTGAATTGTGTTGACATGTGCAATTCAGACATCGGGAAGGAGATCTGTCAGTTCAGAAAGTATGTTGTTGTTGGGTGCCATCAAATTGATTCCAATTCATAGAAATAGAGGAGAACTTCCCCGTATGGTTTCCTAGGCTGTAATCTTTCCAGAAGCAGATCGCCAGGTCTTTCTCCCGCAGAGCCTCTGTGTGGGTTTGAAGAGCCAACCTTCAGGTTAGCTGCTGAGTGCATAAGTGTTTGTGCCACTAGGGCTCCTTTTTTCAGAAAACACAGAAACCACTACATAGACAGAACACTTTGGTTACATTTGTGATTTCTGGATAATCGGAGAAGAGCTGTCTCTCTTTCGCTGGAAATAAATTTAAGGCATATGGGTAAAAGAATTTTTGAATACTTTAACACTACCACTCGATTTTTTTTTTTAATGATTTGTACACCAAACGTAGGCCAACATTTTAAGTCTCATGAGATTGAACTCAAGAAGATTTTGTTTTGACTAAATATACATTTGAAAATGACTTGTTTTCTAATACAAAATACAATAAGTACTTATCCATCTCGATTTTTATTTGCTGTAGTAATAGCATTTATTGGAGTCTTAGTATGTACCAGTTGTTGTTTTAAATGCTTCACAGGTAGTAAATCATTTAACTCTTACAAAGACATTATGAAATGGATACTATTTCTTTCTGCATTTAACTGATGAGGAAAATAAGAACCAGTAAAGTTAAGGGGCTTGCCCAATATCGTACAAATTGTTAGCAGTGGCGTTTCTCTGAGCAGACAAAACCAGTTGCTGTTTAGTCAATTCCAACTAAGAACAACACCACAGGAAAGAGAAGAATTGCCCCATAGGGTTTCCAAGGCTGTAATCCTTACAGAAGCAGGTTGCCACATCTTTCTTCTACAGGTTCGAACCTCCGACCTTCCGGTTAACAGCCGAGCGCTTAACCACTGTGCCACCAGGGCTCCTTTTCCCCATCATAACCACCAGATAAGGTACACAGGGTAGTTTCAATGTGTTCCTTCAGACTGTCTTTGTGTGACAATGGAGTCAGTTGTATTTCCTAGGAAAATAAGGCAAAAAGTTATGCCAATTGATACCTCATGTGGTAGGATGTACTTATTTCATCAAACTAGATTTAAGTATAAGCCTTCTAGTGGGATTAATATATTTCACAGTGAAAACTATTGAAGGATCCTGCTTCCATAGCCCCCATCCCCCTTAAGCATCCTTTCCCCCTGGAGAACCATTAAATGCAGCTCTCCATGAACTTCTCCGGCACCTTTGTCCCAGATCTAGGTCTGCAAGGGTCCCTGCTGTGCACCTTGGGCACCGGTCAGCAACCTGGACACATTCTGTGGTTCCTCCTTGAACCCACTGCTAGACGTGGCCGCTTCCATTAGCTGTCATGGGACACAGAAATACCACCTCTGTGTCGCAGGGCAGACAGTAGGGAATAAAAAAAAATTCCCCAACAAAAGCCACAAACACAAACAGCACCCGTCATGCAGAAATTGCCTTGGCACGCGGGTCATTGGTGATTTCATTTGTAAGTAATGTTTTGATTGTCACAGATTATATGTTGCTCCCTCCCTTGACATTTGTTGTACAGCGGGATTGATTTTTGTGCTCCAGTATGAAAAGGTCACTTTGATCAATGCCGTGTAATTGGCACTAAATTAGGATCATATCAGGTTATTTTGCTATTTAATGATGAAATATTAACAGAAAGCCCGGGTAGATTGCAGGCGCTCACGTGCACTTTAAACCGGCTGTAATGATGCTTTATTTTGTAAGAAAAATGGGGAGAAAAACAACTAAAGTGCCGAAAATGACTGTGATGTATTGGAAGAGTGGTCTGGAATTATATATTTTCACTTGCGATAGACTAAAAGCCGCAGAGACAAAATGGGGGCCCAGCAGTCAAGCCTGCGTCTGTTACGCAGAGTGTGGCCTTATATGGCAAGTCGATTGACGACGGTGCTCATTAGGCTCTAGTTAGAAGTGTTAAGCCTTTTCATTCTGCATATGGTAATTATGTTTAGAAACATTTGTGTGCCCTGCATCCATTTATTAGACAAACCTCCGCTTTTGAAAATCTGCAACTTGGTTATGGACCCCAGGCTCAAATGCTTTCCTGCTTGTGAGCATGTCTTAGGGCCCTCGCTTAGGCTTCCAGGTTCGAGTCTCCGTAATTATGAGCATCATAAGTAGTGTTAAATACTGTGTTATTATCTCCATTGTAAATAAAAGCCTTCCCCCATTATTCTGAAATGTTGTTGAACAAGAAAAAACTGCATAAGATTATACTTTTAAATGCAGCTAATGTTGCAGGAAATTTGTTTGGTGCTTTACTGCCATGAAGTGTATTATCTAACTGCAGAAGGAACTTAAACGGCTGCTAAAAGATGCTAAACTTTTAACGGCTAGAAATATGGTACCACAAGTATTGATAAAATAATCCAGAGAGTCGTTTTACAGAGGAGGAGGAGAGAAGGTGGCTCATGGCGACAACAACAATGGCAATATCGTGCCCAGGGTTGAGGATACAGCATGGTCGTGGACAGACGGTGACCCAGACCACAGCACCCCGTCCAAGGAGCCCACGCCAGCCCCTCAGCTGTGCCGCACCCACAGAACAAGGCTCTGAAAGGTACTGGCCATTCTGAGGAGTCTTGAAAACACTGGTTCTGAAAGTCCATTTTTGCCTTCCAGAATAAAGAAGAACGATGGCATTGTGCACAGTGAGCATTACACAGTGATAGCTGAGCTACATTAGCTTCTTCTTTCCTGAAATCAAAATGGCAGCAACTATTTGGGGTCAGAAGCATTTTTTTTTTCTTGTATGAGTGTTATACTTCTATTTTAGCTAAAGATGATCAAGCTATTCGATTTTCCTCCAAACCAATTATCTAAAAATACCCCTCCCATTTGTTTTATCAGGCATCATCTATGGTTGTGCCTTATACTGGTGGGTTTCATGGGAAGCATCCCGGAGGTGTTCTGATCCAGGGACACTAGAAGTGCTAGTGGTGATTTTAAGACATCACTGTATGACTCATTCATTCGTTATTCCGCAAATATTTATTGCATGTCTACCATGTGCACCTCACCTTGGTCTTGCATCTCACAGATCGTGGCAGATCGAAACAAACATGGCAAACAGTACTTGCCAAGGGTCTTAAACACCCAGATGCAGCTTAATGTTTCTATTAGCAAATATGGGGCAGGGGGAGCCCACCACTGTGACAATCTGCACGATCAGAAGCCTCTACTAGGGACTTCTCTCCACCGATTTACAAAATGCGAGATGGGCAAGCAAAAACAGGTCTACTGAAAATACAGTTGTTAATTTGACTTCTACAATGGATTTTATCATGTGTCTAAATTTTGTTTACAAATTTATATAGTATATAAACTTTATGTATGTACACGTATATGTGCATATATGTGTACACACACGTATACATACACACTGCTGAGAAACATCCATCAATTTTGTTATTTATTAATTTTTTATTAATCAAATTTAGTTTTAGAGCAGTTTTAGGTTTACAGAAAAATTGAGCAGAAAGTACAGAGGGTTCCCACATGCCTCTCCCTCCAGGACTATGCCTCCTATTGTTAACATGTTGCAGTAGTGTGATACATTTGTTACAGTTAATGAACCAATATTGATACATTATTATTGACTACAGTCCATAGTTTACATTAGTGTTCATTTGTTGTGCTGTATAGTCCTATCGGTCTGAACAAATGCCCAGTGCCATGTGTCCACCATTACAATACACTGCAGAATAGTTTCACTGTAAAAATTCCCTGTTCGCTACCTCTTCAGCTCCATCATCCCCCAAGCCCTGACAACCAGTGATCTTTTTATTGTCTCTTTTCC
>NW_004444112.1:477142-478053 GCF_000243295.1 Trichechus manatus latirostris
TGTCTTTCTCCTGCAGAGTGGCTGGTGGGTTCAAACTGATGACCTATTGGTTACCAGATGAGTGCTTAACTACTGTGCCACCAGATGTAAGTCTTTTAGCAGATTGTGTTTTGCAGATATTTTCTCCCATTCTGTCAACTGTTTTTTCCTTCTTTCTTCTTCTTCTTCTCTTAACATTGTCTTTCCCAGAATAGAATTTTTTTTTTATTTTAATGATAAATTTTTATCATACAGTTACTTACTGAGAACTCTGCCAGATAGTGGGTCAGATGTACTCTATAGACAATTCAATTACAGTACTCAATTTGTGGCATTAAAGCATAATCTCTACCTGAACTATCTGACCCATTAGTGGAAGACTCCTTCTTTCAACATATCCAGATACGTTATCTTCCCTACTCTGGCAATAACTTCCACTTGAAAATATGAGATTAAAAATGTATTCTGATTAAGAAAATTAAATTTAGATTAAGATTAAATTAAGACTAAGATGAATTAAATTAATATTATGAAGCCATTCTAATTAAAAACATCTTACAAGCTACAATCTATGAACAAAATACAAAGCACTGAATATGTAACTAAATGCATAATTACTCATCCCATATTTTTACTGAATCAAAGAAGGCTAGAAAGGGTAAAATAAATATTGGTTATGGGTAAAGTATTATGAGACAGGGTCTATTGTTGTGTTGTTAGGTGCCATTGAGTCGGTTCCAACTCATAGCGACTGTCATGGATTGAATTATGTCCCCCCAAAAACGTGTGTATCAATTTGGCTAGGCCATGATTCCCAGAATTGTGTGGTTGGCCTCCATTTTGTGATTGTAATTTTATGTTAAAGAGGATTAGGGTGGGATTGTAACACCCCCTTTACCCAGGTCACATCCCTGATCCAATGTAAAGGGAAT
>NW_004444112.1:490377-491931 GCF_000243295.1 Trichechus manatus latirostris
TAAAGAACAACGATGAAGCTGTGAAACATAACATGGAGGAATCTGGAGGGCAGTATGTTGAGTGAATTTAGTCAGTCACAGAAGGAGAAATATTGTATAAGACCACTATTATAAGAACTCAAGAAAACGTTTAAACACAGAAGACAACATTCTTTGATGGTTATGAGGGTGGGGAGGGAGGGTGAGAGTTATTTACTAACTAGATAGTAGATAAGAATTATCTTAGGTGAAGGGAAGGGCATCCACACTACAAGGGAAGTCAGCACAATTGGACTAAACCAAAGCTAAGACTATGACTTGGAATTGACTGGACAGTGCATGCAATGGCAACAATCAGTTTGGGAAAGATATCTAGTGAAAATATTGAAAGTTGATTCTAGATCTTGAAAGCACAACTGAGTTTTAATACTTCATCTGAAGCAGTTTGGAATTAGAAAACGATGAATAAAATGCATGGCCAGACTATGACTGGGCCAAGAAGAATCAATTGGAAAAAAAAAGAATCGAGTGAAAAAACAGATACGTGCAGAAGCTGGTGGTTGAAGTAGAGTAAGAGCTTAGATGCCTTCTAACTGAGCAGCCCCTAAACTCCCAGAACTCAACAGCCCGTGAGACACAGAGAAATCTTACAACTCCATAAAACATAGAACTCCAGGCCATGAAAGTCCTGTGCTTCCCAACAAATGATCCTAGGATTCTCTGGAGTTCGTAGTGTTGGGTCATCGTTTTATAATATCAGAATGATTATGGTGAACATCTTCAACCAGTGATGAAACTTCTCAACTGCTTAACTGGCACAGTGGAATCACTTCTTGCAGAGTGACATTGGGGAAGAGGGTCTTAAACCACCAAGCACTGAAGTTAATATAACTGATGTCTATGGTTCCAAATAACTATCTCTATAAAGCATGATACCAGGAGGAAAATCCATGGACAATGGAGATCTAAACTGATCTAAAGAAATAATCACTCAAGGTCACTAGTCTTACTTCCCAATGATAATGTCATCGCTGATATCATGCCCACCCACTGGAAGCTTGTGTCTCTGTCTTGGATGTGGGCAAGGTCAGTGCTACTACCCCTGCTGCCCCACTGTGAGGTGGGGTAAGTGCCCCAGGCTATCATATGATGCTGCGCCCATGCTACATCTTGGTGATCCTTGCAGACAAATAGATGTGGGTCCAAATCCAGTCACTATCAGCCACTAGCTGGGCAGCCTTGGCTCAATTAACAAACCACTTTAAAGATTAGTCTAATTTTCAAAAATAGAAGTAATAACTACAACTTCCAGGATGGCAGCCATTGTGTTTGGCACATGGTAGAGTCTTCACAAATGTCAGTTCCTTCTCTCTTCTCTGCAGAAGTTTTCATCTGGATCAACTTTTCTGCTTTTCTTGCTCTGACCTAATGATAGGCTTGTTCCTGCTGGCGATAAACACATTAGATAATCCTAATGAGGTGTGGCAGTTCCAGGATCCTCTCTAGACATCCGTGACCTTACGGTGGGGAATCCTTAAATTTTACATTTCTTTTCTCCTGGAGACTTGTAGACTA
>NW_004444112.1:492896-494281 GCF_000243295.1 Trichechus manatus latirostris
TCTTCAAAGTGGAAGGAGAAACGTTACAGGAATTAGCTAACATATCCTTTGATAACCATAGACAGAAAGTACAAAATACAAGCACATCATTATTACGGTCACCTAAGGCAAGTCCTCCAAAATCTGGTACTACTGAAGCTGACTCATTAAATGTTACTAAAAACATCAGAAACAAACAGGCATTTTCCAAGGGGAAATTTTGGTTATCTAGTTTATCTAATTTATGCATTTCTTAGGCTTTTTGCTTTTTAATATACATAGCATACGGAGTATTTTCAGAAAATTATATAGTTTCGTTCGTCCATAAAATGGTTTTACTAAAATTAAAGTCAACTGGTAAACATGTGACATAGGAACTAAAACATTTGTGGAAAGAATTGCATTCTTTAAATGTAATTAATTTATTTTTATAGAAAAAGTATAGTTTTATTAAGAATTTACTCCACAGATTTTTTTTTATATACTGATTTGTTATTTAGTTCTACAGTTTATATTTAAACACTAAAACAATATCTGGTTGAGTCATTTAAAAGACATTTTAATTATATACTAGAATACAAATGGACACAGTGATTATGTGGAAACCAGCTTATCTAATGCAAATGATAGCTGGACTTTGCCCAATTTGGAAAGATCATTCACGACCACTCAAAACTTCTTTGAAAGGAAGATATTAGTGATTCAAATGTTTTTATTCTGTCTCGTGATAAGATGATGACAATGCATTGGGTAATTTCTAGATGTAGAATTATTCTTCTCATTCCATAAGCTTTTAAGATACTTATTGTTTTTTCCTTAGGATAAATTAAATTAAAAAAAAAAAAGCAATTTCCATTGAGTCGATTTTGACTTAGGAATCTTAAAAAATTAAATTGTAGAAATTATTTCAAAAATTAAAATAAAATAAGTATTTTCCACTGATCTTTAACACTGCTGTGCTCGATTTCAGCAGCACAGTCATTTTTATGGTCTTACCCTACCATGGAAGTGAGGACTGCCTGCATTTGGAATTGCCAAGTTTTATTTATTTATTGCCAATCTAATAATAAGTATATAGTGATACCTTACTATGACCTTAATTTTCATCTCCCTCATGGCCAGTGATGTTGAGCATCTTTTCATTTGCATATTAACCTCCTGTGCACCTTCTCTGTTGAAGTGTGTCCACATCATTAGCCCACTTTTTTATTGTGCACTTTTTCCCTATCATTGAGTTTTGAGTGTTCTTTATACATTCTGGATTTCTGGATGTAAGTTCATTGTCAGTATGAGATGGTCAAGAAAGCTGAAGGTATGAGAATTTCCTACTAATAAGCTAAAAGGAGCCCTGGTGGTGTAGTGGTTAAGTGCTCAGCTGCTAACCAAAAGGTTGGCAGTTTGAACCT
>NW_004444112.1:494709-500380 GCF_000243295.1 Trichechus manatus latirostris
ATGACCTTCATTATGTTAGAAGGGAACGCGCCTCCCTCTGCTCTAGAGAGAATGCTACTACCAGATTCAAGGCTGTTTGGTGAAGTCCAATTCATCACTATGCTCTTTTTTTATCATTTTCTTTGTACAGTGAAAGTTTATCAGTTTTGTTAATCATTTCAAGGAACAAGCATTTGACTTTTTTTGCTTTCTCTAGGAACTTTTTATTTCAATTTCATTGATTTCTGCTCTTACTTATATTTATTTTCTTTCATTAGCTTTGGGTGTATTTCACTCTACTTTTTCTAGTGTCTTACAGTGGAAGCTTAGATCATTGATCAAAGACCTTTCTTTTTTTCTAATGTAAGCATCTAATGCTATAAATTTTCCTCTATGCTCTGCTTTAGCCACAGCTCCAAAATTTTCTTGTATTTTCATTTTAATTCAGTTCAAAATATTTTCTAATTGTCTTTCTCTTTGACCCATGGATTTATTAGAAAGTTTTGTTTTTAATTCCCAAATATTTAAGTATACTTTAAGGTATCTTTTTGCTACTGAGCTCTGGTTTAATTTAATTATGCTCAGAAAACACACATTGTATGCTTTCAATCCTTTTCATTTGCCAAAGTTTCTTCTATGACCCAGAATATGATCTATCTTGGTTAATGTTCCATGTAGATTTAAAAAAAAAAAAAAAAAAGCAAACATGAATATTCTGATGGTGGGGTAGAAAAAGATAATAGATGGGTAGGACTAAGTGAACAAAGTGAAAAATTGAAGAGAAAACTAGCTGTATGTAAAACATAATGTGCATGATTAGAAGAAGAGAAAGGCATTTCTATTAACAGCAGAAGTAAAACAAAGATTCCCCCACCTTTTGCTAGTTTTAAATTTCTTCTGAAAGTGTTAGCCAATGTAATTTTTTAAGATAAAAGCACTAAAGGTAAAAATGTTGACAAGAGAAAAACAGTATTATTAACAGATAATTATCAAGATGTAATCAAAACAAATGGACACGAAAAGTTTGGTAATATACATAAGTAGCTACATAAAACTATAGTAGAGTCCATTCACAGTATCATGTCAATATATTGTATATTTCTGTTTATATAATATTTGCAGTGTAACAAAGGAAAAAAACACAACAAAAGTCTATTATAAACAAAGTTTTATATAGAAAAACTGTAATACTGTTTTAAAGCATGTAAAATAAATTTTTAAAAAATAAAACGATATTACTTTTTTCAGTTGGGAAGGCTCAGTATCGTAAGGACCCCAGTTGTCAATTTTTCCTATGTTAATTCATATATTTAACATAATACCAAAGAAAATCCCAACTCATTCACCATGGGTGAATTTAGGAAATTTATGAAACTGATTCCAGCGTTTATCTAGGACAATAAACATGTTTGAATAAGTAAGAAAAAAGTATTATTGTCTTTTAGAAACATTTGCTATCAGGCTTGTATTGTGCTAAACACTTTGTTTTTTATGCCATTCAATCTTCACTGAAAAACAGCCCTATGAGGTAGCTACTATTTTTATGTCCACTTTGATGATCAAGAAACAGAAGTTTAGAAAGGTTAAATAACATGTCAAGGCCAATCAGAAATTTGAAGCTGGGTCTATGAATCCATTACATTGCTTCTCAAAGGAGAAGAACTATGAGGGCAACTTTCCTTTCTGGATATTAATAAGCATTAAACAGCTGCAATGATAAAAATAATGTGACAATGTGGACAGAATAATGTGCCCAGAAATAGGCTTAAGCAAAAGAAGAACTTATTATGTGAAAAAGACATGTCTCCAATCATCAGGAAAACAATATTGGTCCATCAGTGATGCTGTCAAAATTAAAGCTAGAATCTGCACTGCTTTTCACACCAAAACAAATTTGGTGTGAGTAAAGATTTCAGTGTAAACAGCTACTTATGAATTAGACGTATAAGAGGTCTTAAATATTAACACTTAGAAGCCAACTCCCTAATTACCAAGTAGGCAAAATGTAAACTGACAGACAATCCACTAAAGAAGAAATATGAATGGCCAATAAAATATGAAAAGACATTCTACTTCACTAGAAATCAAAGTGACCTTGAAATTTTGTTTGTCCTATGTTATCCTGGAAGAAAAGACCAAAACAAACACACAAACAAAAAAAATTGACAAGCTTTCCCATGACGGTCAAAATGGGAATAAATACCAATAAGCATTTTCTGGATGATTCAACAAAATATGAAAATTACCAAATTTAAAATAAGCTTACCCTTGAGGCCAATTTTTGACACTGATATATTTAGTGGAAATAATCAAATAAGTCAAAAAGAGATATAAGCACAATAATGTTCATTACAGCATTATTTATATTTGAGAAAATTGGAATCGACCTAAATGTTCATCAAAGGAAATCTGTTAAATAAATTAGAGAACATCTATACTATTCAGCTATTAACAAGAATGATGTAGATCCACATTCGCTGAGTTGGAAAAATGTCCATGAGCAAACAAAGCAGATTGCAAAAAAAGTCTGCAGTGCATGATGCTGTACTCACGTGTGTGTATGTGTGTGTGTGTGTGTGTGTGTGTGAGAGAGAGAGAGAGAGAGAGAGAGAAACAGAGAGAACTTAAACATAAACCCGCTATTGAGTGCCTTTTGTTTTTAACAGGTATGGGGTAAATTTGAGTGATGCCAGTTCGTTTCTTTGAGAAATATGTGCTGCAATCAATTTCATGAAGCTATTTGTCAAAACCTCGTAGTTCTGAGATAAGAAGTTTATCCTGAAGCATTTAAAATCAAAATTAGAATACATCATATGTCCCCTATTTTGGTAATATTTCTTGCTTTCTTGTATTTAAAAAAAAAAAAAACAGTACCTTAATCCTGCTTAAAAAAATGAGAGTAATATATGGCATTTAGGTTAATTCACTGGATGTTGGCATGGTAGTTGAAAATACAATCCAATTTATAATACTATATTATAATAGTATTATATACTATAATGCAATCAAATGATATATTGACATGATAATTATAATTTTAATACTGATCTTGGTTATTTATCTAGAGTTAAAGTTTTCTTATAGCATCTATTTTTCTGGTGGAATATTACACTTACATAATATAATTGTAGGATCTGAAAAATTAAATATGTTCCGTGGCACACACATATTTTACTTGCTGGAGTGAAATCATAACCTGATAATCGGATCTTCACAGTGGGCTCAGGATGGTAAAAAGTCGCGTATATAGTTCCTGTTTACCTAGACTTTGTATAGAGAGAGACAGTTATGATGCATATTTATAGATTTGCTTGCGCAAACAGAGAAACACACGGCGCTCTCATGCAGCAAATCTTATTTCCGATACAAATTTGAAAATCCGTGAAGCATGATGATATTAATTCTGGGATCTGTGACCTCCCATAAAACAAAGAGGGACGAGAGGGGGGCTAACAGGGTTCTAATGACGCCTCTGGACTTGAAGTTCTTCCCGTAATGACTGGGGAGGATTTATATGCTCTCGCTGGGTGTAATTAGACACCCACTAGCCGTTTGACCCGGCCGCCATGGAGAGCTCTTCTGCTTTTTGTTCCAGCGGACGAATCAATACCCACGCTCTTTACCACTGTGGAGTGAAATTGAGGAAATGAAAATCTGATAATTTCGCTCTCAGAGCAGTCTAGACAGAGGAGAGCAGTTCTAGGCTTTGACAGGAAGATCTATTTCCAGTTTCTCAAAAGGCTAGTGTCAATTTAGAAACTTCTCCTATTATTGATTTTCAGTTTTGTTAAAAAGGATGCTTTATTAGGAATGTTTTCCATGTAAGCTTATACCCACTTCTCCAGTGGAGGATGTGTATCCTAACTTGGGGTCTATGTGGGTATACAGTGCAGGGCATTTGTGCCCGTCCTTCTGGCTCGTGGTCAGAAACACACAGCCAGCCACACTTCGCCCATTAAATGGTCAAGTCAACATGCCCTGTGTGCCCACATGGACAGGCCGTACTTGGTTGATGGTGCATTTGCTGAATCATCCATTTTTCTTAAATATTTTAGGATCTGTTTGCTGACATATTTCAGAGGTATGTTCTTCTTGACCACACCTTGCTGACATTGTGGCCTGTAAACTTATAAATTTTGACATCCTCAAAACTGACAGAAATTGTGTGGAGCCAATAAATATGTTTTAAAGAAACACTACTGATGTTAAAGTCAATATTAACAGAGTAACAAACTGCCACTCTCCATTTATCCTAAAATACTAAATTTTTCTGTGTGGGCTACCAGACGTCTGCATGCAGTCCTGAGGATTCCTTTTTCTGAGACCCTCTATCTTTTCTATGCCCTCTGTACTGACCACGCCATATTAAAATGTTCTACTTATTCTCTCTCCTAAATTATAAGTTCCTTGAAAAAAAATAGAAGTATTTTTATTCCTTTGAGTTCCTTGGAGGAGTGCCTTGGTGGTACAAATGGTTAAACACTCAGCTGCTAACCAAAAACTGGAGGTTCAAGTTCACCCAGCGGTGTCTCAGGAGAAGGGCCTGGAGATCTGCTTCTGAAAAATCAATCATCAAAAACCTATGGAGCTCAGTTCTACTCTGACACACATGGGATCATCAAGAGTGGGAGTTGAGCTGATGGTAACTGGGTAGCTGGCTGAGTTCCTTGGGCTTAGCAAAGTGCCTGGTGCAGAATGAAAAGTCAATGTAATTAACAAATGGTCAGATATCTCTACTCTCCATTGTAGTATGAAGTATCCAGCTTAAAGAATATACTTGGCTTGTTCTTTTTTTTTTTTTTAATTGTGTTTTAAGTGAAAGTTTACAGTTCAAGTCAGTTTCTCACACAAAAATTTATACACACATTGTTATGTGACCCTAGTTGCTCTCCCTATACTGTGACAGCACACTCCTCCTTTCCGCCCTGAATTTCCCATGTCCACTCAATCAGCTGCTGTCCCTTCTTGCCTTCTCATCTCTCCTCTGGACAGGAGCTGCCCATTTAGTCTCATGTATCTACCAGAGCTAAGAAGCACTCTCTTCACGAGTATCATTTTATGTCTTATAGTCAAGTCTAATCTTTGTCTGAAGAGTTGACTTTGGGAATAGGTTCAGTTCTGGGCTAATAAAGACTTCGGGGGTCATATCTCCTGGGGTCCCTCCAGTCTCAGTCAGACCATTAAGCCAGGTCTTTTTATTAGAATTTGAGTTCTACACCCCACCTTTCTCCCCCTCCATCAGAAACTCTCTGATGTGTTCCCTGTCAGGATGGTCATTGGTAATAGCCGAGTACCATCTAGTTCTGGTCCCAGGCTGATGGAGTCTCTGCTTTATGTGGTCCTATCTGTCTCTTGGGCTAATATTTTCCCTGCATCCCTGGTGTTCTTCGTGCTCCCTTGCTCCAGGTGGGTTGGGACCAATTGATGCATCTTAGAGGGCGGCTCACCAGCTCCCAAGACCCTAGATGCTGCTCACCAAAATGAGATGTAGAATATTTTCTTAATAAACTTTGTTATGTCAATTGACCTAGATGCCCCCCAAAACCACAGTCCGTAGGCCCCTACCCCTGATACTCTGTCCCTCGAAGTGTTTGGTTGTATCCAGGAAACTTCTTAGCTTTTGGTTTAGTCCAGTTGTGCTGACTTCCCCTGTATTATGTGTTGTCCTTCCCTTCACGTAAAATAACTCTTA
>NW_004444112.1:506865-514198 GCF_000243295.1 Trichechus manatus latirostris
GCCATCAATAAGTTATTATATTTATTTTATGTTTGCTTGCTGTGCCTGGCTTCTTGTTTTGATATGCCCAAATAGTGTGAGTTAGTTTGATTATTGGCATCTATGAAGCTCTAATATCCTGTCACCAGCTGGTTAGATCTGTTACTAGGTATGTGAGCCGAGGAGTCCATTTACTTTTCTTGTATGGATTCAGCTCAGGTGTGCAGGTAGTTGGTCACCAAGTGTGTGGTGCAAGCTCTAACCTATAGTCCTAGACAGGCATGGGTTATTGGAGTAGGCACAGGTATCTGGCTGCAGTAGGGGATCATGTGCTGAGGAAGTCAGGGGGCTGACAGTTGCCTCTGAGAGTCTGGGAGGAAAGTGTGTCCCTGTTCCCTAGAGCACGTAGGTGGGTGGGTTTTGCAGCTGGACTATGGGCACCCAATGCTGTTGTCTATAAGGACTGGGAAGCACCAATTTTTCTTGGACCCCTGTCACAGGAGGCTCTGTGGTGTGGGTAGAGCCACCAGTCCTCAGGCCCCTGATGTGGGTAAGTGAGGACCCTGCTTAATGCGCAGAGCAGTGTCAAATGTCACAAACCTGCCACTCCACCATGTAGCTGATACAGTTGAAGTTAGGCTTCAGGTATATACCCTGTTGTATTGTGCTAATGAGGGCCTACATTGTTGAAATGGGCCCACATAGGTCTATGCAGGGGTGAAAGGCATTCATAGTCCGTGGACCCCTTATGCCTGTGCCTAGGGAGCTGTGCCTGCCCCGAGTTCCTGACTTTGGGGAGCTGGCAGATTATTTTTTCCTGTTTGTTAATTTGTTCCCTCTCCAAGGCCGGGAGAGTGGCTCAGGGCAGATGGTGGGTCCTACTTCCAGCCCAGGGGATGCAACATTCCTTGAAGCCATCTCAGGATCTGGTGCAGAGCAGGGAAGGAGCAAGTAAATGGGAGAGAGGTTCTTCCCAAACAGGATGTTTTTTGATCTGTGTGGTAGGTTAAACACATGTGCTTGTCTTTTGCTGATTGAGCACTGTCTTTCATTGGTTCTGGAGGGCTGAGTAGACTTTCTGCCAGTGGGTCTTTCCCAATGTGGGAAACGTGTCCTGAGTGCCACTGCTTGCCTCACTGCTTGTGCCAGCCAATCCAGCCTGCAGGGTGCCAGTTCCTGCTTGGTCAGGTCTGGCAACTCCTCACTGCTTCTGAACTATTTCTCCCTCCCCCTGCCACTCAGTCCAATTCCTCAACTTTGCTTTTGATGTTCAGGGCTCCTAGATTGTCATATATAATCAATTCACTAGTTTTTCAGGTCTTTATTGTAAGAGGGACCACTGGAAGTGTCTGACTACTCTGCCTTTTGGCCCCGCCTCTTGGCCCCGCCTCTTGGCTTATTCTTGAATCTCATTTGTACTTTTTGTTCCTGAGAAATAAAATATTTCAGAATGACATGGATTTTGTATAGG
Source organism: Trichechus manatus latirostris (assembly GCF_000243295.1). Classification (NCBI taxonomy): domain Eukaryota; kingdom Metazoa; phylum Chordata; class Mammalia; order Sirenia; family Trichechidae; genus Trichechus; species Trichechus manatus. The sequence goes on from NW_004444112.1 coordinate 508,316, forward strand.
CAAGTTAGACATTGTGATTGAGAAGGATTTTGTTTTTGTTATAATTTTATATGTTGTTCTTTATGAAATAAAGACAGGATAACAACTATAACATTATTGATAATGTGAACCACTGAACACACAAAGCAAGATGTTTCTTTCCTTCAGTTGTTTAATTTCACTTTTCAATAAATGGTTATAATCTATGAACTGATTCCCTGGGGCCCAGGGGTCCCTGACAATGAGGTTTTATACAGAATGTTGTGGGCAAGTATGCTTGAGAAGAAAGATTCATGCAAACCACCATCCACTTCTTTTTGAAGGAGACACGACATTAGTTTTCTATAGAAATTAATCTAAAATATGGGCCACAGAGCAACTACATTTGTGCTCTACAATTCTTCTTGCCAACGGAATTTTATTCACTCACAAATTAATGAAGCCTCTTAGAAGCAAAGTGCCTGCTCCCACAGAGGTACTAAAAGTTGCATTATTTCTTACTGCACCACTCAAAGAGACAGCGGCAAAAATACCAACTTCTGGATGTTGTGGAAGATAGAGTCACGATTTGTGCGTGGATCATATGGGTTGTTTCCATTGGATCTTCCTGAAATCATAAGCATGGTATGATGGCTTTGCTAAGATGCGGTTACTGACAAGCTGTTGTGAATTTATGTTAATTAAAAACTCTAAACCTTGCTCCTTTAATCATATCTATTTATTTACCTAATGTGGAGACCAGTGAAGATGGTCCCTCTGGAGTCCTGAGGTGAACCCGAATCTCATTAATCTTTGTTTTTGTTTTGTTTTTTAATTTTCCATGCTGCTGACTACAAACGCTTCCAAATCATGGTCAAATTATTTTGAAGGCATTGGCACTTGAAAGGTTAAGCATGCCCTCTCCTTGGAGGCACATTAAGGTGGCTAAGGTGGTTTCTATCTGATACAGATTTTTGTTCCTCACCTGTATGCCATGAAGCTTCCACTGGGGCCTGGTAAATTACTCCAATGACATTTTCCATGTTTTTCCATTCCTCCTGCTACAAAATAAGGATATTCTTGCAATCTGTTTTTATGGTACCTTTTTAAGCATCCAAAGTCCTGATGAGCCCCTTGGTTAAGACATGTGTTTCCATGAGGGGCATATTCTTCCAGAAAGTCTCTCTCTGGCAATTCAAAATACATTTTTTTTTTTTCATCCGCATGTTAGTTCAAAATCAAAATACCACTCTAAGGGCATGTGTATAGGATTGTTGCCAGGACACTTTGCAACGAAGCAAGTGAAAAGACTATAGGAAACTCCTTATTCTATCCAAGAAACAAAATGGGGCTAATTTTTATTGTATTGGACAGTTTTCTAATTTGAAACCATGCACATTTCCTGTGTGGTGTCAGGACCTGACAGAATGGATGGGAGTTACAGTTTTCTCTGTATGCGTGAAGCCATTGTTTCCTCTCCCCCAAGAGCCACTAAGCTAACGTGTTGGTGAGTGTTTGGGAAATACTCTGACAATGAGGTCTCTAATTTAATTTAATCTTCATCAGTGCTATGGAATGATTCCCCAAATGTAGCCTTCCATTGGGTAAATGCATGTCCACAGCACGCAAAGCTATACATAACTGTTTGGATTGAATTGTGCCCCCCCCAAAATGTGTGTCAACTTGGCTAGGCCATGATTCCCAGTATTGTGTGATTGTCCACCATTTTGTCATCTGATGTGATTTTCCTATGTGTTGTAAATCCTGCCTCTATAATGTTAATGAGGCAGGATTAGAGGCAGTTATGTTAAGGAGGTAGGACTCAATATACAAGATTAGGTTGTGTCTTGAGTCAATCTCTTTTGAGATATAAAAGAGGGAAGTGAGCAGAGAGACAGGGGGACCTCATACCACCAAGAATGAAGAACCAGGAGGGGAGTGCATCCTTTGGATCTGGGGTCCCTGTGCTGAGAAACTCCTAGGCCAGGGGAAGACTGATGACAAGGAACTTCCTCCAGAGTTGACAAAGAGAAAGCCTTCCCCTGGCGCTGGTACCCTGAATTTGGACCTCTAGCCTCCTAGACTGTGACAGAATAAACTTCCGTTTCAAAAAATCATCCACAGGTGGTATTTCTGTTATAGCAGCACTAGATAACTAAGACAATAACCAACAAAAAACAAACACTAAAAAAAAGCTGCTGTTGAGTTGATTCTGGCTCATGATGACCCTATGTGTGTCAGAGTAGAACTGTGCTTCATAGCGTTATCAATGGCTGAGTTTTCAGAAAAAAATTGCCAAGCCCGCCATCTGATATGTCTCTATGTAGACTTGAACCGCTAAATTTCAGTTAGTTATGTACCAGACATTGGCCAATGGAAGTGACGTGGTAGGTAAAAGGAGAACTTAGGACTTCCAGAGAGTTGGATAGTTATTTCTGCTGACCCACTAGTAAATAGAATGACCCGAGGCAAGTCATTGATCTGTGTGGTTTCTTATTTTGTAATCTGAAGGGTTCACCTCAATAAATGTCCTCTCTTCTTTGAAGTCTGCTCTTCTAAGAATGTGTCTCCTTCATTGCAGAAATAATATGAAATGTACCCTTCACTCACCTGGGACCAGATCACCCTTGTGTTTGATGGGCCATTATCACTGTGCTTTAAAAATATTGTTACATGACTTTAGATTGCAGGAAGTGCTACCACATGAGGCTCCTAATTAAACAAGGAATTAAAAGAGGGCCATGTAGGAGTTCCCTCTTTAAAAACAGGTTCAGTATTAGCAAGTTAGTGGCTTTGTTATCATCTTAGCAACAGTGGCCTGTTGCTTCCACGCTTAATCTTAACACTGTCTCAAAGTAATGCATATACTGTATTGACTTTTAAAAACAAAACACGTGTCTTCTCAGATATTTTTAAGAAATGATTTTGCATAAAAATAGTCCAAAAAATCTTTTTTAATTGTGCTTTAGGTGAAAGCTTACTGCTCAAGTTAATTTCTCATACAAAAATTTATACACATATTGTTATGTGACCCCTAGTTGCAATCCCTATGACGTGACAGCATACTCCTCCTTTCTACCCTAGATTTCCCGTGTCCATTCAACCAGCTCCTATCCCTTTCTGCCTTCTCATCCCACCTCCGGACAGGGGCCCAAAATGTTTTTTAAAAGATGAATTTTGAGAACAACATTGTCTTCACTCACACAGATAGCCCCGTTCGTTCTCCTGAGTTCCACATACAACGGCTTATTTTGGTTGGACACTCCTCTCCTGGCTCAGGAGATAGGTGAGTCTAAGGATGCCCCCACTTTCCAGTAGATCGGTAATTTAGAAAGCAGAATATTCTCTGAGTAGATCTTGACACGACAGACTGTAATGGTTCAAACTATTGAGTAAATAGCATGCACTTTATATCATCCCTCATTATACAATTGCACAATAGTCCATAACAGCTCCTTACTGACTATGGAGTAAATAATACACATTTCTAAAAGTCCATAATTATGTAATTACACAATAGTCTGTAATTAAGGACTATTGGGTAAATATATAATTGAGGAGTTTTTAAAATGCATCATAAATTACTTTTAAAAATGTGACTATAATAAAAGAAGAAAAAAAGAAACTCAATCCCAGAAAGCCATATTTAATTATTTTAGATTTTAGTAAATTTTACTAAATCTAAACCCAAGCAATTAACACTGGAAAAATACTTCACATCTCCCTCACTGATTTCTCTGCTTATACCAGTCACAGCTTCTTGGGGCTTGAAAAATCAGGTGACATCCTAGTCTACACATGAAACTGGTACTATTGTTGTCATAATTGCCATCAAGTTGGCTCTTACTCCTGGTGACCTTGTGGACAACAGAATGAAACACTATTGTGCCATCTTCATGATCATTGGTATGTTTGAGCCCATTGTTGCAGCCATTGTGTCAATCCACCTCGTTGAGGCTTTCCCTCATTTTCGCTGACCCTGTACTTTACCAAGCATGATGTCCTTTTCTAGCAGAGTAACAAGAATAGAAGCACAGTAACAAGAATATGGTTGGCCACCAGTTTTTAAAGTCATAGCAGCAGAAATGGTTGAATAACGGTAAAATATGCACCTTCTGTCCCACTTATTCTTCCAAAACTTGTCCTGCCCAACTGTCTACCTACACTCAACTTATCCTTCCATGCTTTCTCCCCCACCTTCTCTGCTAACATCACAGTCAGCAGCAATCTAGCCAAGAATGAAGGAAAAGGAAGAATGTTTGTGTAAATTCTCTGCAAGAATTATAAAAGTACTCAGCATTGAGTGTCTGAGCAGAAGGGTCTGTGAGAGAATCATGTTACAGCTCCTGGTGCGCACGCAGCAGTGAGTGCAAGTGTAGAGATGTATATTTGAGGAGGGGTATCAACATGGTAAAATTAACTACCTTTTATAGCTTCCTTTAAATTCTGTAACCCTCAACCCAAATACTTCACAGCCTACTCAGCTAGACCTTCTGTAGCCAGACTCTTCTTTTTTTCTGCTTTGCTTATTTAATTTGTCTTGAGAACCCAAGTCCTGAGACATGGCATGTAACGGAGTCTGAGCTCTGGGCAGGACATCTCCACTCCAACACAGCCCCTCGCCATGACATTTGTTAGTGTGACATTCAGAGTCCATGTCCTGAGAGCCAGGGAAATACAGGCGATCGCCATCCACCAGCCTCATGCATGAAATTACAGAGTGGCTAGATAAAGGATTAATATTTTTTTCAATTATATATATATGTTAGTTTCTTTTCTGAAAGTCTTACCTTCTTTGGGGATCTCGCTGACCTGTCTGAAAATGACACTAATTGTGACCCACTTCCTTAATTACACTGAGGAGCCCAGCTTCTCAAATGGCTTCTCAGCGAGACCCTGCCTACTAATTTTAGATGCTCCACGCTGACAGCGTACTTTATGGCATATCACCCCAGGGTGCGTGAAATTAGAATTCTGTGATGATGTTAAAACCAATGCAGCTAGAGGTGGCAAAGTTACAGTGCTGGGCACCTCTCAGGAGGAGGCGGTTAGGCTCTCACCTGGTTGGGCAAGTAAATAAAAGCGGGGTATTTAACCAATGATTGTGTGGTCAGTCAAAGGACAAGGCAAGACTACTTGTAGAACAGGTTAGACAGAGCTCCTGGAGCAGGGGTATGAAGTGAAATAAATAATTAATAGTGAAAGGGTTTGTAAAAAGATAATGGCAGCTAAGTGTCCAGTAAGCATTCCTATATTCACCGCCCTCACCAGGCAAATCTTGAGTTCTTACTTGGTGGAGCTGGGGACTAGACATCTGCATCTCAGTGAGTCCTCTGGTTTTTCTGAAACCGAAGGGCCAGATTATGAAAAGCACTGGATTCCATCAATGTTGTCTAACAATAAAAGATTTTCCTAAGGACATATTTTAAAAGCTACATAAAACTTGAGATTGGAAAGTAGATAGTAATAATAATTAGCTTCTATGCTCTAAGCAGAAACTGAGCTGAAGAGGGGGAAGTTATGTAAGAAACTTACTTCGTTTCTGATGAATTAATTCCAGTCAGAGAGGATCCTATGTTACTCTGGGTGATAAATCAGCAGGTAACCAGAGTGATTGTACTAGAAAAGAGGTTTTAGGTGCTTAAGAAGATTTTTGTTTGTTTTTGTTTTTTTGTATAATTCATACAGTGCTTTCTTGCAAGAATGATTTTGGTAGGCTTAGAGAACCAAAGTATTTGGAAAACCTCCTGAAATCTCATGGACTACAAAAAATTTGTTTTAGATGTAGAATCTTATTTTAATTAAGGAACCCTGGTGGTGCAGTGGCTGTTAACCAAAAGGTCAACAGTTTGAATCCACCAGCCGCCCAGTGGAAGAAAGGTATGGCAGCCTGCTCCTGTAAAGATTACAGCCTTGCCTGTGAGC
>NW_004444112.1:515271-517351 GCF_000243295.1 Trichechus manatus latirostris
GGAATCGACACAACGGCAACAGGCTTTTTTGTTTTGTTTTGTTTATTTTCAGCTAATAAATAATTATCCAAGTATTTATTCTAGTCTTTCCCCGTCTTTTGTTGATCTTTTTATTATATAACCAGTGAGTCATGATTCTTCTATTTTCTAGGAAACATGGGCTCCTGATTGAAACCCGTAAATGAAATTCCCTGCATAATTATGTGGTGCTTGACATTATCACTTTGGGTCAGGGAGATTTTCTGACATCAGGCTTTTTAGAGAACAGAGTGAAATAAATTTAAAAAAATGAATTGTGAATATATATGTGTGTGTATATACATGTATGTGTGTGTATATTTCAGTAATATACATATTTCAATAATTATGTATTTCAATAATATGTATGTATCACTCTGTTCTCTAGAAATAGTGGTATCAGAAAATCTCTCTGATTCAAACTGATAATGTTGAGCAACACGTAATTGCACACACACACACACCCCCACATACACATATATGTTACAAATTAAATCTTCTATGGGGATTTACCACAATAAAGAAGTATATGCATATTTTTAGTTCGAAATATTGTGTGTGTGTATGTGTGTCTGTGTGTATTCCTATATAGATGTAGATATCAATAGCTATCTATATCTATTGTCTATATACGTATATATATTTTCTTACTGTGAATTAATATAATTAAATGACTGGTATATCTTATAATTGATGAACTCTTTTAGAATTACATAGACATATCATTTGCCCAATGCACACGATGTATTTCTATAAAATGGATTTCTATTTCAATTATTGCAAAAGTTAATTGATTCAACTTCAGTGTCTTTAAAAAATTCTAGGTTCTGGACAACTTCTTCTTTACAAGGAAATGAATATGCTAGCAAACATAACATGACTATACCAGTGGGAAAGATGTGTAGCTTAGGATATAAGTAGTCAAGTAAGCAATAGTGTTATTTCCTCCTATCATCCACCATGTTATTCAGGGAATTAAAGTCTCACTAACATTTTCCTTTATTAAACTACTAATTTGAGAAGATAAGCAAAAGAAAAAATTGCTATAGAATTATAATGGAAATAATAGTACCTTTCCTTTTAAACCATATTAAGGCAGCATGCAATGAAAAAAATTAAGGTAGTTCACCAGGGAATATAGCATTAGAATTCTAATTTCATAACTTGGAAGCTCAGTTTAAACAGACAAATGCTTCTACTGCTTTTTGGTCGTGTTTAGTTTGTTATAAAAATTACAAAGTTCTTGCTAATATTCTTAGGAAATTCATGTGAGCAAGAACTGCTATAAATGTCTCCACTCCTTAGAAAATATGAATCAAATATCTACATTTTCCTTCTGATTTGAAATGAACACTCACGGATTACTTGCCATAAATTACAAAGCAAGTACTTACAAAACATGTGACGAGTATTTATAGACTGTTTGTTGTTGTTGTTAGGTGCTATCAAGTCGATTCTGACTGATAGTGACCGTATGTACAAGAGAAGGAAACACTGCCTGGTCCTGTGCCATCCTCACAATCATTGCTACATTTGAGCCCGTCATTGCAGCCACTGTGTCAATCCATCTCCTCAAGGGTCTTCCTCTTTTTTGCTGACCCTCTTCTTTACCAAGCATGATGTCTTTCTCCAGGGACTGGTTCCTCCTGATAACATGTCCAAAGTACATGAGACGAAGTTTTGCCATCTTTGCTTCTAAGGAGTATTCTGGCTGTACTTCCAAGACAGATTTGCTTGTTCTTCTGGCAGTCCATGGTACATTCAATATTCTTTAACACCATAATTCAAAGACTATGTTTAGTGTGGTATTATTTGCTTTTTAAATGTCATGAATACCAGGAAGATCATTCTGAGCAAACCTCACTATGTCTCCCAGCTCCTTGCCTGACTTAAAAAATCATGTTTCCATTTCTATATTTCTGATAAGAAGACAGTAATTTTATAACTCTGAAATATAAGACTGGACATTAAAGAGGACAATTTTATATTTTCTTATTTCTTTAATTATACATAATACTAATACTAATCATAATCCACATGCATCTGTCAGTTTGTCGTTCTG
>NW_004444112.1:531335-533835 GCF_000243295.1 Trichechus manatus latirostris
AAGAGGACTTGAAGCACTTACTGATGAAGATCAAAGACCACAGCCTTCAGTATGGATTACACCTCAACATAAAGAAAACAAAAATCCTCACAACTGAACCAATAAGCAACATCATGATAAACGGTGAAAAGATTAAGGTTGCCAAGGATTTCATTTTACTTGGATCCACAATCAACACCTATGGAAGCAGCAGTCAAGAAATCAAAAGACGCATTGCAGTGGGCAAATAGGCTGCAAAAGAACTCTTTAAAGTGTTGAAAAGCAAAGATGTCACCTTGAGGACTAAAGTGCACCTGACCCAAGCCATCGTGTTTTCAATTGCCTCATATGCATGTGAAAGCTAGGCAATGAATAAGGAAGACTGAAAAAAAATTGATGCCTCTGAATTGTGGTATTGGTAAAGAGTATTGAATATACCATGGACTGCCAAAAGAAGGAACAAAACTGTCTTGGAAGAACTACAACCAGAATGCTCCTTAGAAGCAAGGATGGCGAAACTACTATCAGGAGGGATCAGTCCCTGGAGAAGGACATCATGCTTGGTAAAGTAGAGGGTAATCGAAAAAGAGGAAGACCTTCAATAAGATGGATTGACACAGTGGCTGCAACAATGGGCTCAAGCATAGCATAGCAACTATTGTGAGGATGGCCCCGGACCGGGCAGTGTTTTGTTCTGTTGTGCATAGGGTCACTATGAGTAGGAACAGACTTCACGGCACCTAACAACAACAACAACCATAATGGCTGAAAAGTGTGGCACACTTTATATAGTAATTTAATATCCTCTTTTTTTAAAAAAAAAATCCACTAGCTCCTTTTAAAGTTAGCCATAGATATTTGTATGCCTCTCTAACAGATAGGCACACTGATGCTCACAAGCATTAAGTACCTTGCCCAGGTAGTGCTGCTGGTAAACCTGGCGATCAAGTCCACGTCTCCTGACCATGAGCTTGGGCTGGCCCAGACAGCCTTGTACTGAGAAGGTTCTTAATTCTTCAGCACAGCCCTCTTCTGGTTTTCTACTGTTAGACCACCGTCTTCATCTGACAAACACACATTCTCTTCATTTTAAATATATTATTATATAACACGGATTTTATGCAAATGAATTCTTGCTGTAAAACAAAGAAATCTTATAGACAAAGCTAAAATTCCCTTTAGCTACCACATCTCATTCCAGAGTTAGCCACCATTGTCTGTTTGGTGAGAGGCCTTCTAGACCATCTGTTTGTGTGTGTGTGTGTGTGTGTGTGTGTGTGATTGTCCACAGAAACGGATGTGTTATTGAGATGAGTATCTGTGTTTGTATAAACAGCACTACAGTCTACAAATAAGAATTTGCCTTAGAGATCTAGGTGTTTCAAGCAGAAAGGAATTTAATGCAGAGAACAGGTTGTGCAATTTTTGGAGGACTGGAGGAGCAAAAGTGAAATCCAGAGATCAGAGCCTTGAAGAAGTTGTTACTGGCCCACCTTTCTGCCTAAACCCATCGCCATCAAGTAGATTCCGACTCATAGCCACCCTACAGGACAGAATGAACTTCCCCATGGGGATTCCAAGGAGCAGCTGGTGAATTTGAACTGCTGACCTTTTGATTTACAGCCGAGCTCTTAATCACTGCGCCACTAGGTCTCTGCCTGTCTGCCGAGGTAATTCCAAGTATCTGACTCTCTCTCCATGACGTGCTATCCCTAAAAAACAAGTGAGTGGACTTGCTATGTAGTTTAGCATTTCACAGCTTGAAAGGCAGTATCTGAGTCCAACTGAAACTAAAACAACTGGGCCATGTGACATATATTTGGGATCCTACGAATTTGGGATCACTTACGAGTCAGAATCAACTGGACGGCAATGGGTTTGGGTTTTTTTTTTTTTGGCTTCTGGCACCAGGTTTGTGACCATGGTTATGCCACTTAACATCTCTGAGCTCCAGTTTCTCCCTCTGAAAAGCTTGAAAAATTATCTACCTCAGAGGGTCGCTGCAAGACTGAGCTGAAATAATGTGTGTAAATTATTGAACCCTTTTTACTGGTTGCCGTTGGGCTGACTTCGACTCATGCTGATGCCATGTGCATAAGAACAGAACTGTGCTCCATAGGGTTTTCAGTGGTTGTTTTTGAAGATTGCCAGGTCTTTCTTCCAAGGCACCTCAGGATGGGCTGGAACCTCCAGTCTTTCTCTTGGACTTTCTGAACCTTACTTAGAAAGAAATGTGTTGTTGTTACTAGTTGCCATTGTCAGCTCCAACTCACGGAGACCTTATGTGTAACAGAACAAAACATTGCCCATTCCTGCACTATCTTCATGATCATTGGTGTGTTTGGATCCATTGCTGTGGCTATTGGGTCAATCCATCTCATTGACGGTCTCCCTCATTTTGTCTGACTCTTTACCAAACACGATGGCTTTCTATAGCAGTTGGTCTTTTCTGATGACGTGCCCAAAGTAAGCAAGACAAAGTCTCCCCATCCTTGCTTCTAAGGAGAATTGTGGTTGCATT